>NC_090649.1:102010798-102315798 GCF_040937935.1 Hyperolius riggenbachi
TGCCAGGAAAAAGCAGAATAGAGTCATACTTTTTTTTTTTTTAAGATTGCAATGAATTGGCGACAAGGTTGCAAAGTGAACAGTTTATTTGCCGGTAACCTTGAGCACTTTATGAATACAATGCGCACAGACCTTTTACGTAAGCATGTTTTCCGATCAGAGATTTCAGTCACTTTGTTTGGGAATAAAGCTGTTTCAGGGTATTCACCATACTGTGCTGCGATACGCCAACTGAAAATGTCAACTTAAATGTAAAAGGGCAACCTATCTATCTATCTATCTATCTATCTATCTATCTATCTATCTATCTTGTCTGATGGTCGAATAGATAATTAACAGCAGGTCCGATCTGATTTTCAATCATTTTCCAATTCGATTTTTTATAGAAGTGAGCGGAAAATCGATCGGACCTGCTGAAAATTATCTTTTTCACCGTCTAGACTCTACCTGATGGGAAATTGCCTGGTGTGTACCAGGCATGACTCTTACAAGTTTGTATATATATCTTTATTTGTCTCCTTTCAGTCTCTTAGGGCCTGATCCCACTGCTGCGTTCATAAAAATGCACAAAAATGCATGCGTTTTTCAAGCAATTTTGAAAAGCGTTTAAACGTGTTTTAGTGCATTGCATTTTAAACGTACTTGAAAAACGCATGTGTTTTTATAAACGCAGCAGTGGGATCAGGCCCCAACTGCAATAAGAAGAGGCATTTTTAGTTGCTAGGCAACCACACAGGAAGTATTACATCTTTTTAAAGGTGGCCATACATGCCACAATCAAATAAATCGGTTTACCCATTTGGTAATAAAAAACAACCGATTTTTTAATTATATTTTTGGGGGGGAGGATGTAAGAAGCTGATTGGATGTATTGGAAAAATCAGTTTAAAAAGTATAAAAACTTAAATTTTTATCTGGTCATTTCTGGAAAAATCAATCACAAGCATATGGTATATTGGTTCAGTTTTTCTGATTGTTCAATCAAGTGGAAAAATTGATCAGATTTCTTTGGTCGAAAAAAATCCCCCCTAAAAATGTAATCATGTATAAATCATGACCTTGAGAATGGTGGTATGTACAGACTGCCACATGGCATGAGCTACATGCTCGCGCCATCACTGTCCCTGCCTTTATATAAAACACCTTTAACTCCAAGGTCTCCTATACAAAAATGAACAGAGACACATCCATGCATAATAAATGGTGGCTATGCAATACTAACTACAACTAACAGACTACACTAACTACAACTATTAGACTACCAAATAAGTCTAATAGTAGGTGAACAAAATATACAAACATCACATCAAATAAATAATTGGGTTAAAGAGCATATCCAGTTCTTTACTGACATCTTTGCATTGTGCACAATTTTCCTCTGCCACGTCTCTGAGGTTTCCTTACAGAATTTGTCTGTTGTTTGTAGCACCACCACACTTGTCTAGATAGACAGCTCTGATGTTGTCACTGGGGTCTTCTGGAGCTACTCTTCCAGCTTAGGAGTCACTGCCACGAGTGTCCTACCACTACATGGACAACGTTGGCCCTCACATTCTTATCCTCTTTGGTTCCTCCTTCATTTCCTGATGCTTCCTTATACTCCTTCTTCCTGATGTTGCTGCCACTTGCTGCTGGCACATCTATTACCACTGCCATCTTCTGGTTTTCTCTGCTACCAAGATGTCAACGTATTTTATCTGATACACTCTATGCTTTATTTATTTATTTTTTTAAGATAATTTTTATGATACACTCTATGCTTTAAAGGTGGCCATACTGTACTTGATATTGTTTTTGTTCGATAGACCTTCCGATTCAATGCAACAATATGGCCCCTGGATCTATTGTTTGATTGGTTTCCATTTGAGATTGGCCAAAAGTATCGATCAGACATACTGGAAAATCTTGTTCACAAGAGCTCAATCATCTGTGCGGCAGTAACAGCGTTTGAGATTGGGCCGGTGTCCCCCCAAGTGTAAAAGTGTCCCCCTTTGACCTTGTGCATTGTGAAAGTCTCACCTCTCTTCCGACACATGTGTGATGTCACTACAAGCACATGGTACCATGTGGTACAAGCGTGGTGACACCAAACACTGGAAGAGGCCAGGAGTTGTGCCAGTGGAAAGGTGAGACATTCCTGAGGACAGGCACCTGGGAAGACACTTTAACACTTCGGGTGGGTGTCCAGGCAGGCTGCAGCGACGCTAGGCTAATTTCTGATAGATTTCATGCTAAAATTTATCAGAAATCAGTGTGCGATGTATGGGTAGGCAATAGATCCCTCTCTGATCAGATTCCATCAGAGAAGGATCTATCTCATGGTCGGTCTACCCATACATTGACCAGTGCATGGCTACCTCGAGGGCGCTTTCACACTGGGCCGGTGTGGTGCGGTACTGTTACCGCTCCGCACCGCAGCCCAATGAAAATCTATGGGGCTGTTCATACCGACACAGTGCGTCGCGATGTGCCAGGAAGTGACATTTTCGCAACATCCCCATGCAAGGACAGATCTACGTTACCACGGGGTTCTGCGGCGATGTGTGGCAGAGAGGAAGTCATGTAAGTCTATGGCGACTCACGGCTGTTTTACCACACACTTCTGTGCACTTCCATATTTAGGAAACAGGAAGTCAGTGCAAGCAAGCATCATTTCCTTATTGGCTGTCAGCCAGAAGGGTATTACCACATACTAGCGCGGTAATCCTTGAAGGCATGTTTTTGGTGGTGCTTAGTCTGAAACCGGCCTGAGTGTGATGCCCTATCTGAACTTGAGAGACCCGGAAGTGTTTAGCCCACAAGCTGCCTCCCACTAAGGCCATTGGTCTTTCATTGTTTAGGCAATTTAGTAATTTTAAGTGAATATGTCATGGGTTCATTCATGTTTCTGCTCACTATTACAATGAGAACAATAATGACAAGGTATTTTTTCTTTCAACCGTCTAGCCTGTGATGAAGCAAAAACTAGCATCCTTCTATTCATTCCATTCAGCTCGTCGGCTGCATAACTCACGTTTATTTTTTAAGCATTAACCAGGTTATAGGTTAATGCATTTCAGCTTTTCATAACACTTCCCAGTATACGTCTGCTCCCGAGCTATACAATGTGAAATTTCAGAGCGTCTGAGCATGTTTTACAATAGACAGTACATCTTTCATCTAGACACCCACTGTGAATCAGCACTGCACAATATGGCAAGAGAGGGAACTCTTGACATTGGATAGTTTTATTTGAAAATAAATCTTTTATGTGGTTGTAGTATATTTTTTTAAAAACATGGATTTAGCCAAAAAAAAAAAAAACATATTGTGCACAGTAATGAGACGATCTCTGGTGTTGCCAAGCTGGTAATTGAAAGGAAGGACACTGCGCTATAATTTTAATATATAAATGTAAATTTGTGTTAAAAATTAAGGGATATGTTTTTCAAAAATACGCTATGGTGGGAAATTACAGTGCATTAAAAGCTAATGTATATTATTATTATTATCTATCGTTAAAGGTGATTTATGATAATGTGTTGTATTTATTTACATTTAGCATTGTGAACAGAATTATCCTTTTTTATCAGGGAAATATGAAATATTACAAATTAAAGTTTTCCTTAACTTGCCACTTGAAGTAATTGCAGCACCAAAACTTTCATCTTGTTCCTCATAATTATTCCTCAAAAATTATTTAACCAGTTACTGTAAACTGGACCCATTAAACGTCCTTTTAATGCATTTCTTTCCGCTGCCGCCATCATGCATTTGTGTACACACACCCGCCCCTCAAAACAAATACATAAATGATTACCTTAGGGACGCCGTGTTTTTTTAAATATGTATTTTATGAAGGTGTATTACTGTTATTTTAGCAAATAAGGGCTTCTAATTATTGATAGCACAATGAGAAAACAAAAAACAATATATATTGTTGCCATTCATTGTACTAGGAACATAATTTAAATGTTGTAATAGCCGGGACAAATGGGCAAATAATGTGCGTTTTATCTATAGTAGCATTGTTTATTTTAAAACTATAGTGAATGGGAATAGTTTTTTTTCCGCTTTAAAATTCATAGAAAATAAAGTAATTACTGAAAATAAATTCCACCCACAAAAAGCCTAATTTGTGGTGGAAAAAAACAAGATATAGATCATTTAGGTGTGATAAGTAGTGTGATAAGTGGTGATAAAGTTATTTGCGAATGAAAGGGAGGATCGCTGAAATGTGAAAATTGTTCTGGTCCATAAGAGGAAAAAACCCTTAGTGGTAAAGTAGTTAAACAATGCTAAGCCGGATCTATTTATAAAGTTCAGTTCAAGAACTTGAAGTCTTTATTTTGACATACATGGAAAAGCGGTCGATTTTTTGGGTGTGTGTGTTATTTTAGGGGTTCTACAAAATGGAAGGGGGGGGGGGGTACTCCTGTCTGTGTTCCCATTGGAAAGGTTTGCAATGATTCCTTGTCCCTAGGATCTCAATGGACCTTGTGGACAACTGTAAATACACACATGATAGGGGTTGTAAGTTATGATCACTTTCTGTCTATGTTTTTGAGCATCATGGTGGCTAACAGTCTCATTGTTGTGCTGGATTATCATTGCATTGGATAAGCATTGCATTGCGTATCTGCATGGATTTGCATGTTCTGCCCATATTTGTATGGTGTTCACCCCAGTTTCTCCTGCATAAAAATGTAAAAAAACAACAACTCAAAAAGCGAAGAAAGTAAATAATGGTAAACTAACTGGTGTCCTAGTAGACTGGTCCTCAACTATGTTAGGAACATATAATTATATATGTACTATAACATGTACTGTACTTAACATACATTATTATACATTTATAACACTCACATTTTGAATGTTATAATTGTATAATAATGTGTGTTAAGTACAGTACATGAATTAGTAGCTGGGCTATTGCTGTCATGGATACACCCAACAAAGTATTTTTTTCACAAAATGTAGGCTGTTCTAGATTAATTTAAAGAAGTTGCACATAACTGCGATAGCACAAACACTGTGTCTAGGTTCGCTTTGGATGTTCTGTGATAGCAGGAATGCAATGGAAGGGGAAAAACACCTTGCACCTTATGCAGTAAAGCATATAGTCAATTAAAAATATGCTTCACTGTTAAGGTCAGATATTGCTAAACAAACATTTTTATTGTACGTTTCTACAAAAGGACTATACCGTATGTTATTGGGTGTCCAAAGTTCCAGTTCCGCTTGTTGCTACTTTATATTGGTGTCAGTGGTGGTGCCCATTTTGTCCACTAGCGGCTGGCCTCTAAATTGTTTGCTTCTGTGATTGGATTGTGGTCTCTTCTGAGGAATAGTTAATGAAATAACTACCGGTATATACTCTGTAAAACTTTGTTGAGATGTGAATATGAATATACAACAACAACAATAATAATAATGATAATAATAATGATAATAAATAATTGTGTCACTTTGTAATCGCAGAGCACAACGCATGATATGAATGGGTGAGGCCACCCATTTCACCCTTTGCATTGTGTTCCCTGTGACTGCAGGAACGCAAAGCAATGGATTGGGACAGCAGCATTGCAGGTTATCCATGTTTTACGATGACTACAGTGAAGCATAAAGTCAATGAAAACTGTGATTCACTTTCACTGTTAAAATGCACATTTAGCTGTAACGCACCACATGCAGTGTGTTACCATGCCTCAGTCACTAACAGGGGAGTTACTAGCCCCAAAGATCAGTGGCACCTGCTCCAGATCTATTCTGTGGTGCCCTGGATGTCCCGCAGGCAGAGTCAGCTGTAGTACCTCAATGGGAGCATGCTGGGAGCTGTAGTGCATCAATTATGGTTATGCTGGGTACTGTTGTGCCTCTATTTGGGCATACTGGGTGCTGTAGTACCATGCTGAGCACTGTAATGCCTTTATGGGGGCATGCAGGGAGCTGCTGTACTTCTATGGGGCATGCTGGGAGTTGTGGTGCCTCAACGGGAGGCCTGTGGGAGCATGGGAAGGGGTCCACTAGAAGGTCAGAGAATGCTGTGGGGGAACTTCCAGATAACCTGATAGCAGGCTAGCCCGCCCAGCAGAAAGCCAAACCAGCCAGCATAGAAGCCAGTTAACTCTGCCTAGGTATGTTTAAAGAGGAACTCCAGTGAAAATAATGTAATAAAAAAGTGCTTAATTTTTACGATAATTATGTATAAATAATTTAGTCAGTATTTGCCCATTGTAAAATCTTTTAAATCTCTGATTTACATTCTGCCATTTATCACATGGTGACATTTTTACTGTTGGCAGGTGATGTAGCTGCTGCATGATTTTTTGGCAGTTGGAAACAGCTGTAAACAGCTATTTCCCACAATGCAACAAGGTTCACAGACAGGAAACTGCCAAGAGTACGTATTTTTCTTGTTTCTTGCGAGAGGGGTTTAACCACAATATCAGCCATAGAGCGCCCCCTGATGGTCTGTGAAAAGGAATAGATTTCTCACGTAAAAGAGGGTATCAGCTACTGATTGGGATAAAGTTCTATTCTTGGTCGGAGTTTATCTTTAAGCGACACTGCTTATTTTTTGTGATATTCTGCATCATTTTTTTGTATTAATGGAGAGGGGGGCTTCATCCAACATTTTGCTGGGCAGGCCTACTGCTGTTAAGTTCATGTACATTGGCTCCATCCATGGCCACACCCACATTCTGGTGCGTGGCCACACCCATTTTCTGGCTGGAGTGTCCTAAAGTGCTCCGGAGCTCTGAGGATCCTAGCAATGCCCCTGGTCACTAATACCGCAACACACCTATGATTGTCGCATAGGTGGTGCATTGCAGTGCAGTAACCACGTTACAAAGTGTCAGTTACATCACAATGCACCACTGTGAACACTGCCAAAAGCTCAAAAGGCAATTATGAAATGGGTGTGGATAAGCTAATAGAGCAGGTGTTTGATTGGCTGATTGACTGCTGTGAGGCATACTGCTTTATGATTTTAGGCACCAAATTCAGCTTTGCTTGAATCACAGATGTTCCTTTGAGTTTAGATTTCTGAAACTAGTTTTTGGATTGAATTTGATGTTAGAGTCCATTCATGCGGGTGACTGCCGGTGTCAGTGCACATTGTTTACCGCCAGATTGCACCTCTTCCCCCAATGAGATGATTGGCAGGTTTAATCTCAATGCATTTACCATCGATTGTGCAAGTGCCGCAGTCAATCCAATTTTCAGAGACGCTGTGTGTAGCTTCTAGCCAGGGCCAGGCTGAGGCAGGAGAGGCTCCAGCCTCAGGGCGCAGTGTAGGATGGCGCGCACAACTCACTTAGCTATCATTCTCCTTTTGTGTTTGAAGCAAGAAGAAATCAGAAAAGGGGAAAATTAGCAGTGACTGCAAGCCAGATATCTAGAGATTAGGGTCCTGGGGCGCCTCTTACTCTAATAGCAATCAGTGTGTGACGACTGGGGTGGGGGGGATGGAGGGGCACAATTTGGTGTCTCAGCCTTGGGTGCAGGAGGACCCTATCTTGGCTCTGCTTCTAGCTGCGGTTGCATTTTTGGTTCTATATCCCCCTGCGGTACAAAACGTGACACAATAATGAACACAGAGAAACTATCAAGCGTGTTTCTGCATGATTGCAGCAAAGCGTTTGGCTATGGAGGAACAAGATGCCGCCAGCTGGCTGTGTAAATCGGCCCTTAATCTGGACATGATCAGCAATAATTATTGTGTTGTCACACAAACCTGTCCATATTTGCACAGCTGAGCCAGGGGGAACCATTGCATATAACGGGCACACATCTATGCACCATTAGGCACCTTGTGCAGCTGACAGGCCTGGCCTTACATCACTGGAGCCTATAGCCTATAGATGTCCTGGCACCCTAGAATTCGTTGTCCCTTAGCATTAAGTAGCCAAAAATATCCTCAGTATTAAGTAACTTGTGGTGCCCCTAACTGGAGGGAGATCTGGTCAGTGGAATGCGGAGAGGTGGGTGAGTAACCTCTCATTTACACTCTGCTCAGGACTCTGCATAGGAAGGGAGGGTCTCAGGGAGGAAATGAGCTGCCTTTCCATCAGCGGGCGCCTGTAGGCAGCTGCCTACAGTGTCTTATAGTGAACCTGAGGTTAGAGTGATATGGAGGCTGACATTTTTATTTCCTTTTAAGCAATACCAGTTGCCTGTCCTGCTGATCCTTTGCCTCTAATACTTTCAGCCATAGACCCTGAACAAGCATATGCAGATCAGGTGTTTCTGACAATATTGTCAGAACTGACAAGATTAGCTGCATGTTTGTTTCTGGTGTGATTCAGGCACAACTGCAGCCAAATAAATCATCAGGGCTGCCAGGCAACTGTTGTTTGAAAGTAAATAAATATGGCAGCCTCCATCACTCACCTCGAGTTCACGTTAAGGAAAATCTGGCCCTGGCTGCAGGCCATGATATATAGCTGCAGACTTGATAATTATCAATGGAGACAATTACTTGTACTTTTGTACCAGGAGTTTTTCTTTACTAGGGTCATCTATTATGTTTCATCAGTGGCGTAGCTAGGGTGTTTGACACCCGGTGCGGATAATTCACCGACACCTCCCCCCCCCCAAAAAAGCGAAGCACGCAGCGGCAAAAAAATGGGTGTGGACATGACATGACATGGGTGGGGGTAACTGTAAGGCTGTAAGGCAGTGGGCTAATATAGGTAGCCAGAATAGTTGCCCCCAGCATAGGTTAGATAGGTAGGTGCCCCTAGTATAGGTTAGTTAGGTAGGTGCCTCCAATATAGGTAGCCAGTATAGTTGCCACCAGTATAGGCTAGCTAGGTAGGTAGGTAGGTAGGTGCCCCCAATACAGGTTACATAGGTAGGTGCCCCAGTATAGATTACATAGGTAGCTGCCCCCAGTATAGGTTAGATTGGTAGGTGCCTCCAGTGTAGGTTAGAAAGGTAGCTGCCCCCAAGTATAGGTTAGATTAGGTAGGTGCCCCCCAGTATAGGTTAGATTAGGTAGGTGCCCCCCATTATAAATTAAATAGGTAGCTGCCCCCCAGTATAGGTTAGATACGTAGCTGCCCCCCAGTATAGGTTAGGTTAGATTAGGTAGGTACCCCCCCAGTATAGGTTAGATTAGGTAGGTGCCCCCCAGTATAGGTTAGATTAGGTAGGTGCCCCCCAGTATAGGTTAGATATGTAGCTGCTGCCCAGTATAGGTTAGATAGGTAGGTGCCCCCCATTATAGGTTAGATTAGGTAGGTTCCCACAGTATAGGTTAGATAGGTAGCTGCACCCAGTATAGGTTAGATAGGTAGCTGCCCCCTAGTATAGGTTACATTAGGTAGGTTCCCCCAGTATAGGTTAGATAGGTAGCTGCCCCCCAGTATAGGTTAGATTAGGTAGGTGCCCCCCAGTATAGGTTAGATTAGGTAGGTGCCCCCCAGTATAGGTTAGATTAGGTAGGTTCCCCCAGTATAGGTTAGATAGGCAGGTGCCCCCCAGTATAGGTTAGATAGGTAGCTGCCCCCCTGTATTAGGTAGGTGCCCCCCATAATAGAGGGGGAACCGCAGCCGCGGGGAGGGCAGCCTGACCTCTCCCTCCCTCCCCCAGGGCTGCCCTCCGTGCTCCCCCCTCCAGACTTCATAGAGCAATGCGCAGGGGAGCCTGTACTAAACGACTCACCTCCCTGCGTTCCCATCGCCGTTCAGTCGCCGCTGGTCTTCTCCTCTCCGCATACGCTGATACACACACTGCTTCCTGTTTAGCCGGAAGCAGTGTGTGTATCAGCATATGCAAAGAGCAGAGGACCAGCGGCGACTGAGCGGCGATGGGAACGCAGGGAGGTGAGTCGTTTAGTACAGGCTCCCCTGCGCATTGCTCTATGAAGTCTGGAGGGGGAAGCACCGAGGGCAGCCCTGGGAGAGGGAGGGAGAGGTCGGGCTGCCCTCCCAGCAGCTGCGGTTCTCCCCTCCATGCAGCGCACCCCCTCTAGGGCGGCTGGGGTCACTCCACCTGGTGCGGGTCGCACCCCCCGCACCCCCGTCACGACGCTAGTGTGTTTCTTTATTTACATTGTTGTTCATATATAATTTAGCACAAACCAGCGGCGTAGCTAAGGAGCTGTGGGCCCCAATGCAAGTATTACAATGGGGCCCCCCAAGCACTCTATACATAACAATGGATACGGCGCACCATAACCTGCCAATGGCAACTACAGTGTCAGAGCTCAGAGGAGCAAGAAGGGGTTGTGGAACAGTTTGTTAGTGATCACTACTATTCAAAGTATCAAGAGAAGTGATTATTATGAGCACAGGACCAATAGAGAGCTAATACTGTAGTTGAGGAAGGGCCCTTTTGGGCCCCTCTGGCCCAAGGGCCCCGATGCGGTGGCTACCTCTGCACCCCCTATTGCTACGCCCCTGGCACAAACAGAGTTTGCAATGCAATATCAGCGTTCTAGTGGCTGTATGGAAATGGGAAGGCCTGACAGTTATTTTCCGTATCCCATCTTACATATTCACTCTCATGTTCTGGCAGCAGATCTCCCACTGATGTTTGGCTATTCCGTGACATTACTGTCCCTACATGCTGAGGTCTCTTTCTGTATGACTGATCCACACAAGGCAGTCCCTCTCCTTCCCTCGCCTTAGAGACACCAGTAAACATAGGAAACCATGGGGATAATTGTTTCCCCAAGGTGCATCTGCGGGAAGTGAATCGTAGCACAACACTATCCACTGGGAATGATCATTGACGTCAGAGGCAGCGCTGTACATTTGCCCTAGTATTTAAAAAGCCCACCAGTCTGAACTGATATTTATGTATTTGCTGCATGCACAACGCATATTTGTTTTATAGCACTCGCTACAGAGACTCTTCAAAAGGTTATTCCTACCAGTCAATGCCTATACCAAGCTTCAAGCTCACTGCAAGGTAGACTCTAGTTGTCACCTCCAGTGGTCTACATACAGCCTCTCTGCAAACTCCAGAATGTGCTCTAATTCTTCAGGCAATTCAGCCCTACCTATTTTACCCCAGATAACACATTCCAGTCTCATATTGGCAGTACTTTTAAAGTAAACCCAAGGTTACCCTAGGGTAACAAACTTAGAGTCACCTCGATGCTTGCAATATGTGTGCCCAATGGGACAGACCCCCTATTGTGCACTGAAACAAAACTTTTATTGGTGCTCTAACAGGGTATGAGATGCTGAAATGTACAGTATTTTGTTACAATTTTGTTGGGGAGTTTCATTATTTTCTTTGCACTCTTGGCAATATATATATAATCAGAATCATTTTTATTTTGCCAAGTACGTCATTTGGTGTGCCCAGAATTGCTTGTGGTTCACATGGCAGCTGGCAATACAAAAAAAAAAAATAACATACACATGACATACACGCTTTAAAAACAATACAGGTTCGAGCCTTGGGTGGTGGTGGCGGTGGGGGGATCAGAGAGTGAGGCTGTGAGGATAGAGTTGACCAGAGGGCTAAAGTTCCGCTGGAGTGCAGATCTTAGGAGGGGGGCTCAAGCACGGTGGCAGGGTGGGAGTGCTGCTTAGGGAAAAAGGCAAAGGGGCCCCGGGGGTGCAGACCTGAAGGGATGTGCCTGAGTTTCACTCCTGACAAAGACCGCAAGGGTGAACCATGTTGAGTTTATGTCTGCTGCAGGTGTGAGCGGTAGAGGGACATTTTCAATATTGGTGCTTGTACCTAATGGTGCGGGTGTCGGAAATAATATCAATAGATGGTGTGGGTGTCGGAGAGTTAGTACCTCCCAGTGAATGCATAGTCATCCACGCCTGATATAACCACATTATATGTATGCATTATTCATATGCTCTCTCTTTACAGCCATTGTGTTAGCCCACACCTGTGTCACGATTAATAGGCACAGTCACTGTTTAGCCTTGTCGGTATTGTCTATGTGTGTAGCTGCTCTTTTTTATATTTTAACGTAGCAATAAAAGTTATGTTCTAGTGCGCTATAGGGGCCTGTCCCTTTGGGAACACGTATTGCTGGGCAGGTACATACAAAGGAACCTCGACCATACAAAAAACCTGACGACATAGGTTCCGCATATCCACACATATGTGGCTGTGCACCTGAGCAATGGCAAGACCTATTTCATTCATACATACTAGGTGACATTGAGAGTGCTAGCCTATAACAAGGGAATTCTGCTGGTGGTCCCCCCCTAAAGTTTAACTGCACCCCGTAAGGTTTGGGACCCTTGTCCATGAAGGCAACCGCAGATAAGTCTGCTCATGGGCTTTTTATCCAGCCTGATATGTGTCAAATTGTGGATATGTTCACTGTATGTGTAGCATCCTATTGCATCCACCACTTGCATGAGGACCCATGCCTGTGTAAATGTAGAAACAACAATATTTTATTACAAGTGCTGCCATCCGCTAACTTTATGTAAGTTTGTGCTGAGGTCTCTACGTTTTGCTCTGTGTGATTATAGCTCTGACTCCATACTCACATCCTCCCTCACTTTGAATACATTTGCAGTTTAGGCTATTTTTATATACTGTACTTCACCAGATAGAGAGGTCACTACAGAAACTCTAAATGTTCATTTTGTTTCACAAGCAGCTGAGAGACAGACTGTGGCAGATCACAGAGATAATCAGTGCAATGTGGAATGATAAATAACAGTAGCAATGTGGGTGTGATCATCACTTCCATTCAGCAATGATGCTATCACTAGAAGATCAGTCAGGCCAGGAAATGTAAAATGACATGAAGAACAACCACCAAATATTTCATCACTAGATACACAAGCAATGAAAAGACCCAACACGATTATTATCTCATTCAAACAATTTGATAGATTTTTTTTAATACAAATAAATAAGTTGCCACAAAATATGTTCTTAAACTTAGAGAAGAAGTTATATTTGGATACTGAACTCTGAGTCATTCCCCACTAGAGGGAGTGCTTGTAACTATACACATAGATTGGGAGTACGTATTGTAGCGGCACTGGTTCAGTTGGGCACCAGGTGGTGTTGCTATTGCTAATAGTAAAATGTTGGTAATTTAGTTTACTGATATTTTGCTGTGCACTACTCGACACCCATTCTCACTTGAACACGCCCTTCCAAGTGCCTAAACCGAATCCCTAATGGCTAACCCACTGTAAGTGCCCAAACCCCCTACCTAATGGCTATCCCTAACCCCCCTGTTAGGCGTACATCAATAACATTCTTTAACATGTGGAGTGTTAGAAATGTTGGAATCATCTTGCTTTGTCCAAGTGCAGGGGTCCCCAAACTTTTTCGGTCAAGGGCCAGGTCAATATACTTCAGACTGCTGGGGGGCTAGAACCTACATAAAATGAATTGAAAAACATTACATTGAATCTAGGTATTGATTCCCCCAATCATGCCCGGAGGAGAACTCCCAGCAGCAGCTATTCAGTCATGTGGCGCCCGAAGAACGTCTTTGTGCACCAGACAGTGAAGCATACCCAGGTGGAAAACCTACCATCCAGTTGGAAGCCAGCGAATGACTGTTCACTGGCTTCTACAGTATGTGGATGGGTGGTGCCAGCACTGCTATTCTATATGTGGGCCACCAATATTTGGGCTGCATCTATAAGTTATACATTATGTGTTTGGGGGCCAGTGAGAAAGCCGTAGGGGGCCGGACTCAGCCCGCGGGCCTTAGTTTGAGTTCCACTGTCCTAGTGTTTGACTATACTAGGCATTCTTCCTGTGCTCAGTGTTTTTTGTGCTTATACAGTAATTCTGCGTACACTATGTTAATATGGACTCCATGCCTTGGATCTATGCAGTTCTGTGAAAACCTTGGCCATTATATGCTATGTTGTTGTTCAAATCCGAGTCTCTTAATTCAGAAACCCGAGTTACAGCATTTACCGGACTTCAGCACCAAAGCTAGTGGAGAGGGTCACGGGGTTGCACTCCACATTGCACGTCATGTGACCAAGCCAGAATGATGAAGCCTCATGATACGTGGGCTGAACAGCACGCAAGTGACCTCCCCATAGCCCTCTCCATTAGCTTTGGTGCTGAAGTGCGGCTTTTGGCATAATTCAAGTTTCCGAATGCAGGGTCTCAACTTCAACACCAACACTAATTATAAGATTAATCCCCAGCCTCGTTCATGAGTGGGAGGTCCCCAACAGTACTTATTCTTGTATATGTGTGCTTGTTCTAAACATTTTAGGCTATAATTACTGTAAGGGCCTAAGAAGTGTTTTTTTTACCTTTCCCATATTAATTAGACATTTGTATTGGTGATTTATGGAAACTAATGTTGAATGGATCAGGCTCCTTACCACTGAACTTGTTGTACTCCTAAAATGTGATGTAAACATTGTTAGTAATGGCATGTGGATGGCAGAGGATGCCAAATGTAATTGTAATTTTAGGTTACCAAAATGGGTTTATGTCTGTCTAACCAGAGGTCATTGACTTTAACCACTTCACTACCCTGGTAATTTTCATAGTTCAACTCAGCTGTGATTACTTTGGCAATAATTTAACCAATAATTATCACAACTAAATGATTTATATATTGCTTTTTTTCAGGACAAATAAGGATTTTTTGTGGCTGATATTTGTTATTAGTAATTACCTCATTTTCTATGCATTTTAAAAGGAAAATAAGGAAAAGAAGTGAAACAATACACATTTTACCCACTTTTATACATTATAGCTTTGATGTAAACAGTTCCATTTTCCATTAAACACACACATTTTATTTGTCTATCCCTCCTGTTTATTTAAACAGTTCATTTGTTTTGATAATGTATTAGATGTAAAAATTAAGTATTGTATACAATCTGCTACTGTCTGCTCCTGGAATGTGTATTTTACACTTGTTTACTAAGTAACTCTGCCATTGAATTCCCTGAGAGGAGGTGAGGAGTTTGCTGTCATTATTTTACAATTCTGTAGTGATGTTATCAGGTAAATAAGCAGTGCAGTCACTCGCTGATGCTCCGGTCCCCACCAGTGGTTCACTTCTGAAATTTGCCAATGCGCCTGTGTGGCCTTCTCCTCGCACTCGCTGACCTCATGGGAGAATGGCCTGCGCCTGTGTAGTATGCTCCAAGGGACGTCAGCGGGAGCGGAGAGAAGGCTGCGCAGGCGCAGTAAGGCCCAGTGGTTTTGCGAGTTTAAAGTTGCTCTCAAATTCCGGAAGTAACCGGCGGCGGGAATCGGAGCATTGGCAAGTTCAACTCTTTTTTCCCCTTTGCCCCATACAGTGATCCTTTACATTGAAAATAGGAATATGAGACTGCAGGGAAGTCCTACCAGTACATACTAATACTATTACTTACACAATTGATTGTATCATAAGTTTATTTTCAGTTAATAATCCTAATATTTGGATAGCACTTTTCTCAAAGCACTCAGCACTAGAGCACCAGCCACTAAGGACACACTCAGGGGGCCATCCTGTAGTGTTAGGAAGTCTTGCCCAAACACTTTTTACTGAATAGGTACTGACCCTGGTATCCCATGTCACTATCCTGCCGGTTTGCTTGAAGACATTGTGTGGAAGCAGCACAGATCTCCAGCAAATGTGTGTTACTAGCAGAAAAAATATAGTGCTGATGACTTTTTGCATTTGGTGGAAAATTATAATGAAAGGAAAGAACAATATTGTATCAGTGGGTTTTGCTGTGCTGCATTACTAGATTTTATTTTTATACAATGTATTATTTGTGGTAAAGGGACTATTGGCCAATCAGTGAAGATGGTGGTGGAATTGCCAACAAGTCAGAAAGTAAAGTCATTTGTAGCACAGATAGAGAAAGTACTAGTGGTTGGCTCATGTGACTGGAATTTACTGTTGTTAAAACTGATCCACTGGCAAAGTACATATGCTGTGAAAAGGCAATCTAAACACATTTAAAAGGAACCAGAAGCGAGAGGCTGCCATTTTTATTTCCTTTTAAACAATACCAGTTGCCTTGCTGTCCTGCTGATCTCTTTGGCCACAGTAGTGTCTGGATCACACACTTCAATCAAATATATACAGCTAATCTTGTCAGATATTTGACAGAAATGGCTGATCTGAATGCTTGCTCAGGGTCTATGGCTAAAAGTATTAGAGGGAGAGGATCAGCAAAACTTCTAAGCAAGTGCCAAGTGGAAATAAATATGGAAGCCCCCATACACCTACCACTTCAGCTTCTCTTGAAATCCAATCTGCTCAATGAACTGAGCTCTTGAACCATGAATAGTTCATGAATGCTCTGCATAATGCAAAGCCTCAGATTTCTGTATTGTCTCGTCACTAGGGGGGCAGATTCTTGATAACGTCTCAGCCTTTTATGATAATGAAGTTGGAAATCTATGGGGACTCCTCCCTCATCAGAACTGACATGTTTTAGGGAGATACGTTAAGGAAATAGTAAGGGGTCCAAAAGGTGTCGTTACCCGGTTATGTAGTAGCTCGCTTTCTCATCAATGATCCCTTTGTGCTGTTTTATGTTGTGCAAACCTTCTTGATGGCGTGTATTTTATGTCAATGGGCCTGATTCACAAAGCGGAGATAACTCAGTTATCACGCCTAAAAGACTTTAGGCATGATAACCTTTGCACCGCTGAGTTAGCACCGATTTGTGCTCTGTATCGCGCGCAAAGTCCCGCGCATAAAGTTTTACGCTCAACTCCGTGCGCAGCGCCCATAGGGTTTAATGGGCGCATCGCGCGGAATTACGCGTTTGTGCGCGTAAAACTTTACGAGCGAGTTTCATTTTATCATGCCTAAACTGAGTTTAAGCGTGATAAAGGGCTTTTCACAGGCGTACAGACACTTTGCACCGCTTTGTGAATCAGGCCCAATGTGTGAATGTCAATTAGGTCCACACGTGAATACAGATGTTGCATTTTATTTAAATGAATGAAAGATTTTCTAATAATGATGGCATTCATGAAATGAAAAGAACCATTTTTTTGTCACAGATAATTGTATCCCTTTGTATATGGTCTTATTCCAAGTCATTCCTCGTTAGGGAAGAACAGATGGTAAACGATCTGTATTGTGTGGTGATTCAACAAATCGACCCAACTGCACACCATCTGTTTTTTTTTCTTCCTTTAATTCCATCATCACTAATGTCTTGCTACTGAGTCCCTCCCTTTTTGTTGTTCAGTCCATATCATGACACTGTTTTATTTGCTTTACTTGTGTTAAAGGGAACCAAGTACCACTTTATCTCCCAGGTTTCCCAGCTGCCCATTTTTTAACCAGGGGAATGTGTGAAGATAGCACCTTTGACTACTGTGCCCCCCCCCCCCCCCGCTGATGAAAGCTTTTGTTTGCTCTCTGATATTGTGTTCAATAACATATTTACATTAGTCCTTATCTGCCTGAAACTTCTGTGGTCAGTAGAGATAGAGGCAGGTTGCATCAGGCACTGCAGTTAATTCAAATGTATTCAATATTCATGCAAAGTGTGAAGCACAACGTGTGGACTGACTGACTGAGGCTGATCAGCCTCGGAAGAAGCACCGCCGTGCGAAACGGCTGTTAGGCTACCTATTTTTTGCCCTGCACCCACCGTCACCACTCTCTGAAATGGTAGGACATTCATCTTATTCAGAAATTTTGATTTCTGTCATCCCAGCACGAGTTGTCTGTTAATGACTTTTGTACCTACCTGTGAATGGAACAAGTCCACACGTTGTGATTCACACTTTGCATGAATATTGAATAAATTTGAATTAACTGCATTGCCTGAATGCAACCTGCCTCTATCTCTACTGATCTACGTATTGTATCTGCTACTGACATCATGAGCACGCAGTGTTCATAATCAAGGTGGTGTTTGGATGTTTGGAACCTCCCACTCTTAACATACTGATCCCCATAATTGACTACCATACTGAAGGACTGTAAGTCTTATAGTGCCGGCAAACAGCAAACTCTCCGAATTAAACTTCTGTGGTCAGGCAGGCCTCAGAAGTAAGCTCATAAACACTCTGGTAAACTTTAAAATGTAAAAATAAGAGGTAAAATTGAAAGAGAATCTGTACTCTAAAATTATTACAATAAAAAGCATACCATTCTATTCATTATGTTCTCCTGGGCCCCTCTTTGCTGTTTCTGCCACTCCCTGCTGCAATCCTGGCTTGCAATTGCCAGTTTTAGGCAGTGTTTACAAACAAAAAACATGGCTGCTAACCAAAGTGTGATAGGCTATGAGAAGCTCAGTCTGTGACTCATACAGAGCCTGGAGGGGGGGGGGGTGGAGAGTGTGTGTATTACTTCTACCTATCACAGCAGAGCAGCACATTCCTGCCTGAGCCGACAAAGCTGACAAAGGAAAGACGATTAGATGATATAACAGAGATAATACAGCCACTGTGCAACTAGGAAAGGCTGCAGTAAGACAGACCACATTAGAACAAGTATAGGAACTTATAGGATAGAAGAAATAAGGTTTAACATCTTGTTACAGAGTCTCTTTAAGTGTTTTTTTTTAATTGTTGAGTCGCATTGTTGGCATGCATATTAAATGTGCTATTGAGATGCCCTAGGGTGAAAACGGTGCTTGTTTCCCTTGAAGTCCAGCCTATCATACAAGAATTAAAATGATCTGTTTATGCACAAAATTCAGTGATACTCTTCATGCTATTGTATCTTGGGCAATACAGTCTATCCCATGTCCCCATTGTATCAACATGGGTTTACTAAAGACAGGTCCTGTTTGACTAACATGCTCAGCTTTTATGAGGTAGTGAATGCTAATATGGATATTGGGAATGCTGTAGATGTGATATACTTGGACTTTGCAAAGGCCTTCGACACTGTTCCCCACAGAAGTCTGGTGCAAAAGTTGAGGATGCAAGGACTGGGGAAGAGTTTGTGTGCATGGATAGGGAACTGGCTAATGGACAGAAAACAAAGAGTTGTGGTCAATGGATCGTACTCAAAATGGGAGACTGTTAGCAGTGGGGTCCCACAGGGGTCTGTACTGGGTCCAGTGCTCTTCAATTTATTTATTAATGACCTAGTAGATGCAGTAGTGAGTAATGTTGCTATTTTTGCAGATGATACAAAATTGTGCAGAATCATCAACTCTCAGGAAGATAGTGTCATATTGCAACAGGATCTGGATAGGATGGCTATATGGGCACATACATGGCAGATGAAATTCAATGTTGACAAATGTAAAGTCATGCATTTTGGTCGTACCAATGGTCTAGCACCATATAAAATAAATGGGATACAGTTGGGAACATCAAACTTGGAGAAGGACTTAGGAGTACTCATCGACAACAAGTTAAATAATCGTACTCAATGCCAAGCCGCTGCAGCTAAAGCGAACAAAATTTTGGCATGCATTAAAAGGGAAATAAAAACTCGAGATGCTAGCATAATATTGCCCCTGTTTAACTCTCTAGTAAGGCCACATCTGGAATATGGCATTCAGTTCTGGGCACCACATTACAAAAAAGATATTGCAGTTTTAGAGCAGGTGCAGAGACGAGCTACAAAATTGATACGTGGGATGGAAGGTCTCGCTTACCAAGAAAGGTTAGATAAACTGGGTTTATTTAGTCTAGAGAAAAGACGCCTTAGAGGAGATCTAATTAACATGTATAAATACATCAGAGGGCAATATAATAGCTTGGCGGATGAGCTTTTTGTCCCTAGGCCTTCTCAAAGGACTAGAGGACATGAGCTGCGCATGGAGGAAAAACGTTTTAGCCATTTATTTAGGAAAGGGTTCTTTACAGTAAGAGTGATTAAGATGTGGAATGCATTGCCACAGGAAGTCGTTATGACAAACTCTATACCTGCATTTAAAGGGGGCTTAGATGCTTTCCTTGCGTTGAAAGACATCCATGGCTACAATTACTAGGTTATGCCTAATGATGTTGATCCAGGGATTTTATCTGATTGCCATCTGGAGTCAGGAGGGAATTTTTCCCTTTTGGGGCTAATTGGACCATGCCTTGTGGGGGTTTTTTCGCCTTCCTATGGATCAACAGGGGTATGTGGGGGACGGGCTGGAGTTGTGCTTTGTACTGGTTGGACTCGATGGACGTATGTCTTTTTTCAACCAAAATAACTATGTAACTATGTAACTATGGCAGCCCGGACAGAGTTATGTTGCATTTCTTTGTTGGAAACATACAAATCAAGCAAAATTTCACTATTGTCAAAAAATGGATGTGACACAAATGAATGCCTTGCAAAAATTGGGAATTAAATGCCATTCACAATTATCCACTTTAATATACAGACAGCAATACATCTCTTAAATTGTCAATTGATGTATGGACTGCCCATCAAGTCCCCATTATGCTACATCAGCCTTTAGTTGTACAGGACAAGAACAGATCCTATATATAAATTCACTTTAACTTCTGTCTTTAACTAAATACAGTAGAATCTCCTTCTAGTTAACTCTGATATAGTAAACCTCTGGCTTGCAATAAACTCAGTCACCAGGTCCCAGCAAATGTGTCTGTATAAATAATCCTAATATAGTAAACTGCTGATTTAGTAAGTTAATTGGCCAGGTCCCTTTACGTTTACTATAAAGCCATTCGATAGTATTTTTAAAGTGAAGTTCAATGTTTGCTTACAGCTAAGTATTCTCTTTTAATTTAGCTGTACATATTTTTGAATTGATGGTGCACATTTTTTCCATATTGCTTATCTTATATACTGTATTTGAATTCAAATGCTGGTGTTAGTGTAGTTTAGAGTGCCCCGAAAGAAACCTTATACGGAACAGTTTTCCAAAACACAGGGCTCTCTACAGCATGAAGTGTTGTGATTGGCCTAATAGTGTGGGCACAGTTTACTTCAACCTATCTGAAACTTAGGAGTTTGAGAGGGTACTGTCCAGCCAATCATGTTAGCATAATTTACCTATTAGGTTTCCTGCTGGGTCCACCAAAGTATACTAGCATCCAAATGCTCAGGCATTCCACACTGATCAAACAGACCCTGTCAAAAATAGGTATGTCACAGCTTCCTGAGACATACAACCAGTTCATGCAGGTGTGGAAAACAAGCAACATGCAGCAATTGCTGAAGACAAAAGTAACTGATTTGCCACATTGTGCAGATTCCAGACTACAAAACTAATGGGCTTATAGTCAGTTATGGAAATCCATAGCTGGCTGCAGTTTTAAATGGAAAGGTGATTTTGTAACATTAAAGCAATCTCAAGCCAAAGCTTGAGCGAAAAATCACATACTTACCTAAGGAAAGGGAAGCCTTTGGATCTTCCAGAGGCTTCCCATGCTGTCCTCTGATCCTCTGCTGCAGCCAGGGACCCTCTGGAACATCGGTGCTGTGCTTCTCTTCTGGCACAGACACAGCTGTAGCACAGTAGCACGACTTCTGTCACAGTAGCAGGACTTACTGGGCAGGTGTGGCCACACTCGTGCCGGCCCAGCACGACTGTGCTTGAAGGGAATGCGCCGATCAGATTCCTGACAAGCCATTGTCAGAAATCTTTGGGGGATCTGGGAGTGGCAACGGGGGACAGGAGGATGCTGTAGACAGCCTCTAGCAAGGGTCCCCAACCCCCGGGTTTAGTCTCTTCTCTCTTTTTTTTTTCCTTCTTCCAACAGAGCAGCATGCATCAGAGTGTCAGTAGGTGGCGCTGTTCTCATTACAACATCAGTCATGCTTCCTCTGAACAGCTCGATACTGAAAAACTCTGTTGCGTGCTGCTCAATTGAAAGGAAATAGAAGATGCCAGACCCGCAATGGTAAGGCTGATTGGGGGGGCACATCTAGCTACCTAACCTGGAAGGGGGCTACAGAACACTGGGGGCACATCTAGCTACCTAACCTGGGTGGGGGGCTACAGAACACTGGGGGCACAGCTAGCTTCCTAAGCTGGGTGGGGGCTACAGAACGCTCGGGGCACATCTATCTACCTAACCTGGGTGGGGGGCTGCAGAATGCTGGGGGCACATCTAGCTACCTAACCTGGGAGGGGGGGCTACAGAACACTGGTGACACATCTAGCTACCTAACCTGGGAGGGGGGGGGGCTACAGAACACTGGGGGCACATCTAGCTACCTAACCTGAGAGAGGGGCTACAGAACGCTGGGGGCACATCTAGCTGCCTAACCTGTGTGGGGGGCTACAGAACGATGGGGCAAATCTAGCTATCTAACCTGGGAGGGGGGCTACAGAACACTGAGGGCACATATAACTACCTAACCTGGGAGGGGGGGCTACAGAATGCTGGGGGCACATCTAGCTACCTAACCTGGGAGGGAGGCTACAGAATGCTGGGGGCACATCTAGCTACCTAACCTGGGAGGGGGGCTACAGAACGCTGGGGGCACATTTAGCTACCTAACCTGGGAGGGAGGATACAGGACACTGGGGATACATCTGGCTAACTGGGGAGAGAGGGCTACAGAACACTGGGGGTACATTTATAAACCAATACTTGGGAGGGGACTACATAACACTGGGGGCAAATCTAGCCATCTAAACTGGGGAGGGGGCTATCTAATACTGGTGAAACATCTGTTCCTGTGTGAGGTTGTTTTTGAGGCCCAGTGGTTTTCCATATGCCCGCACCATAGCCCTGTACCCTGCCCAATCCAATTTGCTGTCAAGCTCACGCTGCAAGGTCTGGGACACCCAAGGTATGGAAGAAAGAGATCGCACTGTGCCCATAAAACATGCCTCTTCCACCTTTCTTGCCCGCCCTATCTTGTTACCGCCTTCCAGATCTTGCTGCTGAGGACTGTAGTGAAGCGGCGCAGGCGCACATGTGCGAGATCTGAGAGGCAGAGAAGGAGGTAAATAGGATTCAAGGGTGGGCCAGACGGGTGAAAGAGGCGTGTTTTATGGGCACAGCGCAATCTATTCATCCATACCACTCTGATAAACAAGGAGACAGGGAGAGATGACCAATCCACTTATGGAAAGGGAGAGTTGACCAATCCAACCAGTCAATCAATCAATAAATCGCCTATATACTGTTATATACTGGGTACCACATACAGTACAGCACCAGTATCTGTTCATACATAGCACCAGTACATGATTTTTTTTTTTTAGTTTTTATTTGGTGTGTGTTGGAAGAGGGGTAGTCTTATATGGGGAGTATATCCCAAACTCTATATTTTAACTGAAAAAGTTGGGGGCTGTCTTATACGCCCAGTCATCTTATACACCAGAATATGTACCTTGCGGCAGTGTGTTTTAGGATATTTAGTTGGAGTGCAACTTGGCTTGAGGACAAAGAGGGAATGGCCTAAGGTAGAGCATGTGCTTGTCAGAACAAGTGAGTTTTGAGAGTGTGTCAAGGTAACAAAGTTTGGAGAGTGACAGATGTCTTGTGGAAGGGCATTCCAGAGGGCGGGTGAAGCACGAGCAAAATCGTGTAAACGTGAATGTGAGGAGGTAATTCTAGAGAAGGACAACATCAGGTCATGTGCAGATCTGAGATTACGATTGGGTTGGTATCTGGAAACGAGTCAGGAGATGTTCAGGGGGGAGAGATTGTGGAGAGCTTTGTAGGGCATTCTTCTAAGCTGCATTTTTATTATGAATTATTATCCTGCTTTGTAATGAGGCCAGGGTACTTTCTTATAAAGTCAGATTGGTGCCAAGAAGGAGAGGCAAATCTCAAAGCACTGTTTTCTTGTTCAGAGTTCTTTTAGCAAAACACTTCTGCACTCTGAGCAGGATTTGTAGCCTCAGTGAAGTGACCACCCTGTAGCCATTTACTGCTGTAAAGCGAGACAGCAGTCTGAACAGTGAAAGTGCCGTATATCATTACATAGGAATGACTAGTGCAGAGTATCTTATTAGAAAATATATTTGATGTATTTGGTATTTTGCTGCGCTTCTCCCGCCTTCTTGGGCCAAATTGCTGTCTGCTGAGGCCTTCTGGGTGATTAACACCTAAAAATGAGAAACTCGCCGTCTCCTCTGCAATTACATTGAAATGTACAAGAGAGGAACATTTGCAGCGGGTGAAAAGGAAGTTTGAGCTCAGACTGCACCTCAGTAGAGGGGACTCCGTGACTTTCCCCTGTGAAGTGAATGCCGAACACCGTGTCACCGTGACAAATTTACCGGCATTGCTGAGAATTACTCCTTAACTAGACCAAGTACAGGAATTAATCTTACAACGTCTCGTTTCTGGTACATCAGCAAACCATACCTAACATTCCAAACAGGGGAAGGGTGCAGAGAAGGGCAACTAAATTAATTAAGAGAATGGAGTTCCAGAATTTAAGATGAACAAAACAAAAATAGGCAACCAAACTAAATGTATTCACCCTTGAGAAGGGAGGTTTAAGGATAGGATCACCTTATATAAATCACCCACTTAGAAAATTGAGTGGAGTGTTTTTGTTTTCACTGCAAAAGAGTCAAGGACATCCTGTGAGATTCGAGGTAAAAAAACTAATCTAAAAGTGTTGAGAACGTTCTTTACTGTAAAAGCTGGGAAAATATGCAATATGTGTCCATCACAACTGATTATTATGAACAGTGCATATGGAGGCTGAAAAAAAATTGTATTTAATGATCATTGTCCCTCTGCCATGCTCCACAGCAACAGAACACATTGCTAACCATAAGGCTAGGGATGTGTTTGTACAATATCGTTCCCCCAAATTCTCGCATGAGGGATCATTTCTCGATCATTGATGGGCTCCATAGTTTTATATTGGAGAATGTCACCTTCTAGCAGTGCGCTCATCTGATGTCTTAAGACCTGAATGTACAGAGAAATACTTATCCCAGTGTTTTCATCTCAAAGCGAATAACTGTAGTAAGGGATAATATAACTAACAGTATTGTTGTGTTGTGCATACAAGTGGTGTGTGCCCCCTGCTCCTGTCATTACTGTACTGATGTATACCTTATACACTCGCGTATAAGCCGTAATTTTCAGCACAAAAATGTGCTGAAAAGTTACCCCCTCGGCTTATATGTGAGTCAGTGGAGCAGAACGGATGGTGGAGCAGGTGTTGTTACTAACATTGGAGAGTAATGATTGTGCACTAGTGATCCTGCTTTGCAAGCTATGTTCGTGACCCCCATACCCTGCAACATGGTGTGCAGAGTGTGCTGCACAAGACCACCTGTGTTCCCTGGCTTGTGGAGCGGAGCATGCAACGTGTCAGCGGTGCAATGATCAGAGATTCTTCCTGTGTGGCATAAGCGGTGTCTTATATCTATGACCCCATCTATTGACATCTTGAGACAGTTGTATCATCCTTGGGGCACATCTGACTACTGTGGGAAGGGGGCTTATACGCAAGTCAATCACTTTTTCTTGGTTTCTGAGGGAAAAGTGTGTATCTCGGCTTATACGCTGGTCGTCTTATATGCGAGTATATACTGTATGTTGTGTTCTGAACTTCTGACTATTAATACACAGGAAACACAGACAAACACCTAAATAATTTGTATAATTTGTAATTAGAAGCAGTGGAGACCATGCCATAATAATGGGGCCCAGGATGTTAGAGAGTCCTGACAGTTCTGTTTGACAATAACATGATTTGCAGGAGTTCAGGTTTTCTGAGTTATGGGAATTTCATTCCACTTCCGATTTTGTATGGTTCATCACTCACCTGGTGGGTAGGACACTTTTCTATATAATGTGCTGCTTTATATCATTATAGCTGTGATTAACCCCCTTGCCGGTCCAATTCCCGCGGCAAGGGGGCAGCAGAGCACTTTTCTTAATTTTTTTTTTTTTAAATCATATAGCGAGCCCAGGGCTCACTACATGATAGCCGCTGAGCAGCGGCATCCCCCCACCCACTCCGATCGCCTCCGGCGATCAGAGTAAGCAGGAAATCCCGTACAGAATGGGATTTCCTGCTGGGCTTCCCCGGTCACCATGGCGACGGGGCGGGATGACGTCACAGACGTCATGGACATCGGGACGTCAGAGGGAATCCCGATCCACCCCTCAGCGCTGCCTGGCACTGATTGGCCAGGCTGCACAGGGGTCTGGGGGGGTGCGGCTTGGCGCGGCGGGTAGCGGCGAATCGGCGGGTAGCGGTGGCGATCGCGTACCACACGCAGCTAGCAAAGTGCTAGCTGCGTGTAGGGAAAAAAATTTGAAAATCGGCCCAGCGGGGCCTGAGAAATCCTCCTACGCAGGTTACCCCGAGCTGAGCTCGGGATAACCGGCAAGGAGGTTAAAGACACTCTAATACATGGCATCCCAACCCTGTCCTCAAGGCCAACCAACAGTGCATGTTTTGTGGAAATCCACAGAGATAGTATACCAGCTCTGCTGAGATACTAATTACCTCACCTGTGAATGTTTGTGGTTTTCTGCAAAACATTGAGGCTGGGTGCACACTTGTAAGTGCGTGAAAGGTCACAATTTCTGTCATGTGCATTTTTCTGTTTGTAGTGCGTTGTTAGTGGTTTTTTGTGCGTTTGCGTTTTTGTTTCCGCATATGCGTTTTGTATGTGTTTTCCATGCTTTTTCTATTGCGTTTTATGCAAATCACTAGGAAGACAACAGGAAGCAGAAATACATCAGAAAACAATAAAAAAAAGTGTATAAAATGCATGAAAAATGCTTACAAAACACATTACATTGCGTTACCATTGACTTTCATTATGTGGGTTTTTGATTTATTTTTAAAAAACATGCAACAGAAACCAGCGTTTTTAAAAACGCATGTTAAAAACGCATACAAAACGCATATGCGTTTTTTATGTGTTTTTTGATGCGGCCCATTGACTACCATTGCAGGCAAAAATGCTGTGTTTTCCGCAACGCTAGCGTTTCTGCTAAGTGTGTTCCCAGCCTTAGGGCCCTTTTACACTTAATCAGTTGGTGTGCGTTAGTACGCGTTGGTGTGCGTTAGTACGCGTTGGTACGCGTTAGTACGCGTTTTTTTTTCCATAGCAGTGCATTGTGACAAAGATTTCAGTTAAAACGCGTTAAGTGTGAAAGGTGCCATAGAAAAACATGGGACTTACTTTGAAAATCAATTTTCTTTCCGTTTTAACTGAGAGCAACTGATTAAGTGTAAAAGGGCCCTTACTGTTGGGGTAACTTGAGGACAGGGTTGGGAAGCCCTGCACTAATAGACTGAAATGTGTAAACTGTTTGGGCCCTGTCCCTATCTATTGCTAAGGTGTTTTGCCCTGGGATTCTTAGATATACAAACACTAACCGAAGGTAACTAGGTACCAGGGGAAAATGAACCAAACACTAAAGTCTAAAAAGACAAACCCTATTGGTACATACAAAGTGGAGTACACCTTGAGCATTAAAACCACATGGTTGATGAAGACCCCATATAAGTAGTAGAAGGTCTACAGTAAACTCCCTTAATAGGGAATCTACCCAGTGTCTGTCACTGTGAGGGTTCTGGCTGATCCCCCCCACTATATAATACTAGTACTAGTGGGTGTATTCCACTTTGTATGTACCAATAGGGCTTGTCGTTTTAGGCTTTAGTGTGTGATTCTTAGATATAGTAGGAGTCCAGGGTGCAGAATTCTAGTGTCCCAATAAAATTCAACAACGTCCATTCAAGTCCTAAGATGGATGAGTAAGTCAACAGGCCCCACACAACACTGGTAATATTTTCCAACTTGGCAGTAGAATAAAACTCTGCTTGACTGATCAGTTGGTATCCAAGTCTTAGTTTGTGATTGTAGCAGTTAAAAAAAAAATTAAAGTTCACTCCGTATGACAGCAGTATGCCCTAAACAACAGGAAGTAGGATTCATGTGAATCCTGGATCTTTTCTACGGACTGCTGGTAATGCACTTTTTCTTAGACTGGTCTCTTCTTTCAAATATTTCATATTCCTTCCTCCAAATTAGCTGCAAACCCATAAATAGGCACATTTTTGAGCAGCCAGGCGATGACATTTCTGGACCTTTATGATGGGCTGCCGTTGCTTTGCAGAAGTACCCATGCCGAACCGCCAAGTTAGGAGGAATCAGATGCTGGCTCTGAAACTTCCTTTATTTAGGTTAGCAGCTGATTATTTACCACCTCCCCCTCCGTGCAGTAATGTAGCGATTGTGTTAATAGGCTGATGTCTATTCTCTTGGTTTCCTTATCTCTCTTCTCCAGCCGTCTCTTGAAACTAGAGAAGCGGAGCAATGGAACACAGCTGGGGAGAGCCTGGGCAAGATACCATGGTCCAGCAGACCGAGACCGGAGACTAAGACCCCATTTCATTCCACCTTACCCAGCGTGGGCTAGAGCCCTGCATCAGAACTGGCAATGAGTTTTACATTATAATACATCCTGTTTCTGCTCACATAGGCTAATTAGTTTTCAGAATGTATTGCACACAGCCTTCGGGTATGGGAATGTTTTTTTCTTTTTTTTTTCAAGTGATCTCAAGCAGTTTCAGATTTATAAATTCAATATTTTCAAAGGATGCAACCTAAAGTGTGTGATTTAAAGAGACTGTAAACAAATTACTCGAAATATGCCTGCCATTCGAGAACTAAGCAGGCTGCAATGCTCACCTCTTTCTGAAAAATTCTAATTCCCTGGTTATGATTTAGGTCATCTGACTTTATACTTTGGGACATTTCTCTGGAACATGTTTGCAGATCTTGAGGGTCAGAGGTAAATCAGAGTAGCCAAACTAATTCAAGCTGCACAGCCACTAGCTTTAGCAAGTTCTAAAGGTGGTCAGAGGGGTGACTTTGTAATTCTGCAATGTCATACATATTTAAAGAGGAATTTTAAACCAGGATTGAACTTCATCCCAATCAGTAGGCGAAACTCCCATTCCCACAAGAAATCGTTACCTTTTCTTAAAGAGGAACTGTTGCGAAACTCTTTAAATTTAAAACACATACACATAAGAAGTATATTTCTTCCAGAGTAAAATGAGCCATACATTACTTTCCTCCTATGTTGCTGTCACTTACAGTAGATAGTAGAAACCTGACAGAACCAACAGGTTTTGGGTTAGTCCATTTCCATAGGGGATTCTCAGCATGGCCTTTATTCTTTATAAAGACATTTCCTGAAAAGGATTTATACAAAGATGCTGGTCAGCCTCCCTGCTCGCTGTGCACATTTTTGGCAGTTGGATGGAGCAACTGCCATTCACTAAGTGCCTTTAAAAATAAAGTAAACCCTGAGAACCCCTAATGAGAAGATGGGCTAGTCCAAAATCTGTTGGTAATGTCAGATTTCTACTATTTACTGTGACAACAACATAGGAGAAAAGTCATTTGTTGCTCATTTTACTCTGAAGAAACATACTTCTTATTTGTGTATGTTTACATGCATTTTACATTTTAAGATTTTTGCAACAGAGGTCCTTTAAATACTGTATATACTCAAGTATAAGCCTAATTTTTGGACCAAAAAAGTGGCTCAAAAGTGGGGGTCTCTGCTTAGATGCAATTCACTACTCTTTGAGTAAACCCCACATTGCCCCCACTATATGCACAGTGGTGCATTATATGAGGGAGACCACACATTGACATTTCCATGGGAGGACCCAGCTAACCTCATCTCAAGTTGTAGCCTTGGAAGGCATACAGGTACAGTGTCTACTGAGTGTTTTTAGATACATGACTATGTGGCTCTGCATTCTTTGCTTTATCTTTATGCCAGCTTAAACTTTGCAACAGGAGTTCTTTGCATGTCCATCTCTATTGTAGGCCTATGTTCTGGCTTATTATTGCAATGTGCTGATTTTTATGCTGCTTTTCTAATGCAACAGGAGTTATTTGCATGTCCATCTCTATTGTAGGCCTATGTTCTGGCTTATTATTGCAATGTTCTGATTTTTATGCTGCTTTTCTAATATATGGTTGTGGCTTTTGCCACCCCTGGTTTATACTTGGGTAAAACATTTTTCAATTTTGTTAAGGTAAAAGTTAGGGAGTTGGCTTATACTCAGGTCAGCTTATACTCAAGTATATACGGTAGATCATCAGGGGCATCCATATGGCTGATATTGTGGTGAAACCCCTTCCACGCTGTGATCTCAGGGCCATGGCACTGGCAGTTTCCTGTCTGTGAACCTTGTTGCATTGCGAGAAATAACATCTGTTTCCAACTGCCAAGCAAGCAGTATCTCCCTCTGTGCATAAACCTCTCAGAAACAAACATTCCACAGAGATTACCTGACAGGACTAAAGATGTCGCCACCTTTGTTAAATTTAAAAATGTAATTCAGGGAGAGGAAAGATTTTTCAGTGCAAATACTGAGTAAATAATTTATAAATGGATATCATAAAAAATGAGCAGTTTTATTCATTACGTTATTTTCACTACAGTTTAAATCAGAAGCTGGTTAATGCCAATAACTTCACTTTCACTCCTTGCAAACAGAAAGTTCTGAATACTTAAAGTGTTCCTGAGATTGAGCCACAGCAATAAAATATACATACCTGGGGCTTCAAACAAGTTTACTGTTTGCAGGTGATGTAGCTGCTGCATGGTGTTTGGCAGTTGGAAACAGCTGTAACAACTATTTTCCACAATGCAACAAGGTTCACAGACAGGAAACTGCCAAAAGTTCGAACTTTTGTTGTGGGAGGGGTTTCTTGTGGGAGGGGTTTCACCACAATATCAGTCATACAGCGCCCCCTGATGGCCTGTTTGTGAAAAGGAATAGATTTCTCATGTAAAAGGGGGTATCAGCTACTGATTAAGATAAAGTTAAATTTTTGGTCAGAGTTTCTCTTTAAGTCATAGGGAAACACGGGCATTACCTTTCACATCATTTGTCCTTTCAATTATAGCTGACAGCAACTGCGAATGATATATTTCAGTTCTGTCAAAATTGGAAGCGATAATTTGAAATAAAGAACAAAACCGAGAGCCCAATATAGTATAGTATTTGGATCAATTGTAGATTTCTATAAAATATCAATGGTTATATTCACAAACGGATTCGCCACAAAGGCAACCACTGGCAAGGCAGGTGGGGAGAATTAGAACCTGATCCCACTCAGGTTTAAGAAGTCGCTCTCTGTAGACAGGAAGAAAATGGGGATACACCCCTTCACCAAGGGTGGACTAGACTGATTACAGAGGTGCCAATAAGGATAAAAACGTTTTAAAAACCGTTTAAAAGGGGGAAGTTTGGTGGACTTACCTCCCTCATAGAAAAACAGACTGTGAGACGTTACTAGAATTCACAGTAACATTTAGATACTCCAAATGTGCAACGTGTTTCGCAGGTCACAATCTCGCTTCATCAGGCAATAAATTGGAGAATGCAAAATCGGGTCTGTAACATGGCCAAGCGCCTCTGTGAAGGGATAATTGTTAGAAGAAAATGGTGAGCTTCTGAGAGGAACTGGCGGCGAGGTAAGTATGTAATATTAATTTGCAGGTACATCATGTGTTTACTTTAAATTATTTTACTTGGTTCAGGTTCACTTTAAAGAGACTCCCTAGGTTTGTCTGTAGAAGAATCAGAGATTTCAGAGACCTTGTTGTTAGAGATGATATAGGTAGAGCTAAATGAAAAAATAGAAAGTTTTCTAGGTGTCCCTATTGTGCGGAAAATGCCAACACTGCATGGGTATCATTTAAGGAAACCCTCTCACACCCCAGTTCTGGGTAGAGCATCCTAATCACTGATTACATTGTACTACACTTGTGTATCTGTAGTGGTCATTAACATGATTGAGTGCCCATGTGGTCTGATGTAAGCCAGACTTCTAGTGAGGAACACTTTAGACTTATGACATTTCCATCCGGATGATGAGAGATAATGGCCTGTCCTCTAGCAATGATGCACAAAGAGAGTGATTCACTAAGGAAACTCTATTAGTGAAGTCATTTGTGGAGGACAACACAGTTGCAGGAGTTTGAAAAAAAAAAAAAGTGTTTGGTCCAATGTTTTAAACTGGAATGATGAACTCAATTTTATTCCCCCGTCCATGCTCCCCCTCCAGCTATTTGCTCAGTAATTACCATCAGCCAGGCAGCGGGGAGAACAGACACACCTACCACCGCTGCGTTCCACCGCTCGCATCACTTCCTGCAATGCTGCCCACTGTACTTCTTTGGGCAGCATTGCAGGAAGTGACCCTAGCGGTGAAACGCAGTGGTGGATCCAGGAAGTAGGTGACAGTAATTACTGAGCAAATAGCTGGAGGGGGAGCATGAACAGGGGAGTCCCAGGTGAGGTAAGAGGGGGTCCGACCACCCTCCCCACCGCCGTGCCCGCTGCTCCCCCTTCCTCGCTGCTACCCACTCCAGGCTACCTATACTGGGGGGCAATTATACTACCTATGGGGGCGGGGCAGCGGCAGGCATCCCCACAAGTTTGCCTCAGGTGGCAAAAATTCTAGAACCAGCAATTTTGACTGGGAGGTCGCCGCACGTCCGTGATCACGCTCCCACCTGCGGGTGCGATCAAGGATGCACGCCACAGGGTCAGCGCCTGCACACTACTGTCCAACCTTGACGACCTGGAAGTGTAACGATTGCGGAATCGTATTCGCGGTCAGCGCACCAGACGTGCGCTGACGCGGCGGATTTCCTCCACAAGCGTATATTTGAGGACACCCAGGCTAGGTGCTATGCACCCGCAGAGGGCAATTCCCTCCGACAGATGGCGCTGTGGAGTGCAGGCGAACACAGTCGCTGCACAGCCACAGATGCCAGACGGGAATTGTACAGATCCAGGACAAGGTACGATCAGGCAGGGCTGGATAGCCCACAAGAAACAGAGCAAAGGTACAGAACCAATGTGTGTCCACCAAACTAGTCGCCACCCAGCGACGGTGAACACACAACGGCGGAAACGAAGTGGGAATGCAATCGCAAGAATGGCGATTGCCGACAGAGACACAAGACTGAGCAAAACAGGGCATGAGGGTAGCAAAGGCACAGCAAATAATACAATGAGGAGATACGGAAAATAACAAACGCTAGCTAACCGCGAACACCGCACTCATTCGCAACAGTGCACGCGGTTATGTGCGGTCTCCACGTGATAAGCACAATAGAGACAAGCACGCCTACCTAACCATTAACAGACAAACATGAAACAGAGGACGCTAGCGCTTGCTTAACGGTTACCTTACCGAGCCTACAGCAAGCGTAGCAGACAAGACAGACACATGAAAACAGGGACAAGCGAGAGATAGGATCCACAGCACTAGCGAAAAGTGGCTAGCGCGATCCAGGTACAGAGTAGCAGAACAGAAGGATCCACAGCACTAGCGGAAAGTGGCTAGCGCGATCCCAGGAGACAGAACAGAAGGATCCACAGCGCTAGCGAAAAGTGGCTAGTGCGATCCCAGGAGACAGAACAGAAGGATCCACAGCGCTAGCGAAAAGTGGCTAGCGCGATCCCAGGAGACAGAACAGAAGGATCCACAGCGCTAGCGAAAAGTGGCTAGCGCGATCCCAGGAGACAGAACAGAAGGATCCACAGCGTTAGTGAAAAGTGGCTAGCGTGATCCAAAGAGACAGATCAGAAGAGATAGCTGGTAGCAACCGCTGCACCAGCTATACTCCAAGAACAGAGATCAGAACCATTTCCTGTCGACCACTGTTGGGACAGGACAATGGCAAAAGAACAAACAAACAGATAATACAACCTGACTGGGCTAGAAGGGTAGCCTAAAGCAACCCCCAGGAATTAACTATACTAGATAGCAACGGCTGACACTCCAGCAGTGTCCATCAGGAACAGACCATGGAAGGGAAATGACCAGCAAAGCCTTCTGGGAAACATAAAGCTCTTATAGTGCCAGTCATCAAAGAAGGCAGGTAGGGGATTTGCATAACGAATGTATGCAAATTCCCCAGCAAGAGAACAGACCAGAACTTGCAATGGAAAGACAGGTCTCTGTTCCAGAGTCCTGCAGCATGCAAACCCAAACAATGGTCAAAAGGCTGCCTGCCTGCGCAGGCAGCCGAGCGGACTCTCACAGTACCCCCCCCCCCCCCCCCCCTCTAGGGATGGATTCCAGACATCCCTCAAAACTGGTATCATCACAAAACTCTAACTGAAGACTCATGAAGGTCGGGACAGCCCGACAAGGCCCAATTCCAGAGTCAGTCCATCCGAAACCGACCTCATCGGAAGCAGAAGCCACCGAAACATGCCCATCATCACTATAAGTCTCAGCGTAACACCCATCAGGACTGTGGACACCAGAGAAGAAGCCATCGACACCCTCCAGACAATACCCACCACCTTCCAAGGAGCGTCCAAGAATACCAAACCTGCCGCAATACCTGTTCGAAGTGTCCCTTACAACACCAAAGCCATTGCTGATCGTATTCAGGGCACCAAGCAAAACCTTTCCCGGAATCTCCCAGAACGCCTTGAAGCTCCGCAGAGATCCCAAGAAGCCAGAACGCTCACCAGGCTCACATGGAGAACCACCAAGAACCCCTATGGAACCTATGATCATTCCAGACTCAAAATTAGCAGGACACCCATCAAGATCAGGACTTTCAGGGACCACTTCTGGGCATGCAAGCAGGCAGGCTATATCGGAACATGTCTCCACTGAGGAAGCATCTGAGTATGCTGGTAACCGAGGCACACTTGGGCTTTCTGGGTCACAGAACACATCGGGGTACACTAGTACAGGAGAAACCTCAGGACATGTCGGGGAACTGCCAACCTCATAGTCCGACACGACAAGACCAAAACCAGTACCGGGCAGAAAATCATCATGAGTAAAGGTCACAGGTATTGGTCTTTCAAAAGAAGACTCGGACTCAAATTCAGAATTTTCTGTAACTGTAATATCATCATTGACTACACATGAATGAAGCTCCACAAGAGCTGCAAAAGTAGTCAGCAAGGCAGCAATGCCTACTGAAGTGGGCAACACCTCAGAAGGACCTGGGGGGCAGGAGACATCTCCTACAAGTTCTGCACCCTTTGGGAGGAACTCAGAGATCTCCAGGACATCAGACAAGACCTCAGGAACACCATTTCCCAAGTTTTCTAAGAAGGATTCTGAACTATCCATGTTACAGGGCAAAACTTGAACTTTATTTTGTGTGCAGGGCAGATGTCCCAGGGAAGGTTCCACCATAAACTGAGACTGAATTTTATCATCAGGACAGGGATACTCAGGAATATCTAGTGAAACTAGCTCTGACTTTCTGAGTTTTGCCTCACTGCAGGCAGATTCCTCCATAGCAGTCAAACCAGACTGCAATTCCAAAATAGCAGAGAAACGGGTAACAATGGTTGCAATACCTAGACGAGCCTCTAGGGTCACTGCAGGAGATTTTAAACAAGGTAATATTGACTCATCCAGAGTACTGGGTGGAGAGTCAATACTTTTTTCAGAATCAGACTCGCAAATGTCAATGCAAGTGGACATCATGCCTTCATTCATTGTACAGGGCAGGTTCAGAGAAAGCTTCTTTGGACAAGGCAAAGAAGCTTCAGCATCAGATTCACAAAACCGAAGCGCTGTCTCACTCTTAGATTCGGCTAACAATGTCGAATCCGAGGAGTCAGAACGCAAAATTTGCGGATCCAAGATCGCTTTATGTTGCGAAACTGACGCTTCCATATCGCAAACCTCCGCGATCGGCGGAGCAGACTGCAAGGCATCTAGGACAGAAACACTGGAGCAACTGTCATCAGGCAACAGGCCTGCACAGGTGCGAACAGAATAAGACATAGATTCATTTGCAAAAGAAGTGGCGACAACAACAGGAGAAACTTTATTAGACACATCAATAATTTTCTTAAAGTTGCATAACTTAGGAATTTTCCCCATGGCAGGCTCACAAACGGACGATCTTAGAGAACCTGAGGGAAAAAATCTGTCTTCCATAGACACAAGACCACACAGACCTTTTGCAGCCATACGTGCGGTGGCGACATCAGACCGCACTGGTTCAACTTCCACACAAGCAACTGCTCTGAACAACTTGCACTCAGACTTCAAACACTCAGTTGCTTTGGGAAAGGGAATGCATTCAAAACTCACTTTCTTTAAATCCAGAGGATTGGAACAATCGTCCGCTGACAATGTGTTTTTAGCAGATTGAAGCGCATGTAGTTCATCCAAAATCATTCTCCACACGTCAAACAGCGGAGTCACAAAGTCAGAGATACATTCACCAGTCTTGATTAAAGTGCACGCAGACTCAATGCACGCATACAAAACTGCTTCGTTTTTAGAAAGGTAATGATTGCAAAACGATCTCCAATCGCATTCCAATTCATAGACCAGGAGCTCGATCTCCCATTTCTCAAACGGGGGCTCCCATGCACACTTAACAAAGGATGAACAATCATAGTGCGCACAGTCTACAGATGGAACTGGAGCAGGAACAGAACGGGAATCTTTTACCTCTTTATTGGGGTCAATTGATTGGTGTGTGTGTAATTCATCCAAAATGATCTGCCACACATACATCACCAGATCCACAACACACTCGTCACATTCATCAGAATCAATCAAAAGGTACATAGAGTCGAGACAATCATTCAGAATATCCTCGCTTTTTGCGATATAAAAATCGCAAAAGGCCTTCCAATCCAAATCAAGTTCCTCCACCAAGGCCCCAATTTCCCATGAGGCAAATGGCGGTTCAAATAACCCGGTATCGAGATAATCCCCATATGGGTGGGGATTAGGGACGAGCACCGATTTTTTTAACTGCTTTTATATAGTGTGCGATCCTTCCTATAATAGGATCCACATACGCTTTTGTCTCAGGCAATGACATCTGAAGCAAATCAAAGGTTCCCTCTGCCCTGGGAATTTTGGTTAGGCTGGTCATTCTGTAATGATTGCGGAATCGTATTCACGGTCAGCGCACCAGACGTGCGCTGACGTGGCGGATTTCCTCCACAAGCGTATATTTGAGGACACCCAGGCTAGGTGCTATGCACCCGCAGAGGGCAATTCCCTCTGGCAGATGGCGCTGTGGAGTGCAGGCGAACACAGTCGCTGCACAGCCACAGATGCCAGATGGGAATTGTACAGATCCAGGACAAGGTACGATCAGGCAGGGCTGGATAGCCCACAAGAAACAGAGCAAAGGTACAGAACCAATGTGTGTCCACCACACTAGTCGCCACCCAGCGACGGTGAACACACAACGGCGGAAACGAAGCTTCACTTCCTGCAATGCTGCCCACTGTGCTTCTTTGGGCAGCATTGCAGGAAGTGACCCTAGCGGTGAAACGCAGTGGTGGATCCAGGAAGTAGGTGACAGTAATTACTGAGCAAATAGCTGGAGGGGGAGCATGAACAGGGGAGTCCCAGGTGAGGTAAGAGGGGGTCCGACCACCCTCCCCACCGCCGTGCCTGCTGCTCCCCCTTCCTCGCTGCTACCCACTCCAGGCTACCTATACTGGGGGGCAATTATACTACCTATGGGGGCGGGGCAGCGGCAGGCATCTCCACAAGTTTGCCTCAGGTGGCAAAAAGTCTAGAACCAGCAATTTTGACTGGGAGGTCGCCGCACGTCCGTGATCACGCTCCCACCTGCGGGTGCGATCAAGGATGCGCGCCACAGGGTCAGCGCTTGCACACTACTGTCCAACCTGGACGACCTGGAAGTGTAACGATTGCGGAATCGTATTCGCGGTCAGCGCACCAGACGTGCGCTGACGCGGCGGATTTCCTCCACAAGCGTATATTTGAGGACACCCAGGCTAGGTGCTATGCACCCGCAGAGGGCAATTCCCTCCGGCAGATGGCGCTGTGGAGTGCAGGCGAACACAGTCGCTGCACAGCCACAGATGCCAGACGGGAATTGTACAGATCCAGGACAAGGTACGATCAGGCAGGGCTGGATAGCCCACAAGAAACAGAGCAAAGGTACAGAACCAATGTGTGTCCACCAAACTAGTCGCCACCCAGCGACGGTGAACACACAATGGCGGAAACGAAGTGGGAATGCAATCGCAAGAATGGCGATTGCCGACAGAGACACAAGACTGAGCAAAACAGGGCACGAGGGTAGCAAAGGCACAGCAAATAATACAATGAGGAGATACGGAAAATAACAAACGCTAGCTAACCGCGAACACCGCACTCATTCGCAACAGTGCACGCGGTTATGCGCGGTCTCCACGTGATAAGCACAATAGAGACAAGCACGCCTACCTAACCATTAACAGACAAACATGAAACAGAGGACGCTAGCGCTTGCTTAACGGTTACCTCACCGAGCCTACAGCAAGCGTAGCAGACAAGACAGACACATGAAAACAGGGACAAGCGAGAGATAGGATCCACAGCACTAGCGAAAAGTGGCTAGCGCGATCCAGGTACAGAGTAGCAGAACAGAAGGATCCACAGCACTAGCGGAAAGTGGCTAGCGCGATCCCAGGAGACAGAACAGAAGGATCCACAGCGCTAGCGAAAAGTGGCTAGCGCGATCCTAGGAGACAGAACAGAAGGATCCACAGCGCTAGCGAAAAGTGGCTAGCGCGATCCCAGGAGACAGAACAGAAGGATCCACAGCGCTAGCGAAAAGTGGCTAGCGCGATCCAAAGAGACAGATCAGAAGAGATAGCTGGTAGCAACCGCTGCACCAGCTATACTCCAAGAACAGAGATCAGAACCATTTCCTGTCGACCACCGTTGGGACAGGACAATGGCAAAAGAACAAACAAACAGATAATACAACCTGACTGGGCCAGAAGGGGAGCCTAAAGCAACCCCCAGGAATTAACTATACTAGATAGCAACGGCTGACACTCCAGCAGTGTCCATCAGGAACAGACCATGGAAGGGAAATGACCAGCAAAGCCTTCTGGGAAACATAAAGCTCTTATAGTGCCAGTCATCAAAGAAGGCAGGTAGGGGATTTGCATAACGAATGTATGCAAATTCCCCAGCAAGAGAACAGACCAGAACTTGCAATGGAAAGACAGGTCTCTGTTCCAGAGTCCTGCAGCATGCAAACCCAAACAATGGTCAAAAGGCTGCCTGCCTGCGCAGGCAGCCGAGCGGACTCTCACAGGAAGAGGCTGAGTGGGCATTTTAGGTGAGAGTGGAGCGGGGCGGAGGAGAACGAGGGGAGTGGTGGGCATGATAACTGCTTCACATACATGCATGCTCCCCCTGTTTTTAAAATGTTTGTCAGCTCTGGTATCCTAACTAAAATAGGTGGTGAACTCAACTGAAAGATGCTAATGTTAGAGGGTAGGAGGGAGGAAGGAAAAATGGGTAGTTTGGGCCCCCACAGCTCTGGGACCCCCTTGCGACTGCAGGTCCTGCTCCTCCAGTAGTTACTCCTTTAACTACAATTGGCGGTGTATTCAGTTGGAAGGCGCTAATGCTGGGGCGGGGGGAAGAAGGAAGAGTGGGTAGTTGGGACACTTACAGCTCTAGGCCCCATTACGACTGCAGATTGGAAGGTGCTAATGCTGGGGGGGGGGGTTATGGCTGTCTATAAAAAGCCATAGGATGAAACTGATTATTATGATAATAATGAGGATGATGGAGATGAGAGTGCAGATGATTACTACTACTACAGGCACGGCACATCTTTATTCAGAATTTGCAGAAGAGCATTAGAACATTTCCATATTTGATTCTGGTTGAATAGCTTTCATTAGGCGTACATTCTACTGTCACACCCTGTCTGCAATAGTCTAACAAATACCGATTAAAAGCATACCTTGTCTCACTTTAACAAGCTGTCAGGAGATTGATGCGGTAGAGACGGATGGTGGTAACTGCGAGCGTGAACAGGATTTCACATGGCAGCTGAAATCACCTGACATTGGGAATGGCGTGCCAGGAGGGAGTTATTGTCACAGGAAAAAGGATCTCGCTACTCTTGACAGTCATCAAGGAGTCATCAAGGAGTTGGAGATGGTTTAGATTGCTGCAAGTAGCTGTCAGGAAGTACAGCTTGATAAGGGAGGAGGGCTGGCGAGAGGTTTAGTTGTAATAATTGTACACTGCACAAGTGAGGGAGATTTGTAATAACATTGGTACTCTTTCTACATATAGGAAGGAAGTGCAGACCACTATTGTAAAATTGTCAAATTTAAAATATAATTATTCACATAGTTACAAGAAGTACATTTCTCCCTGAGTAAAAAAATGTTTTCTCCTTTGTTGCTATCAGTTACAGTAGGCAGTAAAAATCTGACAGGTTTTGGTCTAGTCCATCTCCTTATGGGGGATTCTCAGTATTTCCTTTAGGCTTTGTTCACAGTGTGGGGTAATGGCCGCTTTGTAAAATGTGGCTTTCCACACTGCAATGCACTGCCTACGCTAGCTCACGGTGCAGCCGGTGTGGTATAACAGCGTGTGGCACCCCAACACACTGCATGCAGTGCATTACCATAAAATGCATGCCTGAACAGTGACAGTGAAGCATAGTTTTCATTGACTATATGCTTCACTGTATGCAACACAACATGTGGTACAATATTCCCATTGCGTTCCTGCTGTTACAGGAAACGTATTGCAGCGCCCACTGTGAAGGCATTTGAGCTAATTCTTTACAAAACCACCCCCTGGATAGGAGCTCATGTGCCCACTGTTTTGGCATGTGAGCTAAACAACTGACATTCAGTAAGTGCTTTTGAAAATAAGGAAAACTCTGAAAATCCCCCATGAGGAGATGAACTAGTCTAAAACCTGTCTGATTTTTACAACCTACTGTAAGTGACAGCAACATAGGGAAAAATATATTTATAGTACATTTCACTCTGGAACAAATGTATATTTTACACATGTACTGTATATTCATGCATTTTATTTATTTATTATTATATTTTTTGCAATAGCAGATTTTAGTTTTTACTAATCAGACCAGTAAATGTTGACTTTTGATTGGTTATTATGGATCATAAGGAGTGTGTTATTCTTGGCATGCCTTATTAGATTTGTCCTAAATTAGGAAAACGATATTGATGATTTGCCTGGTCTGCCACATTGCACCGCACCATACTTGATCAGATCTCAACATAAAATGTATTGAATATCGAGCAAAAATGCTGCCAATGCTAGCGTAATCATATATGCAGCAATAGATACCATAATCACGCAGGCCCTGACTTCCCCTCACCCCCGGCTGTTACTCTGACTTCAGATAAGAACCACTTGTTTCCAGCAATGCTCAATCAATAAAGTGGTCAATGTTAGAGAATTAACGATTTTATCTGATATATTAAATGCTGGATGATACTTTCCCAGCTTGGGCACATTTATCTTGTGATTTCATCGAACAGTCTGATTTACAAAACTCCTGTTAGAATAATAGTGACCCTTTATTTTGCATTGTCAGGAAGTTGCGTTTGCCTGTGAACAGTATAATCACACTTTTGCATGGGGTGTGAGCCATGGAGATATGCTAGAATTATCAGATTCCAGCAAACACCAAAATCATTTTATTTTGCTCTTTAAAGGGAACCTGAAATAAGGGGAATATGGAGGCTGACAGATTTATCTCCTTTTGAACAATGAACATTGCCTGCTGATCCTCTGCCTCTAATAATTATAGCCTTAGACCTTGAACAAGCATATGCAGATCAGATGTTTCTGACTACAAACTGAATTCCCTGAGGCACTTTATTGACCTGAAGAAGCAGGCAGAGACCCAATAAACGCGTTGTCTTTTTTTAACTGTGCTAGAGTCAGGGGTTGCAGAGGTAGCAATATGGGTTGCAGAGGTAGCGACCGCATCGGGGCCCTTGGGCCAGAGGGGCCCCGAAGGGCCCTCCCTCAACTACAGTATTAGCTCTCTATTGGTCCTGTCCCTATAATAATAACTTCCATAAATACTTTGAATACTGGTAATCCTTAAGAAACTGTTTCCCATGCTTTTCTTGCTCCTCTGACACTGTAGTTGCCATTGGCAGGTTTTGGTGCGCCGTATCAATTGTTATGTATAGAGTGCTTGGGGGGGCCCCATTGTCATACTTGCACCGGGGCCCACAGCTCCTTAGCTACGCCACTGGCTAGAGTAAACATTACCTGATCTAAACCCTTGTTTTTTAGGTTGGTTTATCTGCAGTGGTGTAGCTAAGAAGCCGTGGGCCCCCAAGTTTTACGTTGGGGCCCCAAGCACTCTATACCTAACAATTGATATGGCACACCAAAAAACAATCAAGGCCACCCACAGTGGTGGAGATGCAAGAGGGGGGTAGGAAACAGTGTGTTAATGATTACCACTATTCCAAGCATCAATAGAAGTGAATGTTTTCAGCACAGGACCAATAAAGAGCTAATACGGTGGTAGAGGGTGAGCCCCTTGGGGCCCTGATGCGGTCACAACCTCTGCACCCCTATTGCTATGCCCCTGTTTATCTGGAGCACCAAGATACCACATGTATTTATTTACATCTTTAAAACGAATGCTCAGAGATATTTATTTTTGGGCGCCTCCACCCTTCTTCGCTTCCCACTACACCTCCTTTGGAGGTGTCCTTCCCGCTAGTGAGGTGCCACCCCAACTAGTAAGGGCCCCAGAAGAGTGACCACCCGGTTCTGGCCGGACCTGGGGTAATGAGTGGGGACGGTGTTTTCCCCATAGGCGATATGCGGTGGTTGCAGATTCTGAAATCCACCTCTGGGAGTATAACTACTCTTGTAATATTGAACTAATTTTATCCTACGATACTTCACCATTTGGCGTCTGGTCTCGTCTTTGTCACTACGGACAATAATTCTAAGGAGCCTCTTGTGCAAAGGGGTGGAGCTACAATGCATGAGCTGCTGCTGGCCCTACCCCTTCCCCCGATGTCATGCCTCACCAATCACCACTGATTCCAGGTATGGAGCCTCTGGTCCCGATCATTTTTCCAGATCAACCACCTCCCCTTTATTACCCTGGGAAAAAAAATCAGGTGTTGAGTCTCATATTGGTCATATATGGTGTATGAGTCTCATATTGTTTCCAGTACAGGAAGACTTAAGAAACTTCAGTTGTTATCTATGCAAAAGAGATTCTCTGAGCTCTCGACCAAGCTTGGTCAACTACAGCGCTGTTTTCTGAAGCACTTATCTCAACCTGTCTCTCACTGTTTCCTGATTGTTTAAGGTTTTACTGCAGGAAGGGTCAAATAAACATTAGCTCTGCTTTGTTTCTTAGTTTACAATACAGAGTGTCATTTGTAAACTGCAAATATTAGAGAATGATGCAATGTTATAAAAAAGCTATATAACTGAAAATTATTATTATGTAGTAGTTATATAGCGCCGTCATCTTCTGCAGCACTGTACAGATTATATTTTCTTGTTACTTAACTGTCCTTCAAAGGGGCTCACAATCTAATCCCTTCTAAAATTCTATGAATTACTCATACGACACATACAATGCATTATAGCATAAGTTGTTGTTTTTTTTGATTGTTTTTGCTTCAGTGTCAGATGCATTTTAATATGTTTTTTCCCCCCTCTGCACTTTCATACTTGTTGAAAAGGTTTTCTATTAATCTGAGGGTTGGAGCTGAATAATACCCTCTTTCTTCTGCCTTTGGAGGATCAGTGGTGTAAGTTTATCTCATTAGTAGGGATGCTCATTCGGATTCCGCGGAAATGCAATTTCCAAAATTCCGATCGGAATTTGCATTTCCGCATCGGAATGCGGAAATCGGTAATGCAAGTGTGTTAGGCGGATTTCCGCCGGAAATCGCAGAAATTTCTGCCGGAAATCTCGGAAATTCTGCCCGACTTTAACATATATTTTCTCAAAAACTATAAGGTCTTTTTGAAAACTATTTTTGCATCTTGTTCACAAGATTCAGTTTAATAAACCCTAAAAATTTGGTGTTTCTAGGACTTACGGGGGCTTTGCTATTAACCACTAAAGTCGGCGGATTTTTACTGTAAAGTAAAATGCAGAAAATCTGCATCTGCCTATTTTCTGCATTTATATTACAGTAAAAATCCGCCGACTTTAGTGGTTAATAGCAAAGCCCCCGTAAGTCCTAGAAACACCAAATTTTCAGGGTTTATTAAACAAAATCTTCTGAACAAGATGCAAACAAAGTTTTCAAAAAGACCTTATAGTTTTTGAGAAAATCGATGTTATTATGGTCAGGCGGAATTTCCGCGATTTCCGGCGGAAATTCCGCATTGGAATGCGGAAATTGGTACCGGAAAGCGGAATCGGTAATTGGCAATGGCGGAATGCGGATTTACCGCGGAATCGGAAATTAGCATTTCCGACCATCCCTACTCATTAGTAATAATGGTCACATGACGTGCATCAAAACAAGGGTTAAGGCTCAGGCTACAGCTACCTTAGCTTACAACTGAAATCAAAAGTCTGACTTTGTGCTGCATAAAAAGCCAAAAACGTCATGGCATTAATTTATTATGGGTGAGCATGATAAGATCAGGTTTATGTAAGTAAATAATTCATTAGGTTGACAGACTAATTTTGCCATAAAAACGTGCATCAAAATAAAAAAAATTTTTATATAATATTTTGAAGTACCACTACACCTTGCAAATCCCAATAGGGCTGTACAATGAATGCAAGTAGAGATTACTTTCTGCTCATGTTCAGTGCAGAAAGAAATGTTTTAAAGAACTCACATTGCATGTATGAGTTGGCTGATTAGTACAGGTTTTTACTCTAAAGCTGAAAAACATCCTGATCTGTGCAGATATTTACTCATGATAGTATGGTTCTGGATGGATGATATTTGGAGATTACTAAGGAAATGTATGGCGGGGATGGCCTATGTAGTGTTTTGTATGATAATGTTAGGAGTTTAAACTGGGTCCTTTGGGCGATTGGTAGCCTCTTTTTAACAGTGCCTTTCTTTTTAACCATCTGTAGTAGTAGTGTGTAATTACTTGATACTCACTACAAACCTCAATGTCTCATGATGCCACTACTCAGTCCCCCTTATATGACAAGCCAGTAATAACACTCATATCTGACTCCTGCAGCTTGCCGGTGCATTTGGACAAAAGTGTTGTCGTATCTGATCAGTTAATGGTTAGAACATACAAATGCAAGAAGGGACTAGCAAATTGCTTTATGGTTTGATGAACCCAAGAAAGGTTCCTAACAGCGCTGTTTTGGACCGGTGCCTATGCAATTATCTGAGTAGGGGAAGATCAATACAGAAGGGCTTTTCATGGTCGGCATATGCCTTGGTGATGTATTTCATTAACCTCTTTTGTACTTGAGGGTCCTGAAATGCCCTTTCTTGTAGACTTTTATGGCTCTCAGATTGATGGAGAAAGTATGATTGCTGTAAATCCAGAAGAGAAATAATTACAGCGAGGAAGCTATATAAGGGGAAAAAACACACACACAAACGTGATTATTGACTTAGACCTATTTATCTCAATTACAAGCTTCTTCCTGATAGCAGGCTTTAAAACTGATATCATTTGCAAGCAAAAATATTTTATTATTGTTATTTTTAATTATTTCTCTTAGAGATACCGGTAAGTCAGATATCAATTTATTGAATCATGTAAAAATGACACTATCATTGTCTCAGATGAAGGAATATTAACAAATATTTTTTAAGTCATTGTAGTTGGCACTCCAGAGTTTATACAAAAATAAAGGAGACTTGTTTTTTCTTTAGATGAAATTAAATCTGATCTCTGGGTAAGTAGCTGCAAATCAATTTTGATAACTTAAATGGAAACTATCCTACATCCTGAACAGGGCCGGATTTGTTCTCTTTACCGCCCAAGGCCACTGTCACCAGCCGTCCCCCTTCAGTATAGGTAGTGAGATGACCCCTCCCCCTTTCCCTCTAGTATAGGTAGCCTGTTGACCCCCCCCTCTCTAGTATAGGTAGTGTGGTGACCCCCCCTCCCTTTTCCCTGTAGTATAGGTAGCGTGAGCTCCCCTCCAGTATAGGTAGCCAGATGACTCCCTTAATCCCCCCTTTTCCCACTCCCCCCTTTCAGTATAGGTAGCCAGCTCGCCTTCACACCGCAGCAGCCATCAGTGTCACTCACTTCGCCACTCGTCTCCAGTGCAGGAGCTTAGTCTACCCCTTTCTCTCCAATACTGCCCAAGCCCGCAACTGTCCGCCGCAACTCCAATGTGCACAGAGAGCATGGTGGCCACTGCACAGGTGGCTGGCAGCAGAGTACTGTGGTCAGGCGCTCGCCTGATCTCCCTGCATTGCAGACAGCATTTGCAAGCTTGCAAATGCTGCCCCAGTTTTGCCTGCTGCTTTGGTGCCCTTGCTTCTTTGGTGCCCAAGGCCATGGCCTAGTCGGCCTTGGCCTAAATCCGGCCCTGATCCTGAATACATTGTAGTTTTGTTCAGCTAGTCCTGTTATTTAGATCCTAGTGACTGAACATATGGTACATGTACCTCAGGGATGTCCTTAACCACTTCTGTACCAGCAGTCTCTGCCTCCTTAAGGGTCAGAGACTGCTGGTATGGTAAAACGCAGACGAATCCGCGCACATACCCGCCGTTCTCGACGGTCACAATGCTGCCCCATCACCACAGGCTCCTCTCTCTGCCGTCTCTATTACGGCAGAGTGCTGACAGCCGGAAAGGAGCCGATTTCATTGGCTCCTGATGCTGCCTATCAACGGGAGCCAGTGTGATTGGCTCTCCGTGATCACATGGTCAGGAGCCAATGAAAGTGGCTCCTGAGTCCTGACCTGCTTACAGAGCTCTGCCATCTTGAAGACAACAGAGCAAGCAAATTGCAGCGGGTTCAGAGCGTCGAGATCGGTGGTATCGGCGGGGACGCGTCATTCATTAGGGACATTAAATCTATATCCAGTCAGTGTGGCAGCACCACCTGCTGGACGTAGATTCATACTGCGTCGGTCCATAACCAGTTAAAGGACACCTGAAGTGAAATGGATATGGAGAATGCCATATTTATTTCCTTTTAAGCAATACCTGTTGCCTGGCATCCTGCTGATTCTCTGCCTCTACTACTTCTATTACTACTTTCTGCTTTAATACATTTAGCCATAGATCCCTGAACAAGCATGCAAGAGCAAGATCAGTTGCTTCTGATTGTTTCTGGTGTTATTCAGACACTTCTGCAGCCAAATAGATCAGCAGGGCTGCCAGGAAACTGGTATTGTTTAAAAGGAAATAAATATGGCAGCCTCCATATCCCTCTTACTTCAGGTGTCCTTTAAAAAGTCAATTCATTACAGAAAGTTTTTAGATTAAAATAATAACACATCATTTATCAACAAATCGGATTTAATATTTATAGTAAATAAAAACAATTGAGGAGGAATCTTTAAAAAGCAATTGTAACTATTATGAAGTACTTCTAACAAATACATACATGTCAATGGGTTCTTAAATAGGAACTGTAATTGAAATTGCATAATTTTTTTTTGTACAGTATTCATTTATAAATTATTTAGTCAGTGTTTGCCCATTGTAAAATCCTTCCTCAACCTGATTTACATTGTGAAATGTTTCACAGATAGCAACCTCTTTAGTACTGGCAGGGGAGCTCAGCGGAAAGTTTGTTTACTAGGGACTTGATTCACTAACCGGCACTAAGCTGCTTAGTGTGCCTTATCTGAGTTAGTGTGCCTTATCTGAGGTTAGTGTGCCTTATCTGAGTTAGTGTGCCTTATCTGAGTTAGTAGGCCTTATCTGAGATTAGTGTGCCTTATCGGAAGTTAGTGTGCCTTATCTGAGGTTAGTGTGCCTTATCTGAGTTAGGGCTCGATTTACAAAACGGTGCTAACTTTAGCACTGGCCCTTAGCACGTCTAAACTCAGTTTAAATGTGAGAAGTAGTGATCGTGCGCAAAGTACAGCGCGCAAAGTTGTGCCCACTAAAGCCTGTGGGACTTTGCGCGCGCAAAACTTTGCGCGCGGTACTTAGCACGCAATCTGATTGAAAAAACGGTGCTAACCTACTTAGCACCCTGGTTAGCGCGCCTAAATACTTTAGACGTGCTAAGTAGGTTAGCACCGCATAGTAAATCAAGCCCTTAGTGTGCCTTATCTGAGGTTAGTGTGCCTTATCTGAATTTAGTGCCCCTTAAGTAGCTTTGTGCACACTAAAAGATGCACAAAGCTACATCGCGCATTGCACGATAACATCGCACCCGCTATACTGTACATGATGCGACCTGAAGGTTATCGTCGCATCCTATGCGACCTTATGGTCGCATGATATACCGTATAGCGGGAGCGACGTGATCATCGCACCGTGCGCAAAGATCGATGCATTACGCTGTGCGCGGTGCAGTGTACAATGTACCTTTGTGCATCTCTTAGTGTGCACAAAGCTACTTAAGGGGCACTAGGTTCAGATAAGGCACACTAACGGTTAGTGTGCCTTATCTGAGGTTAGCGTGCCTTATCTGAGGTTAGCGACTAACCTCAGATAAGGCACGCTAACCTCAGATAAGGCACACTAACTCAGATAAGGCACACTAACCTCAAATAAGGTTAGCGCTGTACTTTGTGCGCACTAAGTGATAAGGCACACTAACCGGCATAGTGCCGGTTTGTGAATCAAGGCCTAAAGGCCCATACACATGTCGGACTTTTGCGAATGACGGGTCGTTTGAACGTCCCGTCATTCAGTCGTCTGCACGCCAAATCGGGCGTGTGTATAGACTGTCGTTCGGGTGATAAGACTGCTTTTGAGCGATCCGCCTGGTCGATTTTCCATTCACTTCTATGGAAAAGCGATCAGAAAAAAAACCCGGACATTTTGGAAATAATTGATCTGACAGTAAATCTGCTAGAAATTCTCATTGTGTGTACCTAGCATAACAGTGTTGCTCTTGTATCTCTTCACCTCAGCTCTATAGAGGCTAGTGGGCACCTGTGTATCTATACAGGTGTTTTCTGAAGCATGATACGTTACAAAACAAAAACTCTCCTGGTAATGCAGTGCTTGAGAAGGGTCACTGTGCATCCAAAACACACAAGTGACATGGCACATATTTTATGACATACATTGCATGAACCTGGACATTGACACAGTACCATGAGTTATAAGGATTGTCCTTTTTCATGGATCATTAAACCTTAAGTATGTCATCCATCCTATGCTTGCACAGTGCACTCCCGTCCTTGTCACTGAAAAATACACTAAGGAGGATTTCCTCGGGAGCAGGAAAAAAGGGCGCCGGCTGAGGGTGGACGTAAAGGGCGTTGCCATAGACCAGGCATGGGCAAACTCGGCCCTCCAGCTGTTAAGGAACTACCAGTCCCACAATGCATTGCAGGAGTCTGACAGCCACAGTAATGAGTCATTAAGGCAAATGCATTGTGGGACTTGTAGTTCCTAAATAGCTGGAGGGCCAAGTTTGCCCATGCCTGCCATAGACTTTAATGCAATTATCGTTAATATGGCGATAGGGCGCCCGATAAATATCATTAACATTAGAACAAAAAACATTACATCTTTTCGTTATTATCTCCCACCTGTTTTAAAACTGTATTTATCATTAACCAAGCTTGACATCGATATTTCTTGTTATAAGGATTTCGTTATCCACCGGCGCCGTTTCGTTATCCAGCCGGGCCCATTTTTCCTGGCGCCCTTTTTCCATGCATTTCCTCTTACTGCTTCCGTGTTTAGCTTGATAGTATGGTGATCACCACAAGGAACCCCTTGTTTGAACCTCAATATTGTTTTAGCTACATGCTACAGCATTTTAGGGACACATCATGGTAACATTAAAATTAAAAATGGAGTCTATACAGGTGTTCTCAATACAAGTAGTGGTCTTTCTAAATCCTAATACAGGTGCCTAAGGTTCCCATTTCCACAACTGTAACAACACAGTATCTTTGTAAATTACTTGGTGCTCTTATTATGTCTGTGCAAAACCCAAAGTCCACTCATGCAAGAAATAAACTCACAGGGGGACAAAACCACAAATCCTTAACAACACCATCAGTTTGATTGTTTTTGTTGGGTAGTGTAATGGTTATTGGCTCTGCCTCTGACACTGGAGACCTGGGTTCGAATCTCGGCTCTTCCTGTTCAGTAAGTCAACGCCTTTTTAATAGGGAGTCCTTGGGATAGACTTCCTCACATTACTACTGCCTACTGAGTATGCCTAGTGGCTGCAGCTCAGGTGCTTTGATACCACTAGGAGAAAAGCACAACACAAATACATGTAGACATCTTTACTTTTCCTCAATTCCTTTCCTTTCCTCAGGTCATCTTGGGGGTCTGTATGGCTGATATTGCGGTGAAACCCTTCCCACAGTGTGATGTCATGACCGTGGTCCTGACAGTTTGCTGTCTGTGAACCTTGTTGCGTTGTAGAAGTTAACGTCTTTTTTCCAACTGCCAAGCAAGCAATATCTCCCTCTGTCCATAGAACTCTCAGTAAGGAACATTCCATACAGATCACCTGACATGATTAACCTATTTTGGTTCCTGGACGTAGAAACTACGTCCAGGAACCATGCGCGCTACCGCGCGCTCCCGCGGCCGATCATGCACGCGCGCTCCCGGCCCGCGGTTCGTTAGGCAGGCAATCAGTGAATCGGGCTATGGTGCCCGATCACTGATTCCTCTCCCCCGCTGAAAAAGCGACAGCTTCTCTCGGAAGCTGCGCCTTTTCTGGCTATTACCTCCCCCATGCGTCGCTCTAAGCGTGTGTTACGCTTAGAGTGACGTCATGTAAACAAACTCATGACCGCCATCTTGTGGCCAAAAAGTAATACTACAACTAAAAGTATAAAAAATAAAAATCAACACACATTTACATTATAAACCTATTGTTTACCTTCCACCCTCCCAAAACTACCCAAATAAGATGTTTAATATAAAAAAAAAAAAAACATTACAATAAAAAAAACAAACCATGTAAATATTTACCTAAGGGTCGAAACTTTTTAAATATCAATGTATAGATGAAATATTTCAATATTTTTTTATTTTAAACTTGTAAATAGTGATGGATGCAAAACGGAAAAAATGCACCTTTATTTCCAAATAAAATATTGTCACCATATATTGTGATAGGGACATAATTTTAACGGTGTAATAACCGGGACATATGGGAAAATACAATACGTGAGTTTTAATTATGGAGGCATGTATTATTTTAAAACTATAATGGCTGAAAACTGAGAAATAATGATTTTTTTCCGTTTTTTTCTTATTCTTCCTGTTAAAATGCATTTACAGTAAAGTGGCTCTTAGAAAAATGTACCCCCCAAAGAAAGCCTAATTGGTGGCGGAAAAAACAAGATATAGATCAGTTCATTGTGATAAGTAGTGATAAAGTTATAGGCTAATGAATGGGAGGTGAACATTTCTCAAGTGAAAACGACAGAACGCGAATGGGTTAAAGATGTCAGCACCAGTGATACTTTTCAGAATGTAAATCAGGGAGAGAAAAGATTTGACAATGGGCAAACACTGACTAAATCATCTATAAATGAATATTGTAAAACAATAATCAATGTTATTCATTATGTTATTTTCACTACATTCCCTCTTTAAACAGGATCTGTAATGGAAAAAAAAAAACCTCTGGGGGATATTTACCTCAGGAGCGGGAAGCCTCTGGATCCTAATGAGGCTTCCCCCGTCCTTCTCTGTCCCTCTGTTCAATTGCCCGGGTCCCCCGAAGTGCGACGAGGTAAATATTTACCTACCGCAATCCTGTGCAGGCGCACTAGCGGCTTTCTGTTTGTGTTAGGTGGGCAGGGCAGGTTTTAGCAACAATGGGGCCCCAGGGCAAAATAAACCTGGGGGGCCCCCCAACAGGTACCCCGGAACAAAAATCGGCATTAAGGGACCTTTTTGCAGCTGGTATAGTCAGGGTGTGAAGCCCCAATCGGTCAGAGCTCCACATTCTGGCTATCCCAGCCTGCATGGGGGACAAGGGGTTAAAAAGTTTCAGGAGGGGGGACCCCACAGAATTAAAAAAAAATTCCCCCCCCCCAAAAAAAAAAAAATTGGGGGTTGGGGGGGGGAATAGGAAAAAATGCCAGGGATCTTCATACAGCCATATTGCAGCTGTATAGCGATCTCCCTGGAAACCCAATCAGGAAATGTATTGCTCTTTCTTTTGATACATGTAAAATTACACTACCTACCGTTAGGTTTGCTACGAAAAGTGACATTTGCCGCATTTAAAAGTATACTTTTTTCCTTTGAAACTTTAAAATTGATTTTCTCAAAAACTATAAGGTCTTTTTGAAAAAAAAAGTATGTCCTTATTCCCAATGATCTCCTTAACATAACCTGCAAATTTGGGGTTTCTAGCATGTAAGGTGGATTTGCTATTAACCGTTAAAGTCGGTGGGTTTTTAAATGTGTATTTTTTTTTCCTTTGAAACTTTAAAATCGATTTTCTCAAAAACTATAAGGTCTTTTTGATTTTTTTCTGCTCTTGTAGCCACTGGGGGCCCCCTACAGGATCTGGGGCCCTGGGGCAATTGCCTCCTTTGTCTCTATGGTAGCGCCGGCCCTGAAGGTGGAAATAGGCGAACCCGATTAGATCCGCTCTACTGCACAGGCTTGAGTCCTTTGGGCCGGTGTAGTAGAGGGGATACCATCGCGTTCGGCTATTTCCGCCTTGCTCGAAGAAAGAGCCGCTAGTGCACCTGCGCAGGATCGCGGCAGGTAAATAAATCTTAGCTTGTCAATCTTGTCGGGGGAGCATTCGGGGGAGCCAGCGCTGGATTCCTGCTGTCTTCTGAGGTCAGGGAAGCCTCATTTGGACCCTGATGCTTCCCCTCCAGAGGTAAGTATCCCCCAGATACATTTAAGTTACAGGTTCTCTTTAAGGTGTACTTTGTATGTATTTTAGTAACCAATAGCAACTAACGTGACATCAACTCATATTCATCAGAATACATTTTACATGACCCCTGCGATTCACACTGACTTACTGAGTAACCCCAACAAATGAAAACAAAGGAATGATCATATAAAGGTAGTGTCTCTTTTCTGTAATAATCATAAATCTGTGAAATAATTTACCTATTAAGAGAAGTAATGAGGCATCTAAATGATAGTGCATCGTGTGCCACTTATAACATATGTGCCTAGCTATTTTAAGCCTAATAGAAGAAGCTGCAGCCTACGCAACGATGAGAATAAACCTCCCATGTCACTAGTATCCATTAGAGCTGAATCTACTGTATGCTATTTACTCAATGGTTTAATTGAACTAACAGAGGAGAAGCATAGATGGAGAGAGCACACTATACTGCTAATGTATCAATTGTTGGGGATACAAGGAAGTACATAGAATAGCAACTTGATAAAGAAAGATGGTGGAGTTGATACACAACTGAAGAACTGAGGAACTGAAGAGAGAGGTATATGGAGGCTGCCATGTTTATTTCCTTTTAAGCAATACCAGTTGCCTGGCAGCCCTGCTGATTCTCTGCCTCTAATACTATTAGCCATAGCCCCTGAACAAGCATGCAGCAGATCAGGTGTTTCAGACTTTAAAGTCAGATCTGCCAAGACTAGCTGCATGCTTGTTTCTGGTGTTATTCAGATACTACTGCAGAGAAATAGATCAGCAGGGCTGCCAGGCAACTGGTATTGATTAAAAGGAAATAAATATGGCAGCCTCCGTATACCTCTTACTTCAGTTCCCCTTTAAAGCGGACCTGAACTCAACTTACTCTGTGCTCTAAAAGATACACAACATCATTAAGGCCTTGTGCACATTGCATTCTGTGTGCGTGGCCGTTAGCGGTGGGTGTTTTTTGACGCTTTTTTTTTCAATTCCCGGCGCTTGGGTGGGCGATTCGTTTTTGTGCTAAGCGGTTTTCTAAGCGTTTTTCCCAAGCGGCTTTGTAATTACTCCCTGAAGTCAGGAAGTGAATTCTTTGACCCAAAAAAGAATAAATACAATGTATTTATTCTAAAAAAACACGAATGCAATCGCTGCTCAAAGCGATTTTGTGATCGCTTTGCATTTTTCCTATACCTTCCATTAAGGCGGAATCGCCTCAAAAATGGTACAGGCAGAGCTTCTCTGAGCGGATCGGAAACAAACCGTTCAGATGTGAACTCTCTCATAGAGAATCATTGCACAAGCATTTGTAGGACGATTTTGAAAATCGCCCGCGTTTGAAAAAAGGGCAAAAACGCCCCCAGTGTGAACGAGCCCTAAGAAAACATTTCTGTCTTATAGCTGCCACAAATCCTGCAATCAATCTGCAGTGTGTCTACTTCCTGCTTTCATGGAAGCAGACATATTGTTCACATCCTGTGTTTACGAATTAGCTGTTCTGCCAACGCAGCCAGCTGACACAGCTGAGGGATCCAATTACAACTTGTGAATAGTCACAGATGAGAGGGAATTAGACAGCCTAAACTCTCTAAATCTATACAGGGTGCATTTCTCTATCTTTTCCTTCTGTCCTGTGCAAGAATTCAGGTCCACTTTAATATCCTATAGAACAGAAATGAAGAAAAAAAATCTCACAGCAGGACCAGTGATGACCTGGGTTTCAATTGATTGGTCCATTTTCAAACTGCATACATTTGCATAAAATGTGCATAATTGTGGAACAATTTGCATCTCATTGATCATCCCTAGGGATGACTAGTCCAGAAATAACCTGCAATTCTCTGCACTCCCCACTGATGTTTCCATAGCATAGTCAAAACCGGATCATCCACAAGTCAACTTAGGCAGTTTCCTAGGGTCTAGTGGATGCTAGCCCCCACCAAATCTTAACAACAGAAATGCCATGTGGCCATCAAGGGTGGGGCAGAAAGATGTTATTTGCCTAGGGCCCCATTTCACATAAGTCTCTGAGCATAGTGATGTGCACTGTGCAGCCTCCTCCCTCTGCCAAGCATCTAGCTCCTCTCTGTATAATGACCCCATCAATGTATTCTTGTTTTAGAGGTCCTAGCTCTCGTAGAGTCCCACTAGAAGTGTCATGCATATGTGCTCCATTTAACTTAGCAAATAAGTTTAACTATTCAAAATTGGGTAGATAACAGATTGAAAGCTGTTAATAGGGAACTGTGTCCTTTTGCATAAATTCCTGATAATGATGGAAACAGAAGCACGGAGACACTTGGGCTCGGCGTAAAAAGCAGCACCGGCCTCGTTCACAGGTAGAAGTGAAGCCATGCACACTCTTCCACAAGCCCTTGTTCCAGGGCTGGGGTGGCGAGGTGGACTGGGACAGGCAGGGCCGGTTTAAGCAACAATGGGGCCCCAGAGCAAAATAAACCTGCCCCCCCCAACAGATACCCCGGAACAAAAATCGGCATTAAGGGACCTTTTTTGCAGCTGGTATAGTCAGGGTGTGAAGCCCCAATCGTTGGAGCTCCACATTCTGGCTACCCCAGCCTGCATGGGGGACAAGGGGTTAAAAAGTTTCAGGAGAGGGGACCCCACATAATTTTTTTTTTTAAATTCCCGCACTTTAAACAAAAAAAAATTGGGAAAATAGGACAAAATGCCAGGGATCTTCATACAGCCATATTGCGGCTGTATAGCGATCCCTGGCCAAAGTGCTGCGGCTGTGTATGGGCCCCCTGGAAACCCCGTCAGGAAATGTATTGCTCTTTCTTTTGATGCATGTAAAATTACACTACCGTTGGGTTTGCTACTAAAAGTGCCATTTACCGCATTTAAAAGTATACTTTTTACCTTCGAAATTTAAACTCGATTTTCTCAAAAACTATAAGGTCTTTTTGAAAATCTGTTTTTCCCTCTTATTTCCAATGATCTCCTTAACATACCCTGCAAATTTAGGGTTTCTAGCATTTAAGGTGGATTTGCTATTAACCATTAAAGTCGGCGGGTTTTTAAATGTGTATTTTTTTTCCTTTGAAACTTTAAAATCCGTTTTCTCAAAAACGATAAGGTCGATTTGTAATTTTTTTCCCTCTTGTAGCTACTGGGGGCCCCTACAAGTTCTGGGGCCCTGGGGCAATTGCCCCCTTTGCCTCTATGGTAGCGCCGGCCCTGGGGGCAGGGGACAGAAGCAAGTGGTTTTGACACTCGGTGATAAATACTGAGAGCCTGAGCTGTGTGCCGCTACAGCACTAATTGTATAGTGCGCACCATGCACAAGGTTAATTCGGGGTTACGGCAACTGTCGGACCCCAATTTACTTCTCTCTCAACTCAGAGGGGGAATAGCATTTTACGCCGCCGGGAATTCTAATGGCAGCATGGTGAGCCGTTATGAAGCTCGCCCTGCGCCCAAGTCACCGGTGGCGTACATATACGTACACCAGGGAATCCTCTGGATTATCCAGCGACTTCTAAATGGGGCATTTCTTTTTCCCTACAGGTACACATTGAACCTTGTTTTTGGCATCCAATCCATATCACCCTTTGGCCCATATGCAATTCCCTTTTTCTTCTGAGTTTTCTCCTAGGTGATATTTTTACAATTTGTCATAAAATGTCTAAGTCACCAGCAAGCAAGAAAATACTCAAAATAAATTTGATAGTACTTTTTTCACCAACTTTTGGGTACATTTTCAATTGTAAAATGCTGAAAATTTAGTTTAGAGAGAAGATGAAAATTATCTACTAGGAGATAACTCAGGTGAAAAAATGTATTGCATATGGCCTTCCACTCTTATTTATTGTCTTCTCTTAGTCTTAAACGTAATCTTTTTGGCACCTATACCAAACTTTCATATTCTTACTGATAAGACGAAACTTCCTCCACCCTATCTGCTAACCCTCCTTACCAATGCCTACCTATAGTATTCCTTACTGTCACCTAACAATAACAGTCCCTACTAACCTCTGTCCAAAACCATTCTGAACATTCTCCTCTAAGAATAAACTTTCCTTTAATAAAAGTAAGAACTGAACTTAATCAGTATTATGCTAATACCCATACCAGAATGACAGGAACTGGAAATCTGGCATACACCGAAAAGCAACTGGAAATCTGGGGCAAGCAGGATAAACAATGTAGGGAACTGAAAAGCTGGGACACTATATGGGGCAGGGGCACTAGATAAAGGAGTTATTTATACTTCTGTGAGGACCCTGGAAAGCTAAGACATACTAAGGGGCATGAGAAAGGTAGATCACATTTTGGAGGTTACTAGACGATTAGAACACACCATGGGGTGTTGGATATTTAGGTCACACTTTGGCAATTACTGTAAAGTTAGGCATCAGTTTGGGATCCAGTATGCGGGGCACTGGACATTTAATATGCAGTTTGTAAGACAATAGAAAGTTGTGACAGTGCAAGGGGTATGTCATAGATTGTACTAGAAATCTGGAATATTTAGTAAGGGGGTAGAGGTATTTCTAGGGGTGCAAGTATAATGGGGGATGAGAGGAAGTAGCAGGTTTTCCAGTATGAGATTCAAAAACTATGTTAGCAAACACCAGAGAAGCTCCTATTCGTACTCAGGGGAGTTTGGGAAGTTCAAGGAATTGGTTCTTTTCAACAGCACGGAAGTTGATGTAGCCTACTGTGGACAGAAAATCTTTTTTGAACATGCACTTATATTTTAATGATGGATAGTGTACAAAGGGCAACAAGCAGGAAAACTTACTTTCATTTCATTGCCAGCAAAAAAGAAATTGTTTTCAGTAAAGGTGGTCAGACTTTGGAATTCTCTGTGAAGGAGATGGTGACGGCCGATAATAAAAATATATCTGAATATAAATGGGGATTGGAGGCCTCTCTTAGTAGACGTGGCATATCCAGCTATAATTAGCAGGGAATTCATCTGACTGCTGTTGGAGGAGGTCAGGAAGGTTTATTTCTTCCCCTCACTCTGAGCAAAAATTTGCATCTGCATCGCTGGAGTTGTTGGCGTACCGTCTCCTAAATCGGCCGCATTCAAACACTATTCAAATAAGAAGGTGATCTTGATTGACTTTGATCTTTTAATGTTGTAATCTTGCGTTGCAATGAAAGATCTAGCAGCAGAATCCCTAAACACTCAGCTGTTACCCAACAAATAAAACTTACCGTATTTAAAACCTGCTTCTTATAACAACAAAACATGGACATTTTAGTAGTATGTATCTGATTTGATTGTTCCAGTAATTATTTTATATATATATTTTTCAAAGTAACTCAGCAATGTACCTGTAGACAGGATCAGGGGCGTTTACTTTCTTGCACTTCATGGCGCTTTTAATGTAAGTCCGTACTTTCTCTTTCCAAAGCTGAAAGGAGGAAGTATCTGAGTCGTGGGAAACAATCCGTGAAGTACAAATAACTGAACTTCCCCTGACCTTCTCCGCAGGTTCATTGCTGAATGGTGCTGAAAGGTGATGAAATGTGGTGTTTGGTAGTGATGAACGTGAATTTTGCAATCTCGCATCATAATTCGTAATTACTATTTGAAATCGTAATGGAAAATTTTGGGAAAAATTGTAATTATTTCCTTTGTAAATGTAATCAGGAACTATCATTTTGCATAATTTTCACGTAACCATTTTTTTTTTTTTTGCATTTTGAAAATAGATTTTCTCAAAAACTACAAGGCCTTTTTATTTATTTTCTTCCTTGTTCCCACTATTCTTCTTAAAGAGACATTGAAGTAAAAAAAAAAATTATGATATAATGAATTGGTTGTGTAGTAGGGATAATTACTACAACATTAGCAGCAAAGAAAATATTCTCATATTCTTATTTTCAGTTATATAGTGTTTTTTTATAACATTGCATCATTCTCTAATATTTCCAGTCTACAGAATACTCAGCATTCTAAATGATTTTACAGAGCAGGCTAATGAACTTTTGACCTGTCCTCCAGAGAAAAATAAAATACAATGACTAACAGTTGAGATAACAAGCTTCGGAAGATAGAGCTCTCTGCGACTTTGAAAGCCATGGAGCTCAATGGCTCTTTTGCATAGATAACAACTGGAGTTTCTTAAAGGGGAACTTCAGCCTAAACAAACATACTGTCATCAAGTTACATTAGTAATGTTAATTAGAATAGATAGGTAATATAATCTCTTACCCACCCTGTTTTAAAAGAACAGGCAAATGTTTGTGATTCATGGGGGCTGCCATCTTTGTCATGGGGGCAGCCATCTTTTTGGTTGAAAGGAGGTGACAAGGAGCAGGAGAGACAGTTCCAACTATTCTGTGTGCTGATCACCCCTCCCAGCTGCACACGCTAGGCTTCAAATGTCAAATTCAAAATGTAAAAAAAAAAAAATTGCACCAAAACAGCAGAACGAGAACAACAAAATCGGAAATCTCATCATGCTTTGCACAGCATCAGGGGAAAAAGCCCGGGCAGTTTTCTTCTGTGCAGCTAAAAATGAGGCTTTTATAAGAGAAACAAAGTTCTGATGCTGTGAAACTGTTAAAGAAACACAAAGCCTTTTCAGTGCTGCTGAGTAAATTTTTAGTCCGGAAGTTCACTTTAACGCTTCCTGTACTGGGAACAATATTAGACTCATGCGTCTGCTCCTAATGCTTTATTTCTTAGCTGTACTACACATACAAATCATTAACGGTATATCATATATTTTTTTTGCTTCAGTGTTTCTTTAACATACATAACAATTTAATGGTGATAGCATGTATGGGGGCTTTGCTATTAACCGCTAAGTCGATTGAAATGTGATTAATTGATTTACTTCCAGACAGCTCAATTTGGACATAAAGTATAAACAATGTTTTTAATTCTTTTCAATGTGCTTTTAATTTGTTTTCAACTATTAAAAACAGTTTATATAGTACTGTAACATGTAACATCAAAAATGTGTAACTTCACAACAGTTCAGTACATTTTGTATATGAAGACAATTTTGTTTGTATGAAACATAACTACAGTCGCTTGTAAGTAGGGGACTGTCTGTACATACAGTATGTTACAGGCAAAGCATGAAATTGAGGCAGGATATAGAATGCATGAATCATTTCAGGCAAAGTATGAAATTTCATTTAAATATATTATGTACTTTGCTTAGGCATTTTATAGAAAGACTCATTTAGGCAAAGTTGGAAATGAATGACCTGATGATTGGGAATAACCATAATAAAGTATTATTTAGGCAACATATCTTGAAAACAGCACCTTGAAAAGGTTGTTCATTTAGGAGGATATACTTTATTTTAAACAATAACGCGCTGGGTTGTTTATCTCAACAGCAGGCAAGGTTAGGTTGTTGTTTCAAATAGGGATTCATTTTGTTCTGTTATTTAGTAATTAGCAACCTTCTGCTCATCTCGACCACCCAGAGGTGGTGACTGGCGAGACAGATGCCCCATTTAGAAGTGTTGATCTTTGACTAAGTGTATTGTTTATGTATACTGGTATTTTATGGCATACATTTACTCATTTTTGCTTGCCATTTTGTAAGCCTGATGGTTACATTTCCACATTCTGGGTCTTTTCAAATCAGATCACCGAAAACTCAGGACTTCAATGCCACAAATGGTACCACAGTAACTAAGGAATAAAACTGATCACCGATTCACCCTTTCTGATGATGTACTTTCCTTGATACGCTTTTAGGCATTCTGTACAATGTGTAGCCAAAGCACGCAATACACAGCATTTCTGAGAAGCCAATGGATGAGGAGCCAATGGGGCGAAGCTACCATCTGTGGGATTATGGCTGAACGCCTCTAAGTCAAAATCTCTCCTAAATGTGACGATACTGCAGTGTCGAGGAGCCCAGGTCGGCCCGGGATAGCCGCCCCCCCCCCCCCCGGCTGGGGGGACCCAGCGTGTAGACCCGCTCGCCTCGAGCACGGAGCGCGGACAGAAGCGGGCCACCTCTCTCCCAGAGCGCATTACATGTTCGTTGGGAACCCGGTTCTAAATCATTTGTAGACGACCTAATTCTAGGTCAGGGTTTTGTGCGTAGCAGAGCAGCTACCTCGCTGCAATCTATTGAAGGCTACATTTCTACATTCTGGGTCTTTTCAAATCAGATCTACAGAAATGTATTCACCCTTTCTTATTATGTACTTTCCCTGGTTCGCTTTAAGGCATTCTGTAGAATATGCAGCCAAGTACACAATACACAGCATTTCAAACTTTGCTTGAATTTATTTAGGCTTGCCTGGATTTCATACGTTGCAAACATCTCCAATATTTCATAAATGTGTGCATGAAGAACCATTGTGATGGCTAGTGATGAGCAAAAATTTCACAAAATTGTAATTTCGCTATGTAATTTGCAATTAAGATGTCAAACTGTAATGCGGAATTTTGGGTAAAATAATTTTGTTTGTAAACTTATTTTGTCTGTAAACGTAATCAGGAACTGTAATTTTGCAATTTTGTGTAATTTTGTGCCAATTTTAGCGATTAATAGCAAAGCCATGTATGTATGTATGTATGTTAAGGAGAATAGTGGATACAAGTCAAAAAAAGAACTTTGAAAAAAGACCTTATAGTTTTTGAGAAAATCGATTTTTTTAAAAATGCAAAGAAAACATGTTTTTTAAACTAATTTTTTGAGTTTAAAAAAACAGTTTTTTCCTTTGCATTTTAAAATCAATTTTCTCAAAAACTACAAGGTCTTTTTGAAAAATTATTATTTTTTGTCTTGTTCCCTAGCATTTTTGGTGATGATAGCATGTATGGGATGGCTTTGCTATTAACCACTAAATTCAGCACACAATTACATGAAAATACCACAAAATTATGAAAAATTACACAAAAATCAGTTGAATGTCCAAATCATAATTACTAATAGCTGTAATTGCCAAATTTTTTGTGAAATTTCCCATAATCGTAATTAGCAGATTACAATAATCACTAGTGTGGGCTTGTTTGCACTTTCATAGACTTTCATCTGCTGAAATTGAATTTCTGCCCATTTTAATCATCATATTTTTCTTTTTCTTTTTTTACAAATCTTTGCAAACCGATTTAGTAGATTTTTTGTTACATTGTGCTTCAGAACAGGCCTCATACTCATTTCACCCCCCCATTGTCTGTATGAGGCTACAGTAAGCTTACAACATGTGGATCCTTAACACATTTAACACACAGCCTACATTTTTGAAGGCTCATATCCAAGGCCATTCTGAGAATGAGGTTTGCCTTGCTGGGTTGCCCCCTCCACAAGCGGAATGCCAGAGAAGGACTAAAGCCAGTCAATAGGTAGTCTGCATTCCTTGGCCTATCTGAATATTTCTATTTTCCGGCTAAATGTCCACATTTTATCAGAATTCCTCTGTAACATAATTGAAGGCACATGGTGACTGTAGTATATTCATGGCCTTTATTGCCTCCTCTACCTGTCTGCTGTGTTTCTCGTGTAATATGTACGGTAACCATGCTCATAGTTTCTGCAAATTCTGAAGTCTCTCAAAATTCAGGTTTTTCTTGTAAAATCCTCTTTAATATCATTGCCCTAACTGAAACGCTGCATCCCCGCGGCTGCACACTAACTAAATCATGGAGCTTGCATCAAAGTAGTTGTACAATATGCAGGTAGTAGCAAAAAAGTTTCTGTACCGTGTTAGCCAAACAAATTATATAGGTAGAAAAAAACAACGTTTTGTAAAAAATAATACCTTTTAATGGCTAACTAATAGAGTTAAATGATGCAAGCTTTCTGGGATCTAGTCCCCTTCTTCAGGCATATTTTCAGATGTTAGGTGAAGTAAAACACTGCAGATAAATGGTAAACACGAAGATGACAGTTGTGCTGGTTACTGTTTATCCGTTAGGTGTCAGGTGATCAGCAGGCTGGAGCCAGTGAGTTAGTGCAACCATACATGAAATCCAGGGGTTTCTGAAGATCATGAAGCCAAATCAATCATGTTACATAAGGTGTCATGAATCCTGTTCCACAATTTAAACCTTCTGTTAATGTCTTGAACATTTTCATAAATTTGTACTCAGAAAGTTTTCTTGATTGATCATTTTTGAAGTTACCCTTAAGACATCCAATGTTGTATACATGATACGCTGCATGAAATGCCCCTCAAGAGGAATCTATATAGGAGAAACAGGACAAAAACTGCGCACAAGAATGAACCATCACCGCTTTAAAATCAATGAAGGTAAAATGGACACACCAGTGGGCCAACACTTCTGTGAACCAGGACACAGCATGCAAGATCTAAAAGTACTTGTTCTTAAGGGTAACTTCAAAAATGATCAATCAAGAAAACTTTCTGAGTACAAATTTATGAAAATGTTCAAGACATTAACAGAAGGTTTAAATTGTGGAACAGGATTCATGACACCTTATGTAACATGATTGATTTGGCTTCATGATCTTCAGAAACCCCTGGATTTCATGTATGGTTGCACTAACTCACTGGCTCCAGCCTGCTGATCACCTGACACCTAACGGATAAACAGTAACCAGCACAACTGTCATCTTCGTGTTTACCATTTATCTGCAGTGTTTTACTTCACCTAACATCTGAAAATATGCCTGAAGAAGGGGACTAGATCCCAGAAAGCTTGCATCATTTAACTCTATTAGTTAGCCATTAAAAGGTATTATTTTTTACAAAACGTTGTTTTTTTCTACCTATACAATATGCAGGGAAATGCAGCTTTGGGCTGTAGCTCTGGCTCTACACGCGTCCATCTGCACGGATCACCGCCTTTGCCAGCCCCTCTCAGTCTTTTTTCACTGAGAGGGGTGGGGAGAGGCGGAGATACGCGTGGATTGACGTGCATGGAAGCAGAGCTACAGCACCTTCCATCTTTGTTTATTGTAAGGACATCACTCCAGGTGGTACAGCAGACATCAAACCATAAATACATCCATCAGTGGTTGTGGCGATGGCGGTGAGGTGGAAATGGGGTGCTGGGCACCGAACGGAGCTTGTGACGGCCTTTTCACGTCTCACTAGATGCTTGGTCACGCTGAGCAATCCGCGCGTATCTCCGTCTCTCCCCACCCCTCTCAGTGAAAAAAGACTGAGAGGGGCTGGCAAAGGCGGCGATCCGCGCAGTTGGACGCGTGTAGAGCCAGAGCTACAGCCCAAAGCTCTGCCTCTTCACGGAAGTGATCCCCGCAATGTGGGTGATTTAGTTAGTGTTTAGCCTCAGGGATGCGGCATTAGGGCAATGATATAAAAGAGGATTTTGCAAGAAAAACCTAATTTTTGAGAGACTTCAGTCTCTCTTTAAGTATCCTTTTTACATAATTTTCTTCCATTCTTATGTTTCTTCCTGTTTGAATCCTCTGCACCTTGTGTTTGCCTCTGTTCATCAGCGCCAAACTCTTCCACGTTTGAATGGTAACTGTCGCCCACCCATCACGCCGCCCTTCTCTCTTTCTTATTTGTTCATATTTTTCTCTCCCACATTCCTCCCACCTGTATCTGTCTGTCTCTTCCAGTTCTGTCATATTCCCCTGCTAATGCGCTGGGACTGCGTTCTCTCACTCCTTCACTTATCCGACCACAATTATCACATTTTCATATGAGCTCAGTGCAATGTCTTAACACATTTCTTTGCTCCACAGTACCCTGCAAAGAACAACTGCTGTTCATGTATTTAAAGGGGAACTATGGTGAAAAATTGTAAATTTTTTAATATGTGCAAACAGACAAATAGGAAGTACGTTTTTTCCAGAGTGAAATGAGCCATAAATTACTTTTCTCCTATGTTGCTGTCACTTATAGTAGGTAGTAGAAATCTGACAGAAGTGACAGGTTTTGGACTAGTCCATCTCTTCAAAGGGGAGATTTCTACTACTTACTGTAAGTGACAGCGACATAGGAGAAAAGTAATTCATGGCTCTTTTTAATCTGGACAAAATGTACTTCTTATTTGTATATGTTTGCACATATTTTAAATGTTAAATTGTTTTGCCATAGTGCCCTTTTATATACAGTGTCTTCTTCTATCTATTTATTTACTATATACGATTCACTTCTTCTACTTGTGGCTGTGAATGACATCTTACTGAGCATCAAAGTGGTTGTACAATATGCAGGGAAATGTATTAATGGAGCCTTCTGTTTAAAAGCAACCTAAAGTGAGAAGTATAGGGAGGCTGACATATTTATTTCCTTTTAAACAATATCAGTTGCCTGACAGTCCTGCTGATCACACAGGCATCAGTAGTGTCTGAATCACACACCTGAAACAAGCATACATCTAATCCTATCAGACTTTTGTCAGAAACATCTGATCTTCATGCGTGTTCAGGGTCTATGGTTATGAGTATTATTATTATTTAGTATATATATAGCGCCAACTTCTTCTGCAGCGCTGTACAAAGTATATTGTCTTGTCACTTAATTGTCCCTCAGAAGGACTCTATGTCTATGTATGTATCAAGTGGTGTATGTCATGTATCATAGTCTAGGGCCAGTTTTTATCCCACACAGACACATGGAGAACATACAAACTCCATGCAGATAGTGTCCTGGATGGGATTTGATCCAGGGACTCTGCACTGCAAGGCAAGAGTGCTAACTACTACGCCACCATGCTGCCCATGTATTAGAGGCAGAGGTTCTGCAGGACAGCCAGGCATCTGGTATTGATTAAAAGTAAATACATATGGCAGCCTCCACATCCCTCTCACTTTAGGTTCCCTTTAAAGTTACTCCGAGCCCCTCTCATGGGAATGCCTTTAAGCCAGATGTCTTCCAACAAAGTCATGCTATGACCCCTCTGGGGGAGCCTCTTGCAATGTCCATGCATGTCACTTCCTCTTCCTGCTTCTTTCAGTGATGCACTTCTCTAACAGAGAAGACAGAGGTGACCCGGAAGTTATAACATAGCCAAAATGGCAGCCGCGATATTTAAATTGAACGAAAACTATCTGGTGTAGAATGGCGATTCAGGCATCACATGAAAGAGGAGAGCACAAGCTACAGAAAGGTATGCATCTTTAAGTACTTTGCAGTACTGGTCGGAGTCTCTAGGCATACCCATGAGAGGTGCTCGGAGTCCCTTTAAAAGGGTCAGCGTGGACCCTAGAAGTGCATTCTTACAGCATGCATGTAGAGACCATTACTTTACGGGTTTACTGTAATGCTAGACCCAAAACATCAGCTGTTCAAACACAAAATGTTACAGGTGGATGCGCTGTAAAAGATCTGTATTGTCTCCTCCATGCACACATGGAACAGTACTAATCACCAAGGCACTTACAATTTACAGGACTAGGGTAGGTGCTACAGAGAGGTGCTCCATCCCCTTGAATATACTTTACTTAGGTAGCAAAGTGGTTAAAGACACTCTTGAAGTTGAAATACTGTTGGCGTTTCCCAACTAGTTACTGGTAAATATCCCTCTTCCCAATCCAGCAAGGTGAAAACTGTGCTGAGATCTGACCACAGATCCCTCTCCCCTTCTGATAAGTTGTGCTTATGGGCATAACAATCACCCCTATGATTCCTGCCATTGCAGGGGGGCCCAGAGGCTTGGGGGGGGGGCTCCTCCCACTGCCCATCAACAAGTGCAGCCAATTAGCAAAAAAACCTCCCTGTTCACTCACAAAAACTGTGTACAGGAGCATGTGTCATTTTTTCCTGCTCCCAGATAGCGCTTAACAGCAGAACGCTCTCTGCTACCATTCCTCAGCTCCCGATCACGTGACCCACATTGGGTTTGGGGACCAAGGGGGCCCTATGCTATAATTTTTGCAGGGGGGCCCTGTTATGTCTAGTTACGCCCCTGGTTGTGCTGTCTGGTCTGGTGTGCAGGTGCTGCTGCTCTGTGTAATCAGTGCTGTCTTGGGAGCCAGAGAAGAACTAAGGGCTGCCCACAGAGAGCAGACAGCATGACTCATCAGAAGGAAGCGGGCGAGGAAGAAGTTAGCAGAGAGGCTGGACAAAAGAGCAGGCCTGAGCATTCTATGGTCGAATTTCATTAGCATTTTCCAGAGCCTAAGCACAAGCAGTTACCATTAGGTAGTTATATATTTTGTCTGTAAGCTGTCCCACTAAAAGACACTGTAGACATTCCATCTTTATCAGTATTCAACTTAAAGTGGGCCTGAACTCTTGCTCAGGACAGAAGGAAAACAGAGAAATCCACCCTGTATGTATTTAGAGAGCTTAGCCTAATCCCCCTCTCATCTGTGACTAATCACCAGTGTAATTTGATTTTTTTAGCTGTGTCAGCTGGCGAGCCTTGGCAGAGCAGTTAATTTGTAACCCTATGTTTGCTGCCATGAAAGCAGGAAGTAGACATTTCAGATTTATTGCAGGATTTGTATCAGCTTTAACAATTTTTTTTTCTTTAAAGGTTATCATGCTGTTGCTTATCTTATAGAACTGAGAGGAAGTTTTGAGTTCAGGTCCGCTTTAACGTAGCTGTTAAACAATACTGTGGGTTATACTAAAGGTCAGTCCCACCCAGGGCCGTGCCGAGGCAGAGGCGAGAGAGGCTCCAGCCTCAGGGCGCAATGTAGAAGGGGGCGCACAACTCACTCAGCTATTATTCCCCTATTGTCTTTGAAGCAGAGAGAAATAATGCTGGGCATACACGATGCGTTTTTTCACTCGATTCTCCACTAAAACAATTTTGACGCTCGATTCCCCACCCGATTCGCTTATCTTCGACTTGTTTTCTTATCTTTTTCTATTCACTTCTATGAGAAATCGAGAGGCGAAATGATCGAACGGGAGATCGGACATGTCGGAAATTATCTATCGAGCCATCTATCTGCAGCAGAAACGAACCGTGTATTCCCAGCATAAGAAAGGGGGATACATGGCGCCTCTTAATCTAATAGCAATCAGTGTGTGACGGCTGGGGTGGGAGGGATGGAAGGGCGCACTTTGGTGTCTCAGCCTTGGGTGCTGGAGGACCTTGTCCCAGGTCTGACTAGAGATTAAGTGTTGGGGGGATTGGGGGCTCTGGGGCGCCTCTTCTATAGCAATCAGTGTGTGATGGCTGGGGTAGCAGGGATGGAAGGGCGCACTTTGGTGTCTCGGCCTTGGGGACTGGACGACCTTGTCCCGGCTCTCGGTCCCATTCAAATGTATTTGTCTGGTTGAATAGTGAGTTGAATCATTTTGCACTTTTGTCTATTTTATTGTTGAGATATTCCCACCAGGATTTTCCATTCCACTCAGATGCCACTGTTGTTATAGAACAAAATAATGGGGTGAATCTCCATCTCTTCTATGTAAAACACTCACAAAGGGCTGTGGGCTTCAAGAGGCAAGAATGGGACACCTGTGTTAAGCCCCATCTACACGATACAATTCTTTGTGCGATTCGATTACGATTCTATTTACGATCCAATTAAATCCGACGTGTCCGATCAGGATTCGATTCAATTCGATTTGCCATTGTTTTGCAATGGCAAATCGAATTGAATCGACTCGAATCCCGATCGGACATGTCAGATTTAATCGGTACATAAATAGAACCATAATCGAATCGCACAAAGAATCGTATTGTGTAGATGGGGCTATAGGGCTTGGATCATGTGACAATCCACTGCAACAAGATCTCATCACAGGAGTCTCCGGGAGATAAAAAGCCAATATGTAACATACACACAATCCCACTATTTACACACACGGCTAAGAATGCCTTTAATTTTTTATTTTAAATTCACAAAGCAGCTTGTGTTTTAGGTTTACTGATACTTTGAAGATAATTGCCAGCATAGATCAGTATATAATAGGCAAGTGTTTGCACGAGGTTAATAGTTCCCTTTAATAGTATTTCCTGTCAAGGGCTATTTATAATGCTTGAATAATTCTCAGTATTTCACACACATCTGTACAGAGCCTTCCGCTGCTGATTATTATTTTTATTATTATGGTTCAGGCAGATAAATGAAGCCGCTTGGTTAGCGTGCAGCTGCTTTCATCCAGAGCTGGTCAGAAACCCGATCTCTGTCTAAGCACATAAATTGCTGCTATTTGTGTAACTCTAGCACCTGGAGAAACCTGTACGTAGTTCAAGTGGAACCGAGATAAACTTTTACTCATTGCATAATTGTGTTCCTTTCATATAGTTTATAGGGCATTCCTCAAGCCAAATACTTTTTTTGTTTTGTTTTAATACTCTAATTCCCTATAATCTAAACAAGCCTCACCCACAGCTCCTTTTGTGCCTTGGCACTGTAGCAAGGGCTTATGGGAGCTCAGTCTGTGCAGGAGGAGGAGGAGGTTACTAGCCATTGATTTTCCAAGGCAGAGGAGAGGAGGGAGAAGGAGAGGGGACTGAATTTACACACAGGCACGCTGATAGCATCTCCAGCCCTCAGCCTTTGCCAATATGACAAACAGAACATGGCTGCCCTCATTGTATCACAGGAATAAATAATCATAAACTTTTGAAGTTGTTTGCAGCTAGATATGCTGTGTAAACTACAGTATCTAAACTTTAGATAAGATATATAGACAAGTTACTTGTTATAGTTAGTTTTTCATCTTGGATCCGCTTTAAGTATAACTTCATTTTAGCACACACTATCTTCCCTGAATATCTGAAGACTCTAATATGCAAATTGTGACTTTGCTAAACAAGTCTTGTTTGACCCGACAACTCCAGTGCCTTGTGATTGGTTCATCATTGTGGTAGGAAGCTGCTGAAATCTGATTATGCTGTGCTCGCATGTTTACAAAGCAAGCTAAATATGACAGTGCAGTTTCTAAGAGGAAAAGCAAACAGTATGGGAGGAAATTACATCAGGATTGGCTTCAGTCCGATGCAGTAAATATGGAAAATGCCTGGAACAGTTTACTTTTTATTTACTATATAAAATTCACTGAAATCAAAACATGGACAGCACAATACATATGTTATGTAAGCAGAACAAGTATTTATCTACTTATATATGTGTTTTTTACCCGCTGGGATAGTATGGCTGTCCATCCTGCTTTAATTCTGATAATCCATTTACAGTTTAATCCATCTGGATTGTCTCCATGGGACAAAGCCAAACACATTGCTACCGGACTTCTCTTCTCTGTCTGTTATGTTTCGGACATGTCTTTTAGCTTCCACTATATACAATTTCTGAAAGGGATAAGTCGCCACATAGGCAACACAATCTATTGCACAATTAAGAAAATGTATAATTGTAAATATGTTCCCTCTTGCATTAGAAAATTCATCTTTTTTTCTCAATATTTACACATTATGCAGGGTGTGCATGGATTATTTTCTCCCTTTCAGATTGAACTAAGGCATCTTTTAAGTTTGGAGCTCTGCCAGCGGTTAGTGCTGGGTGTGGTCCAACATTCTCTGCCAATACTGGATCTAACACACAATGCAACTTCCTGTCTAATTGTCGGGAATTGGACGATTATTTCCGACCTGTCTGATCTGTTTCTGATCAATAAAGGGATCGATTTTGCGAAGTTATAATCAGAAAATCGATCCCTTTGTTGATTGGGAACAGTTTGGACATGTACCCAGCTTCCTGTCAGATTAACAGTCCAATGGACAGGAAACTGCATCCGGTGTTCCCGGCGCAACAGTAAAATACGCCAATATTTTTCTAGCATCTTTCTCAGTTGAATCCGATGTTATCCCGTTATGATTCACCTTCCTTTGTCTGATCTCTTTTGGTTTTTCTTTTGGATATATTTTCCTGCTTGCTTTGTTTATACTTCTCTTCTACTTTTATTTTTCTTTCCCTCTCAAAGTGTTTACTGTACTGTATATTTATGAGAATAACCTGGATTTGTGACAATAACCCGGAACAAAGGATTTAAATAAACCAAAAGTGTGTGCAAGTCATGATGGGGTCCTCGTCAGACAAGGACACCCTCTATGCATATTCCAAGGAGACAAAAGGGCTCAGTCACACCATGTGCTGCGCTGTCAGTTTTGACGCAATGCACATAGTGCACGATCCACATGGCAACATGAAAGTCCATAGACTTTCATGTTACCATTCACACTACAGGTGTGCGTTCCCATGCCTTACGATGTAACGCTTGTGGGGACATAAAATCGCACGATGCACACGTTTCCCGACGGGTACGGCTGCCAGGATCTGCGCTCTAGCGCTCCCCGACATGCATTCCGTGCGTTGACAATGCAAGCACGAAATCCTGTTCGTGCTTGCGTTGTGTAGTGTGAATGAGCCCTTAGGGCCATATGCAAATCATATTTTCACCAGAGTTTTATCCTAGGAGATACTTTCTCTATTTAAAATAACTTTCCAACACTTTTCAACTAAAAACAGTGCCAAAAATTAAATGAAAAAGTACTATCAAAATTATTTTGAGTATTTTGTTGCTTTCTTGTGGCTTAAAAGGCATTTTATTGACAAGTTGAAACATATCACCCAGGAGAAAGCCCTGGAGAGAAAGTTAATTGCATATGGGCCTTCATCTTCTAACTTTTTAGCACTTTACAATGTGAAAAGTACCACAAAGTAGGTGAAAAAGTGCTGTCAAAAGTATGTCGAATATTTGTTTGCTTGTTGGTCATTTCAAATGGTTTAAAGAGACACTGAAGCGAGAATAATTCTTGCTTCAGAGCTCATAGTTAGCAGGGGCACGTGTGCCCTTGCTAAAACGCCGCTATCCCGGGGGTCCCTTCACCCCCAACCCCCCCCCTCCCCGCAAAATTAACGACCAAATTGGTCATAGATTTTGCTGCTCCTAGAGGCAGGGCTAACGGCTGCAGCCCTGCCTCCAGTCGCGTCTATCAGCGGCGCATCGACGCCTCTCCCCCGCCCCTCTCAGTCTTCCTTCACTGAGAGGGGCGGGGGAGAGGCGGAGATACGCGCTGACAGACGCGCATGGGGCAGGGCTGAGGCGGTTAGCCCTGCCTCAAGCCGGAAAAGATCCCCCGCTGCTCGGAGGGGATTTCAGGGGGTCAGGGACCCTCGTTTAGCCGCGGGATAGCGGCGGTTTAGCAGGGGCACACATGCCCCTGCTAAATATGAGCTCTGAAGCGAGATTTATTCTCGCTTCAGAGTCTCTGTGATGCATTTTATTTACAAGCTGTGAAAATATCACCTAGGTGAAAAAGTGAATTTCATATGGTCCAATGTCAATTCCTTCTAATAGGTCCTCTTCCTTAAAGGATCACGATCGCAAAAAAATTTAGAATTTAAAATGCATGTGTACACATTCCTATAAAAAGCACATTTCTCCCAGAGCAAAATGAACTATAAATTAATTTTTCATATGTTTTTCTTTCGTTGCTGTTGCTTACAACATGCAGTAAAAATCAGTCAGATCTGATAGGTTTTGGACTAGCTCATCTCCTCATGGAGAATTCCCTGCTCCAAGTAACTAACGTGCCGTGAGCCTCTTCAGAACTCAGCCCCAAATTGTTGCCCCAGGGACTGAGTACCAATTGCAGCGGGCGTCAGTACTTGGACATGTGTAGGAGGCTTATGATTGTAATACTTTTATCAATATCAGATCTGTTTTCCTCTAACTGCACCATTTCTTCCTAAGTCATTAGTTTCAATAACGTTAGAGCATGCCAGGATTCATCTTCTTATTCAGAACTATTCAGCCTGATAGTCTGAATACAGAGTAAAACATAGTCCCTTTCACTAGAGAATACTTTGCCTAGGTTCCCTGTTTTAGGCAACAATGCTAGCGTTCGGTGCAAATTGCATGTTTCTACACGTACAGTATTCCTTGAATGCCTTTTTTATACACAGGAAGTGGGCTTTTAGAGTTCTACAAACCTCTGATTGAATTAGGGTGATTTAAAAGCTGCTTATTAGCACACACGTTGTGTCAACCAGGGACAAGGCAGGACTAAATGTAAACCTTTCCTTTTTTGAAACATGTAATTTGAGAGCTTTCTGTGCACCAAATCTGCCATTGTTGCAAGGAAGCATAATTTTAATCATCTCCCATGTTTACAATAGAATGGCTGGCTGCAGTCAAAATGGATAGGTGATTTATAATAATGTATAATTACATTCAATTACAGAATGGCATGTCTAGTATTGTTATGTTATATAAATGTTTGAAAGTTTAGATTCCCTTTAAAGGACCATTATCCCAAAAATTGTAACATTTAAAATACATATGAATAAAATGTTCATTTGATCTAAAGTATGCACTATAAATGTATTGTTTCCCATGTTGCTGTCACTTACAGTAAGTTGTAAAAATCTGACAGATCGAACAGGTTGGGGGATTTTCTGGATGTTTTTACTTTCCAAACCACTGAATGCCAGTTTTTCAGCCCAACTGCCCAATTGCAGTTTGGTAATAAGTAGGGTGGCCAGCTACCATCTTTGTGTTGATCCTTTCCAGGGAGTTATTTTGTAGAGAATAAAGGTAATGCTGAGACTCTCCTATGAGGAGATGGACTGGTCCAAAACCTGCCAGATCTGTCAGCTTTTTATTACCTACTGTAAGTGATGAGAAATGCTCATTTTGTATGTATTTATTTTAAATTTTACAATTTCAATCTGAATCTTTAAGATTTTTCATATGTTGTACTAGCTGGTAGCTCAGCCAAGTGTTTTTTTCATATCTCCATGTTGCTCCCTTAATTGCCTGATGAAGCAGGATTGTGCCTGTGAAACGTGTTGCATTGTGAAGTGGTCGAATAAAGTTTTTTTTTATTGAACTGAAACCGACATTTTTGGGTCTTTTATTGGGGAGGTTAGTCCACCACTACCTCCCATTTTATATAATGTTAAATGAAAGTTTGTATTCTTTTGCGGCCTCTGTACAAGTGTACTAAATGTTACAATTGTTCCTGATAGTGTTCCTTTAAGAAGGAATCTTTTGGGTATTTTGACTGTTGCTATGTCCATGGTTTCAGCGCTAGTTATCTTTATACATTCTGAAAGTACAGTAGTATGATAAGATAATCAGCTGCATCTGGGTGTCCATTTGTCCTTATATGCAGTACCATATTCTGGAACATGCAAAGATCACTTCCCCTGACCTTCCCTTGTTCTATAACGTTCAATAGCAAATGTGATATAAAAATGTAAAAGTCAGTGTGACACATTTAGAAGAGCTTTTGCAACATTTTTATTTAATTAAAGCAGTGGTTTGTGAGCGGCAAGTGGCTCTCAGCGCCCTCTTATGTTCTCTTTGTGGCAGTTTTGCAGGTTTTCAATCAGCCTTGAACTTGAATTTATTTAATCTGAAGAATTCACTGGCTAACTTTGCTTGTGGCCCGGAGTTATCCTTAAAAATAATGCTTTATGGATTGCTGTAATCTTAACAAGAGATATTACACAGCCTCAACACCTTATCAGCACTGTCAGCTATCATTAACTGGGTTCTCCTGAGCACTGGTATCTCCAAATAGAAAAAAAAAATGTTTTACAAGTGCAATGGTAGCATTCATATTTCTCTCTCTTTAAAACTGGATGAAACTGACATAAAATGTGTTTTCCTATTTTTTATTACCCATACATTTATAATATTTACTTTTGTGCACAAGTATTATTGTCCATTTACGAATTACAGTTTAGTCTGCTATGAATGCTGCCTTTGCATTTTATTTGCTAGCTGCTGTATTTATCTTCTATATATATATAATAGAGTAAGTGCCTCAACCTTCAAGCAAGAATGAGTAGCGCCCTGCCCCCAGGGCCGGTCCAAGCAAGAAGAAGAAGTCGCGCCCTGCCCCCAGGGGCGGTCCTAGACTTGCTGCCGAGCTGGAGGGGGTAGTGGGCAGGAAGGGGGTATTGGGCACAGCGGCGGGGAGGGGGTCAGACCCCCCCCCTCACTCACCTGGGTCCCCCATCTGCACTACCTCTCTAGCTTAAGTTGAGCAGCAGCCACCCCTATTAGTAATAGGCAGTGGGCGGGATGACTCACCTCTTCAGCGTTCCAGCGTGCATTCCACTGTCGTCACTTCCTGCAATGCCATCCACTTACAATACAGTGGATGGCATTGCAGGAAGTGATGACAGTGGAACGCACACTGGAACGTGGAAGAGGTGAGTCATCCCCGTCCGCTGCCTCTTGCTAATAGCAGCGGCTGCTGCTCAGCTTAAGCTGGAGGGGGAGCGCACATGGGGGACCCAGGTGAGGGAGGAGGGGTGGTCCGACCCCCCTCTCGCCGCTGTGCCCAATACCCCCTTCCTGCCTGCCACCCCCTTATGTGGCTAGTATATTATAAAATACCTAGTGACCATTTCTCTCTTGCTTCACTTTTTGCTATCCATGCGTTGAAACCTGGAATGTTTACTAATTGTGGCTGATAAGGAAATATAAACGTAATCACTTCCTGGGCTTAGAAAATAAGCTTTCCACTAAAGAAAAGAGTGGTGTGTTTAACTTTTTGAATGTTTTTCTGCTACCAGAACCGGACATAATGCAAGCCTATGGGAAGGGACAGTACCCATTCCCACTAGGCATCCCGCTACATAAAAAACGTTACCTTTCCTATCCCAGATCTTTACATCCCCGTTCATCCTGGTAACAGGAAGTATAGGGCTTCTTGTTGGTTTGCTAATGAAACAACAGGAATCGTCCTGCAGCAAAAAAAAAAATTCTCATTGATTCATGTGGACCATTGAGAATCCTTCCTGCTGCTAGGTAGGATTCACATGTTTTTTGTTTTTTTTTAACAAACCAAGTGGAAGTCCCATAATTTCTGTGCTCCATGGATGAGCAGCGTAAAAGCAGCAAGGAGCGGGGACGGCGTGGGCGACAAGAACAGCGGTGGAATGGCCGGTGGATGGGTGAGCACATGGGTCGCAACCCAAACACAGTAGCAAGTGTGAACAGCGGAAACACTTCCCCTCAGGACCTATAGCACAAACGCAGCATTTACGCATGCGCTGCGTTTGTGCTATAGTGTAAAGCTTTCATATGGGAGAAAATGCATTCAACAGAGGCTTCAATAAACCCGGGGAGCACACACACAGCACAGATTGCGTAACATGCACACAGGGATGGGCTGGCCGGCATCTGTATGTATCCTTGCACTTGTGGCAGGCCGACAGGCAGGTTTTTTGTGTGCCACCCTGTATTTTCTCAAACCAAAAGAAGCACAGCCAGCCAATGTCAACATTCATTAAACTAGACAGATCGCGTTGAACAATGGAAATTTTAAAGGCACCATGGAGTACACAGATTAAATGTTCTTTATTTTTATCCCATAGTAGGTGGAATGTTTTTTAACACTTATGTTTTTTTAACAATATAATTTTTTGGGGGAGATGGGCTTTACAGTCCATGTTTAATATAAATATATTTTTTTGTTTCTCTCCTCGTTCCTTCCATCCTGCCTAGCACAAAACAGGGACCCAGCTCACTACAACTAACTGTCACACTTCCCCTGGAAGCTCCGGAAAGCTCACTATATCAACACGCCAGCCATGCCAGCTTTCTCAGTGTCTTCGGGGTGCGTGCCTGGTGCATCTGCCACTTACCTTCCCCATCTCCTTATTGGCGGGGGGGGGGGGGGCTATTGCAGCCACTTGTCATAACTTAACCCCCTTCACTCTGCCAGTTGTGGAGAAAGAAAGGGGCGTGGAGATGGGGTGGATAAGATATGGACAAGAACAAACATCTTGATATGGTCCATGGGTATGAAGGGGGTGAGGGTTCTATTTTTGAATGCAGCATGGGGAGATTTAGACAGAGACATGACTGGCCTGCCATTTAACTTTCCTCCCATTGTTTTCTATGGAAGGGTGGTATTACCCTGGGGTATGAGGGTAGCGTCCAGATACCAGCCAGAATGGTGTGGGGAGTAGAAGTTTGGTCCTCATGAAGGTGGTGTGATGTGAACCCCGATTCTGTTTAGGTTTGACATGGTGTTTTTTGAGTGTTGTGTGCCCGTCTTAGTGTTAGGAGTGATAGGTAGGGGAGCCAACAAGGAGGGAGTAAAAAGCAAAAAAATTGGAGCTAGGTTTTAAGCACTTTTGAATAAAAGAGTTCAGTGGTGTAACTACATTTCCTGGGGGCCCCCAGCGGAATGTTTATGGGGCCCCTCCAAAGTTTACACCCCTTCACTTGCCTCAACTCGATGCCCTTCAAGACCTATGGGCCCATCTCACAAGGGTCATAAAACAAGTGTGGCTATCATGATCTTCAGACCCATAACAAGTGTAGCCACAAGCATTCCTAATCTGACGTGTAGTCCACTGTACTTGGGGAAGGGAAGGTTAGAAGTTGGGGCTCTGCTACAGCTCTGCCCCCCCCCCTGTTTGATCGCAGGGGCTTCTCCCCTACAGTTATGCCCCTGAAAGAGACAGACCTAATTGCTTACTGAGAGCAGACATCTTTGCACATGATGTGGACTATGATGGTGTAATTATACACAGTCAGTCTGCATAATATCGGCCTTATGTTGCATATACACAAATTGTGCAATATTAATATGCAGGGAACCTGTCACCCTGATAAATGATCCCTTTAGGCTACATCCATTTATTATCGCCGATGACAAATGTGACCCAGCAATGAGGAACACAGATAGATACAGTTTTATTACCATGTTATTGAATTCCTTTACTAAGTTCCTGGTAACGTACAGCAGCACGATGATTTGTCATGAGCCGTGTATAGGTGTTTAAATACAGATTTGACTAAACCATCTGAAATATAGCAGCATTAATAATATCAGCAAGTGCAAGGCTATAAAAATAACCATTATGGTGTTATAAACTATAAACACATAAAACGAAAGAAAAATAAGAGTGGTTTTACAGTGAAAACAGGACCTTTATCCTTAGAATATAACTGCTTTTTTCTTTTTATGAAAGTAAGGCAGCAATATGCAAACACTTGGCTGCCACACTAAAATTAAATGGATGTTTTCATTATAGCCGTGTCCAACCTGTATTCAGCCAGTGTTGCTTGTAGTTTCTGGTGCCAAAGTTCTTATAACAAGGGATGTAGAGTAAGGCACCGCAACATGTTTCCGATGCCTGTTGCCAATATTAGTATATTGGTAATGTTACCCATATTCTACTGTCCCCTTATCTGAGCCTATCCTTAGGCATACACTAAGATCCTCTCTATCTGTGTCTAATCTACTCCCTACCTACCTACACCTATCTATAACCTACCTAATATTAACACTGCAGATATCCAACCCAGCTAACTGGTCACCGCTGTCACCTGAGTTCAGCTACATAGAGGCTGAATGCTACCACCACACTTAGGACTGGATTTCTGGAAAGTTAATAAAGGCCAGGGCCTTGGGTGGCTGCAGAGGCGTAGCTAGGCTTTTCAGCCCAAGGGACAAAGACAGTTTTTGCTCCCCCTTCTGAACAAATTGGGCATGGCCACGCATCAGAATGTGGGTGTGGTCATGGGTGGAGCCAAATGTATAAATGCTGTTTAGATAGCCAGATGTCCCTTCCTTCCCCTTGTTTAGATAACCAGATGTACCCGCTGAATTAGCCAGATGTGCCCCCATTGTTCTGCTGCTAACACTTCTGCACTCCTGTGCAGAGGGAGGAAGAGAAGCAGGGGCACTTCGGGCAGCCAGCGAGCTGCCTCTCACTCACTTGGGGGTGCGGTGGCCATGCTCTACGCCCCCTTACAGTGCTGCGCCCGGAGATATTTGTTCCCCCTTGCCCACCCATAGCTATGCATCTGGGCGGCTGCTGGCCAAAGCATGGAAGAAGGGCTACTGCATAAGGAAACAAAGGCTACAGAAGGAAAAGTAGGGCTGCAAATGGGTAGAAGCACATGGCTGCTGGCCAAGAGAGCTGTTTATTGAAGAGAGAGTCTGCAATACTTGGATATTATGCCACTACTCGGAGTTTGGCTACACAGTTGCCAATCTCTTGCACTACTGCGGTAGACACCGCCACCGTGATAGAGTATCCGAACTCCATTGCCAGATTCACTGTATACTATAGCCAAAATTCAGCAGTTACATTACCCTCCATAGCCATGTTAGACAGGCTATTATTATTATTATGGCCCTATAAAAGTGGCCAATCACTTTTACATTTTTTATTTTACTTCCAGTTTTCCTAAAGAGTTGGTTTTTCGCCATCCCAGTATCCTTTAAAGGGAACCAGAGATGAGCGTTTCACACAAAATAAACATATCAGTCCATAGCTTGTAAAGAATAAATGCTCTACCTGATAATTTTGCCGCTCTGGTGTGCCTTTTTTAGTGTTTTTTATCCATTATTGCTCCAGGAAAAATCAAATATGGCCGCCAGCTCATATCCCTTCTCCTTCCGGGTTATATGAGTTGTTCTGGATGTGCTGTCTAGGCTATATGAGACTAGGCTGCTATCTAGGCTATATGAGAAAGGCTGCTGTGTGCTTTCATTTTGGTATGATGTACTGCCTGTAGGAAGTGTCTCTCATAGGAATGAAACTGCAGTGATCAGTATCTATGCACTCAGAGCACACAGGGATCATATTGCAGCCACGGAGCTTCTCTTTCAGCAGAGCAGCCCCTCCCAGTCATCACAGCTCTCAGTATGCAGGAAATCTAAGCCAGGAGGGGGAAGGCTTGGGCTTGAAAACACTTCACAGAAGAGTGACTCAGCTATAATGATTCCAGGTCAAACCTCGACTGAATAGTCGGTGGATTCTTATCACAGCTGCTAATAGACTAATTAAGCAGATAACAATGAAACTAAAAGCAGGGTAGGTGTTTACTGTCATGTTCCCACTGATAAATGTAATAAAATACATGAGGGTGCTTCATCTCTGGTTCTCTTTAAATGTTTCTACACAACTGACCTAGGAATTGAAAGAAGACTTTTGTTTGATTTTTCTGTACAATCGTTTTATTAAAGAAAGCTAAAAATGGAATGATTTGGTTGAATTATGTGTGTACTATGCATGGTCATCTATTCACAAGTCACATCTTGTCATATGCTGCCTGGCTTTGCTGCAAAGGCAACAGCGCTATTATTGTTATTATTATCTTTTATTTATAAAGCACCAACCTATTGCTCAGCACTGGGGGAAGTTGTAAACAGAGACGGCACACTTGTGTGCTCCCTTAGGACTGTTTAATTCCCAATTAAATTAAATGAATTTCAATGAATAATTCAATTAATTCGGTTTAGGTCCTGATACCACAGATTGTGGTTGTAGTACAGTTTGTGGCTGACAGTACATTGTACAGTATTACTATAACTAAAAAAGGCTTGATCATCATTACTTGTACTTGGAATTTAAAGCATGAATGATGTCGATGACAATCAGCCCATTTCATTCATCAATTATTTTTCTTTACATTCACAACATTTCCAGTATTACTTATTTGGCAAAAATATTTGAATAGCTACCTTTTCCACAGAAAAATATACCTTGACTTTCCTCCGAGAAACACAAAGGGGTTATTCTGTTCTTGGTGCTGTTCGTTTGGATGCTGTAGTATTGGTTTGGCTATGGAACACGTTTTTCTGTGTTGCTTTTGATATTTTCCCATAGCCTTCTGCTCTCCATAACTGATTGCCAAAAGAATTCCCCACTACTGACCTCACACCTTTATTTGAATTCCTTTCTGATGGCTAACCGCATCCTCACTCGTTTAAGAGGAACCTTAGCAAAAAGGGAAAACATAAATTAATACATTGCAAAGTGATAGGTTTAGGCCTCTTTCCCACCAGGACGTTGCGTTTTAGGGAACGTTATAGGTCGCATAACGTGCGCCTAACGCAACGCCTGTGGTGTTGTAGGAGGACGCTACCAAGAGCCGCGTTATGCAGCTCTTGGTGCGCCTTTTTATGCTATGAAATGCGGAGACCATGTGATCCGCATCACGTGGTCCAGCCGGCCAATCGCCGCACAGATCGGCCGCTCCAGGAAGTAAACACTGCACGTCACTGAGTGCAGTGAATATTAATTAGCCATGTGGCTAATCCTCCTCCTCCAACATGACTGAGCATGTACAAACAGTCTAACGCGGCTTAGCATTCAGCACTTCGTTTGAACGTGTAGCGTTTCACTGTAATGCAACGTGGGCACTGTGAACAGCCCATTGATTTTTCAGTGCTGTGCGCTGCGCTGCGTTACAGGCTGCTCTAACGTGTGCCTGTAACGTCTGACTGTGAAAGCAGCCTAAAAAATAGAAGAGAGATCAAGAAATGATTGATATTCACCATGTAATTTGTTCATATTGTTTGATCCACAATGAGCCTGCAAGTAATCATCTTTACTACTGGCAGAAAAGAAAAGAAAAAAAACAGACAGCACCAACTGGTATTATCTATAGCCACACCCCCTAACAATGCGATAGGCTAAATTATTATTTTTTTTTTAAATAATTATACTGTATGGGCCTGATTCACAAAGCGGTGCTAACAGTTAGCACGCTGGTGAAAAGCCCTTTATCACACCTAAACTCAGTTTAGGCATGATAAGTTTAGGTGTGATAAGTTTAGGTGTGATAATTTTAGGCATGATAAGTTTAGGTGTGATAAGTTTTTAGGCGTGATAAGTTTAAGCACCAACATTGGTTAGCACCGCAGTGCACAGCTGATCAAAAGTTTTGTGCTTGCAAAGTCTGGTGCACTTTGCATAGAGTTTAACTGCGCTGCTTTGCGTGCGGGACTTTGCGCGCGATCTAAACTTATCTAAACTTATCATGCCTAAACTTATCATGCCTAAACTTATCATGCCTAAACTGAGTTTAGGCATGATAAAAATGGTTATCACGCCTAAAGTCTTTAACTGGGTTATCACCGCTTTGTGAATCGAGCCCTATATGTCCACAGAGGGAGATACTGGTTGCCTGGCAGTTGGAAACAGCGGTTATTTCCCACAATGCAACAAGTCACACAGACAGGACACTGTCAGGGCCATTGTCCTGACATCACACTTTGGGATGGGTTTCAAGACAATATCAGCCATACTCATGTCCCCAATGATCTACTACAGAAAAGGTAAAGTGGACAGTGAAAGCAGATATGATAATCCGATGTGACCATTCACGGCAGTAACCATTCCAGATAAAATGGGACTCTCTGTCTAGTGAGAAAAGTATTGAGGCTGCTATATTTATTCTCTTTTAAACAATACGCTTGGAAGCCCTGCTGATCTATTTGGCTGCAGTAATGTCGGACCCCCCCTCCCTCGCCTAGGTCTCCCGATCTGCGCTCCCCTCCAGCTGTAATAGGAAGCAGCCGATGCCCAATCATAGGAGGCATGGGCGGGGAGGACTCACCTTATCCGCGTTCTAGCGTGCGCTCCACTGACGTCACTTCCTGCTTCGCCGTCCACTTACAATACAGTGGACGGCGATGCAGGAAGTGACGTCAGTGGAGCGCACGCTGGAACGCGGATAAGGTGAGTCCTCCCCGCCCGTGCCTCTTACTATTGGGCATCGGCAGCTTCCTATAACAACTGGAGGGGAGCGCAGATCGGGGGACCCAGGCGAGGGCCCAATACCCCGCTAGGCCCAATACCCCCATCCTGCCCGCTACCCCTCCGGCTCGGCGGCCCCCCACGGGGGTGGGGGGGGGGGGGGCGGCGGTGGCAATTTTTTTTATAAATTTGCCTCAGGCGGCAAAAAGTCTAGGGCTGGCCCTACGGAACCCCATAGAACAGGGGTCAAGAACCTTTTTGGCTGAAAGAGCCATAAACATCACATATTTTAAAATGCATTTACCTGAAAGCCATACAATATTTTTCAAACTGGCACAGTACGCATCCGCAGCAGAGAGCTCATGTCCCTGTTGCCATGGTGATGTGTATACAGTTCATCCTCTGGAGCAGTGGAAGTGTCAGACATGTCTTCAGCTTCTCTTGGGTTTCAGCAATATCAGCAATTTATCCGAAAGCCAGACAGGAGAACTACCAACTAACAGCTAATTAGCTAGCTGACTTGGGGGTTAAATCACTTTGTAGGATGAGATCCCCGCACTTTGGCCCAATAGGCTGCCTGTCACGTGACAAACAGCCTATTGGGCCTATCAAAGCTTGGGAATCTCATCCTACAAAGTCAATGGAATTGACAAGGTGGGACAATAGGAGCAGCTGTTAGTTTTGGGCACTGGCGAACTCAGGGGGCTATTCCGGGTGTCTGGAACCTCCCCCCTGCACTGAGCTGTGTATTCAGCCAGGGAAGCCTGCATAATATAAACAGCCTCATTCTCCCTCCCTTCTTACTTCTGGTGCCTCCCTCCAGCTAATAGAATGAGAGAGGCAGCCGAGTTTCCCTCACAACCCTCACAAGAAGATGCAGCCTGCAGTGAGAGAATGTTGATTATGGAGTCCTGGACTCTCCACAGCACAGAAGTGTCAGACATGATGAAATTAGAGTGCAGGCAAGCTGGTAAATATGCACAGCATGATGCAGAGCTTGCCTGGACTCAGGGTCTGTGGGCAAACATCTGTCTGGTCTCTCCCCATTGTTATAATGACTGCATGTGTGGGTAAGGTGTTTAACAAGCTGAAAAGTTTTTGACAGTCCCTAGACTCCAGGAGGGCTTCTTTCTGACTTGTGTGAGAGACTGACAGGGACAGGAGTCCGATTATAGGCAAGTAGCCTGTGTGATGTGGGACTTCAATACAGATAAGTTCTCTGCTCCATCTCAGGCTATTCTCAATTTCTCCACTCCTCTCTCTGGGCTAGTGCAACGCCAAAATGACAATAGCAATCACTAGCAATTTGTGAGTGTGATTTTGTGAAGTGATTTTCAGAGCGATTTTTGAATGAATTGCTCAAAAACATGCTACATGCAGTATACCTGCGATTTTGAAAAAATCACAACGCTGCTGTGGGAACACCCACATAGGGTAACATTAGCCAAGCGCTTTTCAAATCACTGTTGATTTGAAAAACGCTCAGAAGCACTCTTGGTGTGCACCAGCCTCCTTCATTCACCTTTGTTTCCCTCTTCCCCTAGTGCTGGCTGGCTGACTGTGTGTTCTTGTCTTACAGGAAAGCTAAATAAAAGTGCAATCCTGGTGAGGCAAAATATTATTATTTAGTATTTATGTAGTGCCGACATCTTCCGCAGATGCATATATCCCTGCATCATATGGGTATCGCTTGCGATATGTGACACTATGTAGCATATTCCACTGAATTGTCCAAACTAAGTCTATCTCCTGTTCCTCTCATGGGGAGTTGTTCCAGCGCTGTCCCCCGTTCACATTTGCTGCTACCAGAAGCCCTCAGAAACACTAGTGTCCTTGAGTACTTCCAAAGATAGGCAGCTCCGTAATACGCCAGCGCACTTTTGTGCATGGGCAGTATGGAGCCACCTGTATTCGGAAGCACTCGGGACATACGTGCTTCTGGACCTTTCAGGAACCCCCCCCTTAAAAATCCTGCGTTTGCCCCTGTTGGGGGTAGCGCGAGTAAGCTAGTGGTGCATGCTACAGCAGTAGCGGGCCTACTTTGAAAATGTTACTTGCGCTGCCACACTGAGCTGCACTGTTTGACCAGTGTAGCTTAGTGAATCAACCCCTACTGATTTGTCTGTGAGCCAGATGCAGCCATCAAAAGAGCCACATCTGGCTCCCGAGGTATAGGTTCCCTACCCCTGCCATAGAAGCTACCATGACTTGCTACACATGTAGATGTATCTATGACACATTCTGAATACCTGATCTGCTTATGCTACACTATCAGGGGCCTTCAGGGGATCTGCCTTACAATCATTTTTAGAAGGTTAGTGATAATGGCCTCCATAAAGCTCCCATCATTGGGCTATTTTAATTATTTGCCTATGTAGTGTATGCAGTGTGTATGAGAAGGTCATATTCTAGCGGGATTCTAATCTGCTCATGTTTTTCTATAGTTGACGTTTGATCTCGGGGAGATGGAAGGTTTATATTTGCTGAGCATTTCATGTGTAGCTCCAGCCGATCTATCATTTACATGCACACTTCTTACAATTTCCACTCTTTATGTTCTACACAGACTTAAATTTAACTCCCGTCAATCAAACCAATGCAGATCGGCATGTTCTTTACCTTGTGTAAAGGGCAATGCTCTGTATCCCGTTGACCTCTTGATGTAATGCATTTTTATGTGGCCGCTGACTTCTGTAGTCTAGGGTGTAAGTGTCTTGGGATCAGCGTGATTGACTTATGTGTGATTGACCTTTCTACCGGTGTCACTCTCCGCAATGAGCTTGCCATCAAACGGAAACCTAGGAAGAAAGCTAATACTTGTTATCCCTGAATGACATTGCGTTGGTGTTTTTAAGAATTTCCATTTTTAAAACGAATGGATGTGTTCCAAAATGTGTTCCTTTTCATGAGAAACTTGCAGTGCATTAATTTTATAGTGTAAACAAACTGGATGTGGCTAAACAAGTAAGAGCTATTATCTTGCTTGACCTACGAGCTGCTCTTTTTCAATGCCAACTGTTCTGTAGTAAAAACAAAAAAACAAAAACGCAACAACAATAATAATAGCTACACAAATTATTTACAACTCTGTCTTTTTGTGTGTATGAATATAAGCGGTGCTGTGCCATACAGTCTCCAACTAAATAATTTGATGAAAGACGAAATGTAGGCAGGCAGCAAAATTCACAGGAAAAAAAAGTAAATGAGAAATGTCTTACTTACTAAAATATTTGTAGGTATGATTAACCAGTCCTGTGATTCAGAGAGCTCAGCCATGCAGTGAAATCAGCATAAACAGCTTGGATCTTACTGCCCACACCTTTGTTCCCTCCCTCAATTCACTAAGCAGTTTAGACTAGTCTACTGATGGTTTTTGGTCTACTGATGGTTTGGTGTAATGTTTTAGACCTGTTTTTAGACCTGGTCTAACACATTTGGTAATTAGGTCGGTAAAGCAGGAGAAATGATCAAAAGATGCAATTCACAAAGGCAAACAAGTAGTAACCACGCCCACTTTTTTGACAGAGATTAGACCAGCTGATTTCTCTTGGTAAAGTAATTCTGTGAGGTACTTTAGATGTGAGGATGAAACCTTTTGAATTAATTATGCAGTAGATTAATTGTATCCAGAGGAGAGCTGATCAAAGGAGAAGGATGTCAGTCATAGCTACTTGTTTGTGAATTGCATCTTTTGATCATTTCCCTTGCTTTACTTACCTAATTACTGAATGTTTTAGACCAGGTCTAAAAACAGGTCTAAAACATTTGGTAATTATTATTAAATTCCCTCTTGACGCAACTGATTTACACCAAACCATCAGTAGACTAAAAACTATCAGTAGACTAGTCTAAACTGCTTAGTAAATTGAGGCCAAAGGCTCAATACAACAGAAGCAACTTGAAAGTCACACCTCCATCCTAGCCCTAGAACATGTGGCTGACGCTCTTCTCCCCCTCCCTTACATTGTATTTGGTGCCAGTGAGTGGGCTCTGTAAATCCTGAATGAATCACTGATGTAGGAGGCTTGTCCCAAGCAGACAGAGAGGGGAGGAGTTACATCATGTGACCACACATTCAGGGCCCACAATAACAGATTTGGGTTATTTATTTTTTAAGGAATTATAACTGCTTTGTAGTACTGGGTTAAAAGATTTAATAAGGACAGATTGCTTACTTCTTAGAATGATTATAGTAAAAAAAATATGTTCTTTTCGAAGTCCTTACTCATCACCCACAGAATCAGGACATGAGAGGGACCACAGCTTTCATGCCACTCCACCTCTTTCCAGCTGAGGTCTGTGGAGGGTGGTGGTGCATCCAGTGTGGAGAGTTCAGCAACATTTACATGAATCGCTCACACATTTAGACAACCCATATTTTATTTAAATATATGTGGTAGCCAATGGTTCTTGGAGAGACTGCTGTCAAATGATTCACCAGTACTGGTTCCTTCTGGTTAACTGAACTCTTGATGTGTCCTTGGGGTCCTCTCCTCTTCTCTCTTTTGTCACTTGAGCATATGGATTTAATATGTAAAAACTGTTAGGTCTTGGACATAAATGTAAGGCCAAAGTTACTTTATTGGTTTGAGCGACATCTGTATTTCTGGACAAGTTTATTGCTAAGATGCTATGTGTATAATTTGGATAAGCGTTATGGTGCCCATACACGATACAATAAAACGTTCGATTTTCCCGATTATTTGATCTAAATGAACGAATCGAATGAAAGTTATGGTGGCCATACATGGTACAATTTTTTCATACAATCTTACCATTTCTATGTAGTATAAGGGTAAATTAAGTGAATATACTGAAAAGATAATTTAGGCAGTTCCCTTATATTCCATAGAAATGGTAAGATTGTATAAAAAAATTGTACCATGTATGGCCACCATTAAAAATATTTTACTTTTCGATCAACAAATTCGATTGATTATCCCGTTTTTTCGAGAAAAATCTGATCGGACATGTGGGAAAAATCTATTCGATCTAACGGAATAATCGAACTAAATTGTCTAATCGAAAAAAAAAAAATGAAAAACTGTACCATGTATGGGCACCTTTAGATAGATAATGCCTTACATAATTGTTTGCAAAATATTTCTTGCCTTCTGAAATAAAAAAAAAGTTTGAAATGAAATATATGTTGTAGCAATAAGGCACATGACTAAGAATGTGTACTGACTGGTTGCCATGATACAGAGTTGCTTGCATTAAATCTACAAGGGAAAGACGGCTAAGGGGTGTAAGCCATTAATCAGTTTCGGAAGACCAAGTGTGCAAATCTACAACTAGTCCCTGCAGTCTAGTAACCGGTACTGTTTTAATAGGCTGATAGTCCGTCCATGTAGTAGCATGTGCTCTCCACCATAAAAGACCTGGGGCCCACTGGCAGTGCTTTTACAGTGCTTGGAGATTGCTGGTGATCAGCAAAACACTGCAACAGTGGTAACCGTGGGGGATGTTTCCACTTGCGGAATGATCGCAAAGCCCTGCATGCAGCATTTTGGGAGCAATCACAGAGCGATCACATTCAATGGCTGCAAAGCCAAATTTTTCTGGGAGTCGCATTTAAAATCGTGGGAATTCCCTGATTTAGAAATCGCAGGCATTTTGCAATTTTCAAAAAGCACTGCCAGCGGGGCACAGGCCTTAAGGTAGCTTGCTTTTTCAATGAAAGGGACTGGAAAAACTGGGATATGTGTGAGTTCAGGACTGTAATTTTTTTTTTCCACTGGTTGAACTTGATGGACTGTATTTTTTTTCAACCAAACTATCAATGAAGCTATGTGACTGAGCCAAGGACACAGGAGACTGGAGCCCACTTGTGCTCTGTTAGGCTTGGTGGTGTATTCTCCACAGTCAGCATGCAACGCATGAGCTGACGTGAAGGAGGTACACACACCAGCACAAGGAAACAGGCTATCCCTAGTATAGTGGAGGGGAGGACTGACTCCAATAGGAGATTGTGGCGCACAGAGCCGGTGCAGATCCGAACAGCCACAAACAATGCTTTCGTGATAATGTCTCAGCGCAAAGTAGCGCTGAGCGCATAAACCAGAACTGAGGAGATCAGGACAGGTAGACAGAATGGACGCTTGCTTAACTAGCCTCTACTTAGTGACAGCAAGCGTCCACAACAAGACAGACTGGAATGAGGCAGCCAATGCATTTGCAGTGATGGCGTGCCTCACAAAGACAGGACAGGATAGTCAGGAAATAGCAGGATCAAGATAGATGAACGTAACACAGACAAAAATACAATAAGTATGTTTTCCTAGCGTATTACAATTACAGCTATCAATGAAACTATTTGTAACGTCTGACTAACATATGTATATATCGGCTATGAACCGATATATGACATAAACAGGAACACTGACTAGGACTGGAGCAATACAGGGAACAGGACTCAGAAGGATTCGCTATCTCTTCGCAGAGATGAACGCAATCCACAAACGGTAACAGAACAGGATTCAGAAGGATTCGTTATCTCTTCGCAGAGATGAACGCAATCCACAAACAGAACCAGGAGCAGGATAACTAACTCAGCACGGGTGATCACGATACGCGCAAACTACCAAAACGTGCTGGAAAGCTGACTAACTGAACACAGGATATAAACAGTTCGTGAACGTATACATCAGCGACACTGATGTATCAACGTAACACGAATACAAGGAAAATAATAAACGTGCTGGTATGCATAAATATTGGCAATGAACCAATATATGATGCAAGACCAGCAAAGTATCTTTAGAACAAGAAACACGATCTGGGGCTGAAGCAACAGCAAGACAGGCTTAAACTGAAGCTATGATAACCAGAGGAGTCCTGCAGGAAGCAGATCTTTATACTGAGGTCATCCAATGGGAGCAGACATGCAGATTCCCACACAGGTGAATGATAATCAGACACAAGCTGACAGCAGGGAAAGGCAGACAAAGCTATGCAGCTTGCATGGAAAGAGATCAGAACTGCCTGAGCTGCAGCACTACTACTGCCAGCAGTACCTGCTGCAGCAGCGATCATGACATGCTCAAGCTGTAAAGGCAAGCAGCTCAGTTCATGAGTGGTCGTAGGTGGCTGACAGGCCAGAGTTGCGGGCTTTCCTTGCCAGACTGTGTGTGCAACTAAACTGGAGTGTTGAGCCATCAGAGAATTCTGCACTCTGAATAATTTACATTTGCGGCCACCTTCAGGGCATCACAGGTGGGACTGCAGTATGGGGCCCGAGTGGGTCTGAGGCCTGGCAAACAATACCACGCCCGTGGGCCCAAGCTGCAAGTCTGTCACAGAATATACAGACAATATACTGTCAGTGAGTGTGGCCTTGTTTGCCTTGGCTGGCCAATCTTGCATTGTGATTTGTTTAGTGATTTTGCCATGCTTTTGCTTTGCCATTCTCATTTCAGTGTATGAGAATCACATTGCAATTGCTGAGAAAATGCTGCAGGCAGCGTGTTTGCAATTTTCACAAATTGCATGTGCAACTCAATCACTGCAGTGAGAGTAATCCAATAGGATTACATGTGTCACATCGCTGTGCTGATCACCGGTGACCACCTTAAATATGGGGGTTCACCTTAAATATAGGGGTAAAGGGAGTGAGGGGGGCCCAGTAGGTTTACCCAGTATGGGGCTCAGAAATTTCTGATGGCAGCCTTGCCAGATGCAGGTGTATTTCAATAAGGCCCTGAGCCCACTAGCGCAGTTGTGTCTGCTTCTGTCCGCTTTTCAACATCTGTAACATTGATGTGTAACTAAAAAGCGGACACAACTGCATTAGTGGACTCAGGCCCTAATGTGAGTTTGAGTTGTCACTCTCTGCAAAGCACGAGAATGTGATTGTTTTCTTGCTGCACTACATATTTTCACCGTATATAATTCCTTGCCCCGTGGAACATGGAGATTTCCCTAACACAGGCCATGAAAGATGAGCAGCCAGCCATGTTTCCCATGAAAATAACACGCTTTCTTCCGCAACAACAGCACCCGCAGGAGACGCTGTCCTATGAAATGCTTCAGAGTGCCGAAATCCTTAATCCTTACAAACTTCAGAGATTAAGGCCTGGGAAACACACTTGCTGTGTGCTGCTCCTGAGACAACAGAACAGAACAGATCATTCATCATTCCGATCAATGTTCTCTAGGGTCTGCTCTGTGTAATGAGGTGACTAAATGTACAAGGCTTGAGTTAGCAGTGTGTACACTCAACTGCATGTATGTGTGTAGTCTCCTTACACAAAGGCTTTCCTCCTCATAGAGTCTTGTAGAGATTGTATATTTCAGAAATACTGTGAGTCCAGAAATACTATTGCAAAAAAAATGGAGATAGTAGAAATACGGTACTTCAGAGCTGACTGAACTCAGCTTGTAGCTAAGGAGCCACTGGCCACAGTGCAAGTTTTAAATGGGGCTCCCAAGCACTTTATTGGAATGGAGCCTCAAAACCTTTCAAGGACATCTTCAGTGTAAGAGGTGCAATTAGAGGAGGGAAACTATTTGTTTATGAAGCTGCTATTCAACACACATACTGTATATAGGTGATCATTATCATTAAAGCACTAATAAACAGCTAAAAGGATGGATGAAGGAGGGCCTCTAGTAGGTCCCTGTGGTCCAAGGTCCCAGGGTGGTTGCAACCTCAGCATCCCCTATTGCTACGCCACTGCTTAGGTCATTTTTCATCTTCTGCTCTTCAGCAAGACAAAGTGTTTCAACTTATATATTGCTTAAAGCAAACTTGAGGCCAACGTAATGGCAAAAAACTGAGATGCTTACTTTTCAAAAAGGAAGCCTCTGGTTCCTCCAAATGCTTCCCATGTCCCTAGACCCTGGCGACCACCACCACTGCCTGGGACCCTCTTGAAGTTCAAGGCTGCGATCCTCACTGCTGCACCCGCATGAGGTCATCTGCGGCTGTTCAATATCATGGAGCTGCTTGTGAATAAGCAACTACAGCTTATTGCGCAGGCACAGCCATACTTGTGCAGGTGCAGCACGACTGCATTTGTACACATCGGGGACAATGGTCATGGTCCATATCTGATAAGCTCTTGTTGGATATGTTCCGGGGTTCTGTGCGTGGCACCAGTGATTTCCAGGAGGACATGGGAGGCTGCTGGAGGAAGCTGATGAAGAGGTAGGGTCTGAAAAGGCGTAGTGGGTGACCCAGCCTCACACACTGTCAGAGCACTGTTTGTACGTTTCCCTCCTGTTTCCATCCACTGCTAATCCTGCCGCTGGCCAAGGCCGGACTGCTTATTGGAGGAGGTTCCTGTCTATGTGAGCTTTGATATGCTTTGCTTTTGCATATACATGTGGATTGTCGGATGTAAAATCAAATTCCATTTACCCACTGCTCTGTATTTATTATGCAGTCTACAACCCGACCCTGCATTGCAAGCATTCCAATATAATCATTAATATTTCTGCTGTAATCAATCTTATCTTAGTCAGCCTGGCTCCTTTTTTGTACATTGCGGGGGAGAGGGAAGCTTCCCACATTCCTGCTTCTCCCTGATTGGCTGATGGCAGTTCAGTGTGAAAGGCTGAGGCTGAGAAGGGAAATGCACCTCACACATCTACAGAAGCTGCTAAAATACAATCTATGCTGTACTTACATGACTTTACAAAGCAAGCTAGATATGACAGTGCAATTTTGAGGAGAAAAAAAAGAGTAAGGGAGAAAATTACATCAGGATTGGCTTCAGTTAGAGGCAGTAAAGATGGAAAATGCCTGGAACGTTTTTCTCTGTATTATATAAAATTTACTGAAATCATGTGGACGGTACAATACACATGTAAGTAGAACAAGCATGTATCTACTTATATATGTTTTTTTTTCCTGGGATAGTATGGTTGTCCCTGCTGCTTTAACAGGCTTAAAGGTATATTACTCTACTAGAGCACTCCTCCTCTCTTTTTCTTTTTCAGTCACAAATATAGTTACCCCCCGGGGGAGATGTATTTTGTGAGATTCATGAAGCGATAAAATAAGGCAGGAATTAGTATGCCACTCAGTGTCCACTCATAAGTGATCTATCAGTTCTGTATGGAGTCCTCTTTTAGCTGGAAGATGAGTTTTGTTCTAGTTTATGCTATGATCCTCATATAAAGGTGAGCCTACATTGAATAATTCTGCTGTTTACTGTTTGTGTTCCTAACAAATGATTCTGGTATCAGTTTGGCATGTTTATAAATTTGCTCACGTTGTGCTCCCTGGCTGACTACAATGGTAATGGTGTGCAAATGATGTTATGAATCTATTATTTCCACCTAAGATAACAGATGGAATAAAACATGTTAAAAGAGTGTGCATTACCTGCCTTCCACTGATAAGACGGGAATATATAACCAGATGTCTGCAATCAGCCGACTGCTGTCTGGTTCACTGTATGTCGTCCTTACATGACCTTGGCTTGGCTATTGTATAGTTTATTCTGACAGAGATGACTTCCTGCGTCATTAGCCCGGGCTTACTCATAAAATCCGCCACCCCGGGATAAATCCTCTGAGTTATGGAAGGCTAAGTGCCTGATTTCACAGAGCAGATATAGGTGACATTACGTTTGGTAATGTTATGAAAGGGGGTGTTTATGGCGTTTGTAATCACTTTTCCTTCTACATTTTTTTCTTGCATGGGAGATGTGAGATATTAATATATCAATGGTTACTACTTTGCATTCCATTCAAAGCAATCCTGTAAGCGTACGCAAAATAAAGGCGCCAGGAAATGTGTGCGCCTGGAAATAGCCAGTAGTAGAATATCGGTAACATTTACCGATACTCTACATTTTTACAGCGGTAATTTCCGATAGTAAAATATCAGTAAATGTTATCTATATTTTACTACAGCTAAACCTAATGGCTCACACCCACCTCGCGATTCTTCTGATGTTTTTCCTGATGATTTTTTGGGGCGATGAGCAGTCGTTTACACGATCTCGCAATGTAGGTAAAGGCGCAAACATCGTTTAACGTCGCGTGGTGATAACTATGATGGCAGATCGGATCTTTAAGATCCCCGCAGACTTCCGCACAAAGTACAACGATCACTTGAAGTTTCATTGCGCCCGTCATGTAACATCGCGCATACCCACCGGCTGAGAGATGGAGCAGTAGAGCGCTCGTCGTCAGGGAGACAACGCTGGATCCATCTCCCTGCATCGCGAGGTGAATACTTAGCTTAACCCTACTCTCACACAAACGTATCCCCATTCTTCAATGCCTAACACTAAACCCCCCCAACACCTAACCATAGAACCCCCCTTACTGACACCTAACTTTAACCATCTCCCAAAGCCCCCCCTACCCCCGGCGTAAAGCCTCCTTCCTGACACCCAATTTTAGCTGTCTCCCTCCCTGCTGCAAAACCTTTTCGTTATGCCTGACCTTAACTGCCCCCCCAGAGCAAACCCCCTTCCTGCTGGGAGATGTACTGAACAACTGCCTTTGAGAAAGTGCTTTAGAAAATAAAGAAACCCCTTGGTATCCTCCTTGAGGATATGGACTAGTCCGAAATCACATTAGTTTGATTTTTATTACCTACTGCAAGTGATATCAGCGTAAAAAAATAAAATAAAATCATTTATAGCGCATTTTACTGTACATGTTTTTTGTTTTGTTTTTTGTTAACACTGGTTTTATTCTCCTCAAAACAGCATAGAAAGGAGAACACATATAGAACAATAACAATGTAGTTATATACCAGCAATTGAGAGCTTAGCAAAAGTAAAAGAACATATGTAATAAAGCATGTACATGCTATGCAATAAAAGACACAAAGCCTGAAAATCATACAGACTAATAGAAACTACCATCTAAAAAAGAGCTCATCAGAGAAATGTGGAGAATCCATGGTCCACAATTGAAAGGAAAGTGACTAGTGCTAAGTTCATATGGTACTGCCCATACTGTGATGGAGAGAAGAGAACAAGAAACAAACAAACAGAACAAAAAACGGGCGGGTCGGGTCGGATCCCAGTCATAAACAGAAAGATTATAGCTGAAGGGTAATAACAAATTGAGGCACCCAGGAGCTAGGAAGAAAGTGTCAAATTATCCAAATGAGGGACAAATGTACATTTTATAGGTACGGTATGTCTAACATGTATTTTACATTTTGATGCGATAGCGGACCTTTTCTCCATGGACCAACATGCATGTTATCTCTATGAGTGATGCTGTCAGGAGCATAGGAGGGATGCGGGTGCAACAATACATAAGGGTCATTCTCATTGCTTTTTACTGCGTAGGAAGTGCCCAAATGACAATCAGTCATATAGGTATGTTATAAACATAAAGGTGAGTATCCACCTACCTTAATGACGACTAATTAGACATAAATATGCACAGTAGACAATGCATTTCACGGCTAGTGTCGCTTCATCAGGTCAGTTATGTGCCCAAAAGTCTAAGGGCTTGATTCACTAAGACAAATAGCATGCCTTATCTGAGTTAACACTCCTTATCAGAGATAACACACCTTATCAAAGTTAACATGCCTTATCAGAGTAGCATAGCGAGCGCTCCGAACCCTCAGGGCAAGACGAGTGGAGGTCTCGTCATTGCCATTTAGCAGGCATACGTTTGTAGTGCTCGCTGTGCTACTCTGATAAGGTGTGTTAACTTTGATAAGGCATGATATCTCTGATAAGGAGTGTTAACTCGGATAAGGCATGCTATTTGTCTTAGTGAATTAAGCCCTGTGTGTGAAGCCTGGGGTGCCAGCTAAACCATGAAACACGTTGTCTACTGTGCTGAAATAAAATGTACTGTTTATGTCTAGTCATCATTAAGGTAGGCTGATACCCATCTTTATGTTTATAACATACCTACGTATATCAGTGATTGTCATTGGGGTGCCTCCTAGTCCTGCTTTGCTGTTGTACATCACCCTTGGCTTGGGGTCTAGTTTAGGACCCCACCACAAACTCTTTTTGTTGGAGTCGCGACTTGTGAAATCCTGAAAGGCCGAGTGGAGACGGTTCTTCTCCACATGTGTATACAGTGGTTGCTGGAATAGCAAACCAGACTTGTGAGTACCTGACATACTCTTTTCTTCTTTCCAATACCATCTGACATACTACACCAGATTGGGCTGTCGGTGTCCCTGTGTTTTCTTTTCTCCTATAAGATTCTAAGCTGTAAGACCGGTCTTCTAGCTGTGTTCGGCATTCCACTCTAACTAACCAGTATCTAGCACAGGCATGGGCAAACTCGGCCCTCCAGCTGTTACGGAACTACAAGTCCCACAATGCATTTGCCTTTATGAGTCATGACTGTGACTGTCAGACTTCTGCAAGGCATTGTGGGACTTGTAGTTCCTTAACAGCTGGAGGGCCAAGTTTGCCCATGCCTGATCTAGCATCTTATTTGTTCTTTGTAATACAGACCTTGACTTTACAAACGATCAGATTTCCAGGGAAGGATGTTATTTTGTCATGGTGTCCTGCGGCCAGAACAGGTAAAGCTGTCTGGCAGCATATTGATGTCTAGCACAGTACAATTTTTCTCTCTAAAGGAATAAATGTATAACAGGTCATTAAACAGGACATTATCTTTGTAAACACCATCTTGACGTTGCGCTTATAAAGATAAAATATCCACAATGCCGTTTGGTGGGAGTCTCTATAAACAGCTTGTGATAAAATCAAAAGAAAGAATTAACACAATGTTGTGCGATGGAATGCTAGTTTGAACTTTTAAAATGAATCTGAAGTGAAATACCACATGCTGAGATAAGCAAGTGTGTCTTCAGTATAAGTACACAGGTCCAACAAACCCGCCCCGATTGTCGTCTGATTTTGGCCCATTGGACGACAGTTAGGCGTGTATACACGTGGCAAACAACTAGACAAGGGACTGATAACAGGCTTTTTGCTGGAACCATCTGGCGGATCAACTCACACGAATGTTGGGCTGATATTGTGCAGTTGACCATGTGTATACAATGTACAATGTTGTTTGAACAACGTACTTAGTTTGAATGCGGCCACGTTGTACAGTTCGTTGTTTTGCCTGTGCCTGCAAGTCATGTAAATGGTTTGTCGCAGGGTTGGTCATGCATTTTGTTGAATGTGTATACTATACGAGCCTTAATAAGGACTTTCTTGAAATTCCATGTTGTTGTTTTGTTTTTACGGATTATAGTTTACAGGTTTTCAGATTAGATTTTTTTAATTTTTCTACTGCTCTTCTGTATGTTTTTGAGTCCCTAAACATGATAAATGACTTAAAGAATCGCTATCATGAAAAATTCTAAAATTAAAGTGTTATGAAACTCAGCATTTCCTCTTTGTTCTACAACATTATTTACATCATAAAATCTACTACCATAAAAAAATGTATGGCAGAACAGCATTGAAACAGTTAAACACAGCACTTTGTTCTTCAGTGGGAAGCTCCTGAAAGCTTCTGAACCTATCCAAAGAGGTAATTACAGTATCTTTTGTTTACATTCCTCTATTGCTACAATTAGTATACGGCTAGCAGTGTGCTGAATTAGAAGTGCACTGAGCTGAGAAGTGGATGACAGCTGAGAAATGATCACTAGAAGTCCACTCTTCTCTGCAGAACCTCACTGTACTTCCTGAGCTAATCAGGAAGTAGAGTGAGTGGCGCTGCAGAGAAGAGCGGAGCACCGTCCCATGGAACGCGGAAGAGGTAGGTTTGCGTTCTCTCCCCACTGATGTCATTGTTGGAGGGGGGAGTGCTGAAGGGGGAGCCCGGGGTGAGGGAAGAGGGAATAGGGCTTCCCTCCTCGATGCTGTTTGTGCCCTTCCATGCTACACCCTCCTGCCCCTAAAAATGGCCCTGGGGGCCCCAGAGGCAGCCCCCCTTCACCCGGCTTCTTCCCTTAAAGGCCCCCCTGTGGCTGCATCCCTTGCAGGGGCTATTGTTATGCCCATGATAAAATATGAATTATAAGAACTACATTTCTCTCAGAGTAAAATGCACTATAAAGTATGTTTCCCCTATGTTGCTGTCACTTAAGGTGCCCACTAACTGTACAATCCCGCGGCCGATCAATAATTTTCGCCATCGGAAATGATCGGTCATGCCTATTAGCGTAAAATTCTCGCTAGCCAATTTAATTAATCAAGTGCTGGAGGCTTGCAGCCGTCTGCAAGCGCTCTGCACAGAATCAGGAGTGGCTGAGAAGCAGCAATGTGCTCTGCCGTCAGCCCATCTCTTCATTCTGCTTCTACTGATTCTTCTCTGAGGAAATAAATAAATAGCAGTTTTAACCTCAGTCCTCCTACATAACAAGCATGGCCGGGAGAACACAGAAATGGTGAGATGAAGTAATTTAGCCATGCCTTTAGGAAAACACATTTTTCCCCCATAATATTGTCTCCTGTGTGTTCAGAAGATAAAAGGTGTGATGTGAGTGGGAACTCAGTAAGGTGCAATATGCTTTGCTCTATGAGCACAGAAATGCATTTTTTCTTTAAAAGAAAAGCTTTAAACAAAATCAAATTTTATCCTGCAGAAAGTGATAATTATTTTTATATGTTAAAGAGAACCCGAGGCGGATTTTTAAATCTGTTTACATGCCAGCTCGTCAATCGGTGTCCTCCGCATTGCCTCCCCCATTACATGGCTCCTCCACCTCTCCCCGCCTCCATTAGCTTCCTCTAATTCCGGGGTGTTCAACTGAAATACAAAGTGGGCTGGAAACTGAACACTGGTACCAAGTTGCGGGCCAACCTCAATGTCGTGCAGCCACCTCCTTCCCTTACAAAGTTTTCAGGTGTCTAGTGGCCCTTCTCCCTCCTCTACACTGTTCTCTGGTGTTAAGTGGTCCCCCCTCCCTAATACAGTTCCCTGTTGTCTAGTGCCCCCCTCCCTCCCCTATACTATTCCCTGGTGTCTAGTGAGCACTCTTACTTCCCTATACAGCTGCACCCTGCTGTCTAGTGCTTTCCCCTTTCTTCTCCTATATGGCTGCCCTGATGTTCTAGGGCTTTACCTCGAATACAACTTCCCAAGTGGTCTAGAGTGGGCCAAACATAATGCAAAGTGGGGAAACCCCCTGAGGGCCAAATTTAATGGCTCTGAGGGCCAGATTTGGCCCACGGGCCGGAGTTTGACATGCATGCTCTAATCGGAAGCTAAGCCATGACTGCAGCCTGTCAATCAGTGTCCTCCGCATTGCCTCCCTCATTACATTGTGACCCAGGAGTACTTCCTGGGTCCCGGCTTAGCTACCGATTGGAGGAAGCTAGCGGAGGCAGGGAGCGGTGGGGGAGCCATGTATTTGGGGAGGCAATGCGGAGGACACTGATTGACAAGCTGGTATGTAAACAGCAGGCTAGCGACAAGCAGATTGTCGCTAGCCTGTCAGTATTTTTCAGGGGAATAGCAGAGCCCGGGGGGGACTGGCAGCAGCAGCAAAAGGACACAGAAGCATGTCATTGTGCACAGAACATGCCTCTGTGTCCTATTAAGATTTAAAAAATCCACCTTGGGTTCCCTTTAAACTTGAATAATACTAGTTCCTATTACACTGTACTAATTTGTTTTAAGAGAGGGTCCATAAGACGAAGTAGGTGGTTTTGGTGCTCAGCACCGTCCGCGGAAACCAGTTGCTCCCTAGCAGCAATATTATGCTGTGTGGGGTGCATAAGAGTAATTTGGGAACCCGAATTACACCCCACTCCGAGTTGCGATGACTCAGAGGGGGAATAGTATTTTACACTGCCGGAGAGTTTTGCTGCAGCAGGGAGACCAGTCATTTGGCTCTCCCGGCGCCCAGCTCACCGGCGACGCACACATACGTACGCCCATAAGACACAAATAATTCAGACTGGCTTTTACCATATATTCCCACACATCAGTCACCCACACATAAGCCTTCCCCCCACTTTTGGCCTAAAAATAGGCTTTATTATAAGCAGGGGAAAAACTACATTCATGGGTGCCCCAGCAATATATTTATGGGGCCCCTTACTTCTTGTGTCCAACTCCTTACATCAGTATTGACATTTAGCTCCAAAGTGCTTCCCCTACACCCCAAGTACTGCTATTTTTCTCCTACAGTATCATTCCCTACCATCATCCCAAATATAGCCACACAACCCCAGCAGTACCCCCAAAACCCCCACCATGCATATTTGGCATAGAAAAACATTGGCTTTTATATTTATCTGTCATTATTATTATTTATAGAATGCCAACATATTTCTTAGCGCTGTGCAAGACATACAACAATGGGGAGCATAGGTACATGAGCAGTTCAACATTCTGTACAATCAGGACAACCAGTGATACTGGTGCCAATACATACAAATGACGTGTAGTTTGCATAACATCACCTTATATTAACAATACTGATAGATGTTTGTTTAATACATTGCACTGAAACAGAAAAAAAGGGGAGGTCCCTGTCCTCGCAAGCTTACAATCTAGATGGTAGTGAGGTTGAGACACTGGTGGAGTAGACAGAAAGGCTAGCAGATGAGGCAATTATAAACTTGTCTGAGAAGGTGTCTTCAGAGTACGTTTGAAAATGTCCAGGAGTGGAGCATTACTGATAGGTAGTGTTGGGCGAACATCTAGATGTTCGGGTTCGGGCCGAACAGGCCGAACATGGCCGCGATGTTCGGGTGTTCGACCCGAACTCCGAACATAATGGAAGTCAATGGGGACCCGAACTTTTGTGGTTTGTAAAGCCTCCTTACATGCTACATACCCCAAATTTACAGGGTATGTGCACCTTGGGAGTGGGTACAAGAGGAAAAAAAAATTTAGCAAAAAGAGCTTATAGTTTTTGAGAAAATCGATTTTAAAGTTTCAAAGGGAAAACTGTCTTTTAAATGCGGGAAATGTCTGTTTTCTTTGCACAGGTAACATGCTTTTTGTCGGCATGCAGTCATAAATGTAATACATATAAGAGGTTCCAGGAAAAGGGACCGGTAATGCTAACCCAGCAGCAGCACACGTGATGGAACAGGAGGAGGGTGGCGCAGGAGGAGAAGGCCACGCTTTGAGACACAACAACCCAGGCCTTGCATGAGGACAAGAAGCGTGCGGATAGCATGCTTTGTACCACCATGCAGTCATAAATGTAATAAAGATAAGTGGTTCAATAAACAGGGACCACGCGGCAACGCTAACCCAGCAGCAGCACACGTGATGGAACAGGAGGAGGCGCAGGAGGAGAAGGCCACGCTTTGTGAGACACAACAACCCAGGCCTTGCATGAGGACAAAAAGCGTGCGGATAGCATGCTTTGTACCGCCATGTAGTCATAAATGTAATAAAGATAAGAGGTTCAATAAACAGGGACCACGCGGCAACGCTAACCCAGCAGCAGCAGCAGCAGCAGCACACGTGATGGAACAGGAGGAGGCGCAGGAGGAGAAGGCCACGCTTTGTGAGACACAACAACCCAGGCCTTGCATGAGGACAAAAAGCGTGCGGATAGCATGCTTTGTACCGCCATGTAGTCATAAATGTAATAAAGATAAGAGGTTCAATAAACAGGGACCACGCGGCAACGCTAACCCAGCAGCAGCAGCAGCAGCAGCAGCACACGTGATGGAACAGGAGGAGGCGCAGGAGGAGAAGGCCACGCTTTGTGAGACACAACAACCCAGGCCTTGCATGAGGACAAAAAGCGTGCGGATAGCATGCTTTGTACCGCCATGTAGTCATAAATGTAATAAAGATAAGAGGTTCCATAAACAGGGACCACGCGGCAACGGTAACCCAGCAGCAGCAGCAGCAGCAGCAGCACACGTGATGGAACAGGAGGAGGCGCAGGAGGAGAAGGCCACGCTTTGTGAGACACAACAACCCAGGCCTTGCATGAGGACAAAAAGCGTGCGGATAGCATGCTTTGTACCGCCATGTAGTCATAAATGTAATAAAGATAAGAGGTTCCATAAACAGGGACCGGCAACGGTAACCCAGCAGCAGCAGCAGCAGCAGCAGCAGCAGCAGCACACGTGATGGAACAGGAGGAGGCGCAGGAGGAGAAGGCCACGCTTTGTGAGACACAACAACCCAGGCCTTGCATGAGGACAAAAAGCGTGCGGATATAGCAGCAATGCTTTTTGCCGCCATGCAGTCATAAATGTAATACAGATGAGAGGTTCAATAAACAGGGACCGGAAACGCTAAACCATCCCAGATGTTCATCGGTCATGTTACTTGGTTGGGGTCCAGGAGTGTTGCGTAGTCGTTTCCAATCCAGGATTGATTCATTTTAATTTGAGTCAGACGGTCTGCATTTTCTGTGGAGAGGCGGATACGCCGATCTGTGATGATGCCTCCGGCAGCACTGAAACAGCGTTCCGACATAACGCTGGCTGCCGGGCAAGCCAGCACCTCTATTGCGTACATTGCCAGTTCGTGCCAGGTGTCTAGCTTCATGCCCGGTTTCAGGTCCAGCGGTGCCAGCCACAAATCCGTCTGTTCCTTTATTCCCCTCCAAATTTCCTCCCCTGTGTGCTGCTTATCCCCAAGGCAGATCAGCTTCAGCAACGCTTGCTGACGCATGCCAACAGCTGTGCTGCACTGCTTCCACGATCCTACTGCTGCTGGTGCTGGGTTAGCATTTCCGGATGAGGTACAGCTTTGAGATGCGTTGGAGGAGAAGGAGTCAGAGAGGTAGGTGCTGCTGTTGTTATCCAGCTGTTTGCGGCGTGGGCAACACCCGCGCCGTAGCAGGTGAGGAATCGCTGCCAGGCTCCACAAGGTTCACCCAGTGCGCGGTAAGGGAGATGTATCGACCCTGGCCGAACGCACTCGTCCAGGTGTCAGTGGTGAGGTGAACCTTGCAGGCAACGGCATTCTTCAAGCTTCGGGTTATTTAGCTGACCACGTGCTCATGCAACTCAGGCACTGCAGAGCGCGCAAAGTGGTAGCGGCTGGGAACCACGTAACGTGGGATGGCCACTGACATCATGCCCTTGAAGCTGTTTGTCTCCACCACTCGATATGGCAGCATTTCGCAGGCCAGAAGCTTGGCTATGCTGGCTGGCTGTTACTGCCACGGCCCGGGGGTCATTTGCTGGCAATTTCCTCTTGCGCTCAAACATCTCAGAGACAGACAACTCAACCGTAGCGCTGCACACCGAAGGGCTGTTGGTTGTTGTGTTTGATGAACACTGGGAGACCTCAAGAGCACTAGTCCGGAAAGTGACAGTGTCAGCATCGTCTGATGTTTGTGAATGTTGTGAACCACGCAATGGCTGGGCTACTGCTGCTGCTGAGGCGGGTCTGGTGGTGAGTCTGGTGAACCCAAGGGAGGCAGTGTTGCTGGTGGTACCCTGTCCTGCCGCGTTTGCCCACAGAGTGGGATGTTTGGATAGAATGTGGCGGCTCATGCTGGTGGTGGAGAGGTTGTTAATACTTTTCCCCCTGCTCAGGCGGGTCTTGCACACCTTGCAAATCGCCATGGTAACATCCTCAGTGCAGTCTTCAAAGAAAGCCCAGACTTTAACTGGCTGAGGACTCGGACCTCGTGCGTGATGTGCTGGTGCTGCTTAACCCACTGCTGGACGCTTGAGAGGTCATCCAAGTAATTATCTGGTCCTGTTCTTTTGGATCTGTGAGGGTTGTTGTCCTGGACAACATGGGCAGTATTGAGTGGGTTTTCTTGGGTGCTCCCCTGTGGCCTGTACGTGAACCGTCAGGGGAAACACCTCTTCCCTTGCCCCTCCCTCTTTCACCGGATTTCTTCCTCATTTCACTTATCCTTAAAGTACACGCTGACTGGCAGCAGTACAGTGGCAGTACAGAAATGCTATACAGTGGTGGGTGAGCGGTGTACCACTATTGTCAGCAGTGACACAGAGCACAATGCTATACAGTGGCGGGTGAGCGGTGTACTACTGTTCCCAGCAGACACAGAGTGGAAGTAAACACAATGCTATATAGTGTGGCTGAGCCGTGTACACAGAGTGGCATTAAACACAATGCTATATAGTCTGCTATATAGTCACCCCGAACAGGGTGATGTTCTGCAGAACCCGAACAGTGGCAAACACTGTTCGCCCAACACTACTGGGAGGGAACGCAGATTTTAGTACCTAAACACACGATACAACATGTTTTCCGGGGTCGGACTCTGAGGCACATACAGATGGTCCCGATCATCATCCTCATCATACAACTCTTCTCCTGAGTCTGACCCACCCACCACCTCTGCCACCCCAACATCCCCAGACACAGACCCCTCATCGTCCTCAACATTAACTTGGGATGCTGGCCTGAGCCAGACCTCCTCCTCCACATCAGGCCCCATCATCTCCTCAATGGCAGCCCTCATTAATCGCTCTGGCGACGGACTGATGGACACAACGTTCTCCTCCGGGGAGGGCTGCTGCTGACCACTGGCTGCTGGGGTGGATGTTATAGCTTGCGTGGGGCGTTGGCTGTTGCTGTTGTTGGGAGTGCTGCTCACAGCGGAGGTCTCTGGGGAACTCATGTTGAGCTCATATAGTGGTTGACGGTGAGTGGAGTATTACTGATCCCAGCAATATACACACTGACTGGCAGAGTACGCAATGCTATATAGTGTGGCTGAGCGGTGTACACAGAGTGGCAGTAAACACAATGCTATATAGTCTGGCTGAGCGAGCGGTGTACTACTGTTCCCAGCAGAATCAGAGTGGCAGTAAACAATGGTATATAGTCTGGCTGAGCGGTGTACGCAGAGTGTCAGTAAACAATGGTATATAGTCTGGCTGAGCGAGCGGTGTACTACTGTTCCCAGCAGAATCAGAGTGGCAGTAAACAATGGTATATAGTCTGGCTGAGCGGTGTACACAGAGTGTCAGTAAACAATGGTATATAGTCTGGCTGAGCGAGCGGTGTACTACTGTTCCCAGCAGAATCAGAGTGGCAGTAAACAATGGTATATAGTCTGGCTGAGCGGTGTACACAGAGTGTCAGTAAACAATGGTATATAGTCTGGCTGAGCGAGCGGTGTACTACTGTTCCCAGCAGAATCAGAGTGGCAGTAAACAATGGTATATAGTCTGGCTGAGCGGTGTACACAGAGTGTCAGTAAACAATGGTATATAGTCTGGCTGAGCGAGCGGTGTACTACTGTTCCCAGCAGAATCAGAGTGGCAGTAAACAATGGTATATAGTCTGGCTGAGCGGTGTACACAGAGTGTCAGTAAACAATGGTATATAGTCTGGCTGAGCGGTGTACACACAATGCTATATAGTCTGCTATATAGTGTCAGTAAACAATGGTATATAGTCTGGCTGAGCGAGCGGTGTACTACTGTTCCCAGCAGAATCAGAGTGGCAGTAAACAATGGTATATAGTCTGGCTGAGCGGTGTACACAGAGTTTCAGTAAACAATGGTATATAGTCTGGCTGAGCGGTGTACACAGAGTGTCAGTAAACAATGGTATATAGTCTGGCTGAGCGGTGTACACAGAGTGGCAGTAAACACAATGCTATATAGTCTGGCTGAGCGAGCGGTGTACTACTGTTCCCAGCAGAATCAGAGTGGCAGTAAACAATGGTATATAGTCTGGCTGAGCGGTGTACACAGAGTGTCAGTAAACAATGGTATATAGTCTGGCTGAGCGGTGTACACAGAGTGTCAGTAAACAATGGTATATAGTCTGGCTGAGCGGTGTACACAGAGTGGCAGTAAACACAATGCTATATACTCTGGCTGAGCGAGCGGTGTACTACTGTTCCCAGCAGACACAGAACAGTGAACAGAATGCTATATAGTGTGGCTGAGCGAGCGGTGTACCACTATTCCCAGCAGACACAGAACAGTGAACAGAATGCTATATAGTGTGGCTGAGCGGGCGGTGTACCACTATTCCCAGCAGACACAGAACAGTGAACAGAATGCTATATAGTGTGGATGAGCGAGCGGTGTACCACTATTCCCAGCAGACACAGAACAGTAAACAGAATGCTATATAGTGTGGCTGAGCGAGCGGTGTACCACTATTCCCAGCAGACACAGAACAGTGAACAGAATGCTATATAGTGTGGCTGAGCGAGCGGTGTACCACTATTCCCAGCAGACACAGAACAGTGCACAGAATGCTATATAGTGTGGCTGAGCGAGCGGTGTACCACTATTCCCAGCAGACACAGAACAGTAAACAGAATGCTATATAGTGTGGCTGAGCGAGCGGTGTACCACTATTCCCAGCAGACACAGAACAGTAAACAGAATGCTATATAGTGTGGCTGAGCGAGCGGTGTACCACTATTCCAAGCAGACACAGAACAGTGAACAGAATGCTATATAGTGTGGCTGAGCGAGCGGTGTACCACTATTCCCAGCAGACACAGAGTGGCAGTAAACAGAATGCTATATAGTGTGGCTGAGCGAGGTACACAGAGTGGCAGTAAACAGAATGCTATATAGTGTGGCTGAGCAAGCGGTGTACTACTATTCCCAGCAGACACAGAGTGGCAGTAAACAGAATGCTATATAGTGTGGCTGAGCGAGGTACACAGAGTGGCAGTAAACAGAATGCTATATAGTGTGGCTGAGCAAGCGGTGTACTACTGTTCCCAGCAGTGACACAATGACAGGGGGGACCCTGGCTAGCGTGGCTGGAGCGCGAACTACCCTGCCTGCCTACCCAAAGCTAAACCCACAGACAAATGGCGGAGATATGACGTGGTTCGGGTATTTATTTACCCGAACCACGTGACCGTTCGGCCAATCAGAGCGCGTTCGGGTCCGAACCACGTGACCCGTTCGGCCAATCACAGCGCTAGCCGAACGTTCGGGGAACGTTCGGCCATGCGCTCTTAGTTCGGCCATATGGCCGAACGGTTTGGCCGAGCACCGTCAGGTGTTCGGCCGAACTCGAACATCACCCGAACAGGGTGATGTTCTGCAGAACCCGAACAGTGGCGAACACTGTTCGCCCAACACTACTGATAGGCTGTGGTAGAGAATTCCAAAGGAGAGATGACACTGGTGAGAAGTCCTGGATGTGAGAGTGAGAGGAGGTAATCAAGCTGGAAAACAAGAGGGTCTCTTGGGAGGAGCACGGGTTCCAGGATTGATGATATCTGGAGATTACGAGGGAAATGCATGGAGGGGATAGCCTGTCATGGTACACACTGGTCTTCTTCTCACTTCTTTTCCTTTTCACAATGTTCGCAAAGCCAAGTACTGGTGCAGAGGAGATGTGACATCAGAAAAGTGCTGGCCCTGCATCTGGACAAAGCTGTGTGGATCTAAAGAGAGAAAAAGTAAGGCAGATGGAAGCACACCGAGAGGAAAATCATACATTAGTCCTAGAGCGTTTCTGCATGCTCTGCATGGTGGTTAAGGAGATAATCAGAGGGAAAGCTGCCCAGGCCCACTGTGGCCCTGTCTCCCAGCAAAACATGCAGGGATCCTACAGGATACATAAATGGTATGGAATTTGGGAGCATCAGAGTCTATCAGGGTTGTAGTCAACCACCCCTGTCCAAAACATGATAAAAAAAATAGAAATCCGAGATCAACCAACAGTAAGAATGTCCCTTTCATTATTCAAAGAACATAGTGTACTGCAGACTAGCTCAATGTTTTGGACAGCAGACCTTTTTCAAGTGCACCAGTCATTATCTTTGTATATGGTCCAGGCTCCGAGCAGCCACAGGGCTTGCTTTCCAAGCAGTTACACCCAATGATTTTGTGTTAAATATTACAGTAGCTGTTGTACTCGCCATGTACCATTCCTCACTATAATTTGATATGACACAGGTAAGGGTTCCAAAAGTTTGTTACCTACCAGGCCTTCATAAAACATCATGGCTGGACTACTGCAATGCCCTCTATGCAGGCCTCCCAAACAAGGGCCGGTACCACCTGCAATTAGTGCAGAATGCTGCTACCAAATTTCTAACAAATAATCCTCGCCACTGTCACATTACACTGATACTTCACTCACTGCACTGGCTACCAGTAAAATGGAGAATACTCTTCAAGATTGGACTGTTCCCTACGCAATTTGGGCCCTGGATACACAAAGGACTTGCTGAAACTGCACCACACCTCTCACAACCTCAGATCAGCAGGATCCATAAACTTGGTCACTCCCAGAGTGCACCTTAAAACTTTTTGAGCTAGAGCTTTCTGTCATGCTGCCACTACCCTTTGGAATTCCCTACCACCCCCAGTAAAGACAGCCCCATCCCTGGAATTATTCAAATCCAGACTGAAAAGTCACCTGTTTATCCTGACATTTTACCAATCAACCAATTAGTGAACCGAGCCATGCTTATGTGCTTTGAGTCCTACGGGAGAAAAAGGCTTTACAAATGTTGTGTGTTGTTTTTTGTGGTACCAGCAAACAATTTCTAAAAGAATACAGTGGAGGTGTTCTGAATCACTCCGTTCCTCCACTGCTCTCTAGCCTTCATCAGTCAATGTGTTACGAGATAGGTCATAGGCTGCAATGCCAAGGAACTGAACCTCCTATTGCAGTGAATGTCGTAAGGCATTAGTGGCCAGTGGTCACATGACCACATTTCAACCCATGCCAAAACTTTCTAAGCGCTTTCAATTTATACGTGAACAAGTTCTGCTCGTACAGCGGGCTAATATTAAGTTAGTTATGTAGTTTCCATAGCAGCCTCAAAGGTTGATGGAGAAATGACCCACATGCAGAGATATTGCCAATGTTGACAGGCAAAAAACTGATTTTCTGAAATGATATATCATTCATAATGCTTTAAAGCAAACCCGAACTGAAAAATTTAAGTCACAATAAACATATACATGTCATACTTACCTTCTGTGTAATCTATTTATTAATTTATTTCTCCTCTCCTATGCCCTGTTTGTCCCCTGTAATCAATGGAATTCTCCGCCCTCAGTTTTAAAACTGGCGATGACCCGATAACTGTTTCCAGATCAGCACTTCACCAATAATATTATATGAGCCATAGAGAAAAGGCCCTGTTCAGACTATGCGCGTTCCTAGCCGTTTTTCCAGAATGCATATGGGCAGACTTTGCGCATAGAAACGGCTACTAATGTTTCCTAATGGCCTCGTTCACATGTATGCATATGCGACGCATACATTTCTCATACGCATTGCTGCACGCAGTTCTGTGCATCACGCACAGAAACGGACACAATGAAAGTCTATGGACGCGTATCAAAAACGTTTACTATTGCGTTTTAGAGTAGGTTTCCCTCTGCGTTTCCCATTGTTTCCTGTGTGACGCCCTTCCTTTCAACATGCAAAAACGCAAGAAAAACGCATATAAATGCATGCGTTTTTCAACTTGTGTTTTCTTTGCTTTTCTATGCGTTCTGCAAACGCTGACAGTATGAACAGGGCCTAAGGCTTTTAGTTCTGACTAGATCTAGTCATAATGGAACAGAACTATTGTTAGAAGAAAATGGTGAGCTTCTGAGATGAGGTAATTATGTAATATTCATTTGCAGGTACATCCTGTGTTTACCTGAAATCATTTTTCTTGGTTCAGGTTCCCTTTAAACGTTGAACTGTTTAACTGTGGTATCTTTGATCTATTTTTATATATATTTTCTTTGAAATGCATAATGCTTGTGTTCCAAAACTGTGGACAGAGCTTTGAATGTCTTCTCTGTCCTCCTTCCAGTCCTGCTCTCCAGCTGTGGAAACTCCGAGAAATTAAAGATAAATCACAAGGAAATCAAATGAAAAGCCTGATGCGTCGCCCGTTAATTTTCACCGCATGAAATCCCCGGCACGGAACTTCTCCATGAGGAGCTGAGATGTCACCAGTGGAAGGAGCTCTGCATGAAAACACAAGGTAATGCCTCTCAGGAGGATGGACGCTTTGGGGGGCGGGGGGAGGGCAGAAGTGGGGGGTCTGACTGGTACCTCTGAAAGATAACTAACTAAATCTCTGTAAGTAATTATTATCAGCAGGGGATTAATGGAATACATTTTCAGTACATGAGATCATGCTAGTTTCATGCTCATCTATTACACTATAGACCAGTAAATAGATTTAATTTCTAGTTTTTTTTTACCTATACATGTGCTGTAAAGCTACTGAAGTTTAATCTCGGTAAAAGGGAATTATGTGGGAAGCTAGGAGGATGAGCCTCCATTGTGTCTCCTCAACCCCCTTCGCTTCTCTGCGGCTGTCCATGTATCTGAGTCCTATGCTTCATCATGTTCCACTTCTCACTTGTATCTTTAGATAATAAGGCGGGAAATATTAACCACTACATGTCCGAAATTTAACCATGTTTTGTTAAAAGTAAATAGTAAAGGTGCCCATACACTCGTCAGATTGGCAGCAGATAGATAAGAAATGCATCTGATGATCTATCTGATGCGTTTTTAGAACATTTTTTACCAGGATAGAATTCCAATAAATTTCAGTTTGAAATCTATTGAAATTCGATCTGATGGCATTTTTTTGCCATCAGATTTCCATTAAGGCCAATGCAAACTGATAAGCAATCTCATCAGATCGACCCAAATTTTCCACCCTGGAAATCCATCGAAATCGGCCATCGATCGGTCGATTGGCCAACCGATTTGCAATCGATCGATCGGGATCGATCGGTCGGCCAGAAAATCGGCTGAGTGTATGGGCCCCTTAAACCATTAGAAAGGGAATCTGAAGTGAAAATAAACTTATGAGATAACGAATTGTATGTGTAACACAGCTAAGAAATAGAACATAAGTTGCACAGATATGGTGTTGTTTCCAGTGCAGGAAGAGTTAACAAACTTCACTTATTATCTATGCAAAAGAGCTTCTCTGAGCTCTTCGACCCAACTTGGGTTGGCTACACTGCTGTTTTCTGAAGCACTTGTACATCAAACATTGAGACACAGCTTCAGATAAGGTTTAATAGCAGGATAGTTCAAAGGGTCATTAGCTCTGCTTTCATAGTTTAACATACAGTGTGTGATTTGTAAATTGCATATATGATAGAATGATGCAAAGTTATAAAAAGAAAAAAAAATGTCAAATGGTAAAATACATACATACATAGGCTGGGTTTTCCTCAGACTGTTAAAGCGGATCCGAGATGAAAAACTAACTATAACAAGTAACTTGTCTATATATCTTATCTAAAGTTTAGGTCGTTTACACAGCAAATCTAGCTGCCAACAGCTTTAATAGAATATGATTGATTATTCCTGTGATACAGTGACAGCAGCCATGTTGTTTGTAAACATTACACAGAGGCAGGCTTATCTGCATCTTGTGCAAAAAAACCTAATCCCCCCTCCTTGTCCCCTCTGCCTCTGAAATCTCTGGCTAGTAATACCTTCCCCTCCTCCTGCTCAGACTGAGCTCCCATGAGTGCTGGCTCTCTGAAAACCTGTGGGCGTGGCTTATTTAGTTTATAGGGAATTAAAGTATTAAAACAAAAACAAAAAAGTATTTGGCTTGAGGAATGCCCTATAAGCAATAGGAAAGGAACACAATTATGCAATGAGTAAAAGTTCATCTCGGATCCACTTTAAGCCTCATCTACACGGTACAATTTTCCATCAGATCAATTGGTGATCTGATAAGAAATGGCATTGTGTGTAGACGTCAGTGGTGCTCAGCAGAGCTCGAATATTCGAGTAGCTCGAATATTCGAGCTCTTTTTCAGCTATTCGAGCTCGGTATTCGAGCTCCGAATAGCTGGAGCTATTCGAATGGGCTATCCGAGTACACTCGAATAGCCCATTCACTATTCGAGCTATTCGAGCAACCCGGCGCTATTCGAGCTCGGTACCGAGCTCGAATAGCGTCATAGCCCAGATTGATGTCCTTAGAGCCAATCAGAGGGCTCCCAGGCCCTCTGACGGCAGCCAATCACAGAGGGGGACCCTGGCCAGCCCCTACCCTATAAATAGCGGCCGCCATGTTCCGTTTCTCCGTGCTTGCCTGAGACTTGTACAGAGAGAGAGTTGCTCCTTTGTGCTTTGGCTTAGCAAGAGCTCTATTGTGGTCATTTACCTAGCGTTTTTGCTCACATACACCTCCTATACACACCTATATTGTTGTTAGTTAGATAGACATTGTATTTTAGTTAGTAGCTTGTGTGTTACATTAGAGACAGGCAGCTGCTGCAAGCTTACAGGTTTAGGCCTCAGGGGGGCCTTGCCTCTGTGGGCAGCTGTCCTCTGTTTATTTCTCTCATCTATACCAGTATTTCTGCTGTCCTTTACTAATAGTATTGTAGTTATACTGTACTAGGAGTAGGACACTCACTGACTGTCACTGTTTATAGGCTACTAGCTAGCTCCTGCGTGTGTGCACTCACTCACTGTCTGTGTGTACACACACTCTATTTCCTTCTGATTACTGATAGATTATTGTTAGTTAGTTGTACTTACTTACTACTTACTCTTACTGTACCCGTAGGGACACTCACTGTCACTGTTCATATAGGCTACTAGCTCCTGCGTGTGCGCACTGCACTCACTGTCTGAGTGTACACACACAACACACACTCTATTTCCTTCTGATCGCTGATTGATTATCGTAATTAGTTAGTTGTACTTACTGTTACTACTTACTCTTACTGTACTAGGAGTCTAGGACACTCAGTCACTGTCCATAGGCTACTAGCTCCTGCGTGCGTGCACTCACTGTCTGAGTGTACACACACCCACACTCCATTTCCTTCTGATCGCTGATTGATTATCGTAATTAGTTAGTTGTACTTACTGTTACTACTTACTCTTACTGTACTAGGAGTCTAGGACACTCAGTCACTGTCCATAGGCTACTAGCTCCTGCGTGCGTGCACTCACTGTCTGAGTGTACACACACCACCCTCACTCTATTTCCTTCTGATCGCTGATTGATTATTGTAATTAGTTAGTTCTACTTACTGTTACTACTTACTCTTACTGTACTAGGAGTCTAGGACACTCAGTCACTGTGTTCATAGGCTACTAGCTCCTGCGTGCGTGCACTCACTGTCTGAGTGTACACACACCCACACTCCATTTCCTTCTGATCGCTGATTGATTATTGTAATTAGTTAGTTCTACTTACTGTTACTACTTACTCTTACTGTACTAGGAGTCTAGGACACTCAGTCACTGTGTTCATAGGCTACTAGCTCCTGCGTGCGTGCACTCACTGTCTGAGTGTACACACACAACACACACTCTATTTCCTTCTGATCGCTTATTGATTATTGTAATTAGTTAGTTCTACTTACTGTTACTACTTACTCTTACTGTACTAGGAGTCTAGGACACTCAGTCACTGTGTTCATAGGCTACTAGCTCCTGCGTGCGTGCACTCACTGTCTGAGTGTACACACACCCACACTCCATTTCCTTCTGATCGCTGATTGATTATTGTAATTAGTTAGTTCTACTTACTGTTACTACTTACTCTTACTGTACTAGGAGTCTAGGACACTCAGTCACTGTGTTCATAGGCTACTAGCTCCTGCGTGCGTGCACTCACTGTCTGAGTGTACACACACAACACACACTCTATTTCCTTCTGATTGCTGATTGATTATTGTAATTAGTTAGTTCTACTTACTGTTACTACTTACTCTTACTGTACTAGGAGTCTAGGACACTCAGTCACTGTGTTCATAGGCTACTAGCTCCTGCGTGCGTGCACTCACTGTCTGAGTGTACACACACCCACACTCCATTTCCTTCTGATCACTGATTGATTATTGTAATTAGTTAGTTCTACTTACTGTTACTACTTACTCTTACTGTACTAGGAGTCTAGGACTCTCAGTCACTGTGTTCATAGGCTACTACCTCCTGCGTGCGTGCACTCACTGTCTGAGTGTACACACACCCACACTCCATTTCCTTCTGATCGCTGATTGATTATTGTAATTAGTTAGTTCTACTTACTGTTACTACTTACTCTTACTGTACTAGGAGTCTAGGACACTCAGTCACTGTGTTCATAGGCTACTAGCTCCTGCGTGCGTGCACTCACTGTCTGAGTGTACACACACCCACACTCCATTTCCTTCTGATCGCTGATTGATTATTGTAATTAGTTAGTTCTACTTACTGTTACTACTTACTCTTACTGTACTAGGAGTCTAGGACACTCAGTCACTGTGTTCATAGGCTACTAGCTCCTGCGTGCGTGCACTCACTGTCTGAGTGTACACACACAACACACACTCTATTTCCTTCTGATCGCTGATTGATTATTGTAATTAGTTAGTTCTACTTACTGTTACTACTTACTCTTACTGTACTAGGAGTCTAGGACACTCAGTCACTGTGTTCATAGGCTACTAGCTCCTGCGTGCGTGCACTCACTGTCTGAGTGTACACACACAACACACACTCTATTTCCTTCTGATCGCTGATTGATTATTGTAATTAGTTAGTTCTACTTACTGTTACTACTTACTCTTACTGTACTAGGAGTCTAGGACACTCAGTCACTGTGTTCATAGGCTACTAGCTCCTGCGTGCGTGCACTCACTGTCTGAGTGTACACACACCCACACTCCATTTCCTTCTGATCGCTGATTGATTATTGTAATTAGTTAGTTCTACTTACTGTTACTACTTACTCTTAATGTACTAGGAGTCTAGGACACTCAGTCACTGTGTTCATAGGCTACTAGCTCCTGCGTGCGTGCACTCACTGTCTGAGTGTACACACACCCACACTCCATTTCCTTCTGATCGCTGATTGATTATTGTAATTAGTTAGTTCTACTTACTGTTACTACTTACTCTTACTGTACTAGGAGTCTAGGACACTCAGTCACTGTGTTCATAGGCTACTAGCTCCTGCGTGCGTGCACTCACTGTCTGAGTGTACACACACTAAATTTACTTGTGATTACTACTGATTATTGTAACTGCTAGTTGTACTTCCTGACTGTTACTACTTACTTACTGTACTAGGGGACACTCACTCAGTCACCTCACCAACCAACCCACTCCATTAAAGTACCCCACTTTTCACCCGCCCTTTTAAAAAACTTTTGTCTATACGCCCCAAACATTGAAGATGTCTGGAAGTGGCAGCCAGCGTGGTTTGGGCAAGGGGAAGGGCAGCAAGGGAATCAGGAGGAGAGGGAGCAGCATTGTGGCAAGCCGCGGCCGCGGGCGCGCCACCATGCACAGTTCCGCAGCAGCAGCAGCAGCGTCAGTGGCTAACATTCCTCCCATAGCCACTGGCCGTGGACGCCTTGGGCGCCGCCCAGCAGGAGCATCTGCAACTCACGCTGCAGAGACACAGCAGCAGCAGCGTGTAGCACCTGCTCCCATTTTCCTCCAGCCGGGTCGGAAACGTCCCATTGAGGAAAAGGATGCAGACACTGTGGTGCAACTCATGACGGAGGATGAGCAGCCCGCCATCAGCTCTGCATCCGAGGCCTCCACCCTCACCACCACCACCACCACCACCACCCCTGTTCGCAGCAGCCGCCCAGCAGGGCCTGGGGAGGAGGCCAGTTCACCATCAGTCGCCGACCTGTCACTCAGCAGTCTTTTTACCCCAGGCACCATCAGGGTATTGTCTGCTGTTGTTGGCGATTTTGAGGAGGAGATGCTGATGGGCACTTTGGGGGAGGAGGGATTGGACAGCAAGACTGTGGCGACAGTCAAGCGTCCCATCCATGCATCAGGAGAGGAGTTTGGGGGGTCATCATCCCAGCAGGACATGTTTCAGGAGAGGCATGATGATGATGACCCGGTGACAGACAGAGACTGGGTGCCACCACCTCCAGGGGATGTCGTCCTCAGCAGCTCTGAGGAGGAGGAGGAGGATGCGCTTGTGGGCCTTGCAAGGAGGCGCATCATTGCAAGCATTGGCAGCGTCCCACAGCCTGCTGGTGTCTCAGGCTCAGCAGCAGCAGCAGCAGCATCAGCCAGTACCACCACCAGCCGCACCCAAGCCCCCCCCCCCAACCACCACAGGGAGACAGGCAGCAGCGCTTCCATGCCGTAGGGGGAAGTTTCTGTCACCAATCTGGCGGTTTTTCACCATGCCCACTGTGTACAGCAAGTACGCCACTTGCAACCACTGTCAGCGGAAGTTGAGCAGAGGTGCAGACCCCTTAAAGTTCAGCACCAGCTCGCTCATCAACCACCTTGCGGCTAAACATTTCCACCAGCATGAGGAGTTCCAGAGGCTGAAGGCGTCTGCTGCTGGCAGTGGCACCACACCCATCACTGCACAGCCTTCAGCAGCAGCAGCAGCAACAGCAGCCACCCGCCCTCCTGCTCCTCCAGCAGCACCAGCAGGAGTGCGGAAACGCACTGCTCCTCCCCCCTCTGCAACTCCTGCCGCCGACACTGAGGCCTGTTCTGGCAGCCAGTCCTCAGTGGCCTCCTCTGCTGTGTCTGCTGATTCCCGTGTCAGCAAAAGGCCACGCCAGAGCCTTTTGAGCGAGTCCTTCCAGGGGGTGGTTAGGGCTCTGCCTCCCAGCAGCCGTCGCGTGCGGCAGCTGAACGGCTTGCTGGCACGGGCCATGTGCTCCCAACTCCTGCCGTACACGCTCGTGCAGGAGGGGAGCGACATTCGTGCGCTGCTTGCTTGCGCAGCCCCAGACTGGCAGCTCCCCAGCAGACACTACTTTGCCCGCAAGGCCATTCCTGCACTGCACCGCTTTGTGATGGCCAATGTGGAGCGAGGGCTGGAGCACGCGGTTGGTGAAAGGGTCCACGTCACCATGGACTCCTGGAGCAGCCGCTTCGGGACAGGCCGCTACCTGTCCTTCATGGCGATGTTGGAGCGTCTGGTTGAACAGAGGCACGCTGTCAAACAGTACCTTGCCCTGGCCACTGTTTCCGCAGCTCAGAGAAGGGACAAGACCAGCAACATCCCGTCCATCGTCCCCGATGATGACTGGAGGCACATGCAGCAGGTGTGCTTAGTGCTGGCTCCCTTCCTGCAGGCCACAAACATGGTGAGCAGGGACCATGCTATGGTCTGCGAGTGGGTGCCCCTGGTTTCTCTGCTGAACAGGGCCCTCGATGCTTTGCTGGAACAGGGAGCGGCAGCCTTGGACCAGCAGGAGCGGCAACCAGCTGCGCAGTCCACCTCGGAGGAGGAGGAGGACTTGGTGGAGGTCCCTGACCTGGCTGCTGATGAGGGGGATCAGCACAGCGCAGCTGAGTTGGTGCGGGGGTGGAGAGAGGATGAGGCGGCAGAGGAGGAGGATGAGGACAGCACTGACGTCGATGTGCCAGCAGACGTGGCCCGCCTCTTCCCAATGGCAGCGCACATGCTGACGTGCCTGCGCAGGGACCCCAGGGTGATCCAGATGAAGCAGAGGGAGGACATCTGGATCAGCATGATGTTGGACCCACGCCTCAAGGGGAAGTTGAGCCAGTTCCTGCCGCCTGCAGGAGGAGACCCAGCGCAACAAATAAGGAGCTTGCAGCAGGCCCTTGTTGAGCACTTGGAGGAAGCCTTCCCCCAGCCTTCCACCCCCACTGTCCAGCAGCCAGCACAGAGGCAGCAGCAGGTGCCTGCATCCAGCAGCAGCAAGCGCCCCACAGACCTGCTGTCTCTCAGCCACGAGCTCTACAGGACTGTAGAGGCTCCGGCAGCAGTGACTAGAGAGGAGATGCATGCAGCAGCATCCTCCTCCGGTCACAGCCAGCGCCTGACCCGCATGGTGGCTGACTACATGGGGTCGTACAGCGGGCTTGACAGCGATGCCCCTGTTGATCCCATGGAGTATTGGGTCAAGCGCATGGAGATCTGGAGCGAGCTGGCGCAGTACGCCCTGGAAGTGCTGTCCTGCCCCCCTTCCAGCGTGCTGTCCGAGCGCTGCTTCAGTGCAGCTGGTGGCGTGGTCACCGAGAAACGCTCACGTCTGTCTCACAAGTCTGTGGACAGACTGACGTTTCTCAAGATGAACCAGGCGTGGGTGGAAGGCGAGTTCCTGGCCCCTGTTGTCGGCGAGAGGGGGACATGAACTGGCTGCCGGAACCATCGTTAATGTGCCTTACCACCCTTTACCACCTCCTGGCTCCTGCTCACTAAGCCAGCCTGGTTCACTTTGACTATTACGTCGCCTGCAGCCACACATTTTACACCTACAGTGGGCTGCTGTGTACTGCCCTTCTGCTGTCTGTCTGTGTTTCCCACTGCCAGGGTACACAGAATTACCTTCTTCTGCTGCCACTCTGCCACCAGCTATTACGTCAAACAATAGCTATATTGGTTGCAAAACCAAAACCAAACAAACCATTAAAAAAAAAAAAGGTTTAATTTTTCTGAGGTGCCCGGGTTGAAAACTGTGTTGTTCCAGTTGTGTATTGGACACAATGTGGGCTGCACGACCGCTGTCTGGGACCTCCTGTTGTGTTTATTTACAGCCCTGGTATCACCGCTAGGTACAAGGGCTATTATGTCACGCTGCCTACCTGCTGCCACACTCACACTGCTCCTCCATACCTCCTCCTGCTGCTGCTGCTGCTGTCTGTCTGTGTTTCCCACTGCCAGGGTACACAGATGATTTACCTTCTGCTTGCACTCTGCCACCAGCTATTACGTCAAACAATAGCTGCTCGCCTACTCCTCCATTCCTCCTCCTGCTGCTGCTGTCTGTCTGTGTTTCCCACTGCCAGGGTACACAGATGATTTACCTTCTGCTGCCACTCTGCCACCAGCTATTACGTCAAACAATAGCTGCTCGCCTACTCCTCCATTCCTCCTCCTGCTGCTGCTGTGTGTCTGTGTTTCCCACTGCCAGGGTACACAGAATTACCTTCTTCTGCTGCCACTCTGCCACCAGCTATTACGTCAAACAATAGCTATATTGGTTGTAAAACCAAAAACCAAAAAACCATAAAAAAAAAAAAAGGTTTAATTTTTCTGAGGTGACTGGGTTGAAAACTGTGTTGTCCCAGTTGTGTATTGGACACAATGTGGGCTGCACGACCGCTGTCTGGGACCTCCTGTTGTGTTTATTTACAGCCCTGGTATCACCGCTAGGTACCAGGGCTATTATGTCACGCTGCTTACCTGCTGCCACACTCACACTGCTCCTCCATACCTCCTCCTGCTGCTGCTGCTGCTGTCTGTCTGTGTTTCCCACTGCCAGGGTACACTACACAGATGATTTACCTTCTGCTGCCACTCTGCCACCAGCTATTACGTCAAACAATAGCTGCTCACATTACTCCTCCATTCCTCCTGCTGCTGTTGCTGTCTGTCTGTGTTTCCCACTGCCAGGGTACACAGAATTACCTTCTGCTGCCACTCTGCCACCAGCTATTACGTCAAACAATAGCTATATTGGTTGCAAAACCAAAACCAAACAAACCATTAAAAAAAAAAAAGGTTTAATTTTTCTGAGGTGCCCGGGTTGAAAACTGTGTTGTCCCAGTTGTGTATTGGACACAATGTGGGCTGCACGACCGCTGTCTGGGACCTCCTGTTGTGTTTATTTACAGCCCTGGTATCACCGCTAGGTACCAGGGCTATTATGTCACGCTGCCTACCTGCTGCCACACTCACACTGCTCCTCCATACCTCCTCCTGCTGCTGCTGCTGCTGTCTGTCTGTGTTTCCCACTGCCAGGGTACACTACACAGATGATTTACCTTCTGCTGCCACTCTGCCACCAGCTATTACGTCAAACAATAGCTGCTCACATTACTCCTCCATTCCTCCTGCTGCTGTTGCTGTCTGTCTGTGTTTCCCACTGCCAGGGTACACAGAATTACCTTCTGCTGCCACTCTGCCACCAGCTATTACGTCAAACAATAGCTATATTGGTTGCAAAACCAAAACCAAACAAACCATTAAAAAAAAAAAAAAAAGGTTTAATTTTTCTGAGGTGCCCGGGTTGAAAACTGTGTTGTCCCAGTTGTGTATTGGACACAATGTGGGCTGCACGACCGCTGTCTGGGACCTCCTGTTGTGTTTATTTACAGCCCTGGTATCACCGCTAGGTACCAGGGCTATTATGTCACGGCGAGCTGCCTGCCTCATTGACTGCCTGCTGCCACACACTCATCCTCCTCCTCCTGCTGCTGAATTTACCTCCTGCTGTCTTTGTGTTTCCACTGCCAGGGAGCACATACAATGGCGCTTCCAACATGCGTGCGCCCACCAGCTATTTTTTACGCTCAAAAATAGCTGCATTTCTTTAAAAAAAAAATTGAAAAGAGAAATACGTGAAGAAGAAGAAGACGATATTGAAAAAGAAGGAGAAGGAGAAGATGAAGATGAAGAAGAAGATGAAGAAGAAGATGAAGAAGATGATGAAGAAGAAGATGAAAAAGAAGAAGAAGATGAAGAAGATGAAGAAGATGAAGAAGAAGAAGATGAAGAAGAAGAAGATGAAGAAGAAGAAGATGAAGAAGAAGAAGAAGAAGATGAAGAAGATGATGAAGAAGATGAAGAAGAAGAAGAAGATGAAGAAGAAGAAGAAGATGAAGAAGAAGAAGAAGAAGAAGAAGAAGAAGAAGAAGATGAAGAAGATGAAGATGAAGAAGAAGAAGAAGATGAAGAAGAAGATGAAGAAGATGATGAAGAAGAAGAAGATGAAGAAGATGAAGAAGAAGAAGAAGATGATGAAGAAGAAGAAGATGAAGAAGAAGAAGAAGAAGAAGATGATGAAGAAGAAGAAGAAGAAGAAGAAGAAGACAATATAGAAGAAGAAGAAGAAGATATAGAAGAAGAAGATCTAGAAGAAGAAGAAGAAAGATAAAGAAGAAGAAGAACAAGTATATACAGTAACACTACTGAACAAAATTAAGGACACAACTTCTCTTTCCACATTTTTTTTTAAAGGAACATCCCCACATAATCACTTGCTGTTGTTACTTGGAAAAAAAGATGTTTCTTGCATCATTCACCCTCAAAACAAGTGTTGGAAGCTATTTAAGGCCAATTCGAATAGTCAGCTCGAATAGTGAGCTCGAATACCGACTCGAATAGTGAGCTCGAAGTCCGAGGTCGAATCGCATAGTAAAAATTATTCGACTCGAATATTCGACTGACCTCGAATAATTTACTATTCGAATTCGACCAAACTCGAATTTTAAAAAGGGGTATTTGAGCATCACTAGTAGACGTCAAAATCGTTTCTGATCAATTTTGCGATAGTTTTGCATTGATAAGTACCCCAAATTTATTGCAAAATCTATCACAATCCAATTGGACCTGTTGGAAATTATCTAATATATCCGTCGATCTGATGGAAAATTGTACCATGTAGATGATGCTTTAAATACCTCCCCTCTGTTGTATATGCATGCAAAAGGTAAGCAAGCTGAAATAGGGATTGCTGGTAATCCTTAAAGGATACCAGAGGTGACATGTGACATGATGAGATAGAAATGTGTATGTACAGTGCTTATGTAATGATCGCTGCTGCAGCAGGTGTTGCTGGAAGTAGTAGTGCTGCAGCTCAGGCAGTTCTGATCTCTTTCCATGCAAGCTGCATAGCTTTGTCTGCCTTTCCCTGCTGTCAGCTTGTGACTGATTATTATTCACCTGTGTGGGAATCTGCATGTCTGCTCCCATTGGATGACCTCAGTATAAAGATCTGCTTCCTGCAGGACTCCTTGGGTTTTCATAGCTTCAGTTTAAGCCTGTCTTGCTGTCGCTTCGGCCCCCGATCGTGTTTCTTGTTCTAAAGTTACTTTGCTGGTCTTTGCATCATATATTGGTTCATTGCCAATATATATGCATACCAGCACGTTTATTATTTTCCTTGTATTCGTGTTACGTTGATACATCAGTGTCGCTGATATATACGTACACGAACTGTTTATATGACTGTTAGTCAGTTTTCCAGCACGTTTTGGTAGTTTGCGCGTACCGTGATCACCCGTGCTGAGGTAGTTACCCTGCTCCTGGTTCTGTTTGTGGATTGCGTTCATCTCTGCGAAGAGATAACGAATCCTTCTGAATCCTGTTCTGTTTGTGGATTGCGTTCATCTCTGCGAAGAGATATCGAATCCTTCTGAATCCTGTTCTGTTACCATTTGTGGATTGCGTTCATCTCTGCGAAGAGATAGCGAATCCTTCTGAGTCCTGTTCCCTGTATTACTCCTGTCCTAGTCAGAGTTCCTGCTTATGTCATATATCGGTTCATTGCCGATATATACATATGTTAGTTAGACGTTACAAATAGTTTCATTGATAGCTGTAATTGTAATACGCTAGGAAAACATACTTATTGTATATTTGTCTGTGTTACGTTCATCCAGGGGCGGCGCCAGGGGGGTGCAAGGGGGTGCTCGAGCACCCCCTAGAATTGTCCAAGCACCCCCAAAGCACCCCCTGGAGTGAACTGACTTCAGGCGTCTAAAAGACGCCAAGTCAGTTCACAGCGGCAGCCCGAAGCAGCAGAGCAGGGCTACGGTAAGATGGCCGCCCGGAGCCCTGTTCTGCAGACTTCGAGTCTGCAGTGCATGGCTTCGGGCGGCCATTTTCCCGTAGCCCTGCTCTCTGCATGCAGGCAGGAAGTCTCGTCGTGACGTCGGGAAGGAAGAGGATCGTGGGCGCGCGGGCGCTGCGCGCCACAATGAGGTCGGGACTCGGGACAGGAGGTCGGGAAAGAAGGTCGGGAAAGAAGGTCTTCTGGCTGTAGGTGAGTAAATGGGTTTTTCTTTTCTTTTTCAGGTGATGCTGATTGTGCATATTGGGGTCATATCTGCTACGGATTGTGCATATTGGGGTCATATCTGCTACGGATTGTGCATATTGGGGTCATATCTGCTACGGATTGTGCATATTGGGGTCATATCTGCTACGGATTGTGCATATTGGGGTCATATCTGCTACGGATTGTGCATATTGGGGTCATATCTGCTACGGATTGTGCATATTGGGGTCATTTCTGCTACCGATTGTGCATATTGGGGTCATTTCTGCTACCGATTGTGCATATTGGGGTCATTTCTGCTACCGATTGTGCATATTGGGGTCATTTCTGCTACCGATTGTGCATATTGGGGTCATTTCTGCTACCGATTGTGCATATTGGGGTCATATCTGCTACGGATTGTGCATATTGGAGTCATATCTGCTACCGATTGATCATATTGGGGTCATATCTGCTACCGATTGTGCATATTGGGGTCATATCTGCTACCGATTGTGCATATTGGGGTCATATCTGCTACCGATTGTGCACATTGGGGTCATATCTGCTACCGATTGTGCACATTGGGGTCATATCTGCTACCGATTGTGCACATTGGGGTCATATCTGCTACCGATTGTGCATATTGGGGTCATATCTGCTACCGATTGTGCATATTGGGGTCATTTCTGCTACCGATTGTGCATATTGGGGTCATATCTGCTACGGATTGTGCATATTGGAGTCATATCTGCTACCGATTGATCATATTGGGGTCATATCTGCTACCGATTGTGCATATTGGGGTCATATCTGCTACCGATTGTGCATATTGGGGTCATATCTGCTACCGATTGTGCACATTGGGGTCATATCTGCTACCGATTGTGCACATTGGGGTCATATCTGCTACCGATTGTGCACATTGGGGTCATATCTGCTACCGATTGTGCATATTGGGGTCATATCTGCTACCGATTGTGCATATTGGGGTCATATCTGCTACCGATTGTGCATATTGGGGCCATATCTGCTACCGATTGTGCATATTGGGACCATATCTGCTACCGATTGTGCATATTGGGACCATATCTGCTACCGATTGTGCATATTGGGACCATATCTGCTACCGATTGTGCATATTGGGGTCATATCTGCTACCGATTGTGCATATTGGGGTCATATCTGCTACCGATTGTGCATATTGGGGTCATATCTGCTACCGATTGTGCATATTGGGGTCATATCTGCTACCGATTGTGCATATTGGGGTCATATCTGCTACCGATTGTGCATATTGGGGTCATTTCTGCTACCGATTGTGCATATTGGGGTCATTTCTGCTACCGATTGTGCATATTGGGGTCATTTCTGCTACCGATTGTGCATATTGGGGTCATATCTGCTACGGATTGTGCATATTGGAGTCATATCTGCTACCGATTGATCATATTGGGGTCATATCTGCTACCGATTGTGCATATTGGGGTCATATCTGCTACCGATTGTGCATATTGGGGTCATATCTGCTACCGATTGTGCACATTGGGGTCATATCTGCTACCGATTGTGCACATTGGGGTCATATCTGCTACCGATTGTGCACATTGGGGTCATATCTGCTACCGATTGTGCATATTGGGGTCATATCTGCTACCGATTGTGCATATTGGGGTCATATCTGCTACCGATTGTGCATATTGGGGTCATATCTGCTACCGATTGTGCATATTGGGGTCATATCTGCTACCGATTGTGCATATTGGGGCCATATCTGCTACCGATTGTGCATATTGGGACCATATCTGCTACCGATTGTGCATATTGGGACCATATCTGCTACCGATTGTGCATATTGGGACCATATCTGCTACCGATTGTGCATATTGGGGTCATATCTGCTACCGATTGTGCATATTGGGGTCATATCTGCTACCGATTGTGCATATTGGGGTCATATCTGCTACCGATTGTGCATATTGGGGTCATATCTGCTACCGATTGTGCATATTGGGGTCATATCTGCTACCGATTGTGCATATTGGGGTCATATCTGCTACCGATTGTGCATATTGGAGCCATATCTGATAACGATTGTGCATATTGGGGTCATTGGACGTTTTTTGTTAAAATCTGCTCACATTACGTGTATTTTCTTGAGAAAACCTGCACAATTATGTGAATTTTCTGGGAAAAGGGTCACCAAAACTTGGGCCCTCTGTCTTTGCGTTGCACTTTTAAAGGGAACCCGAGGTGAGAATAATATTGAGGCTGCCATATTTATCTCCCTTTAAGCAATACCAGTTGCCTGGCTGCCGTGCTGGTCCTCTGCCTCTTATTCTTTCAACCATAGACCCTGAACAAGCATGCAGCAGGTCAGGGGTTTCTGACAATATTGTCAGAACTGACAAGATTAGCTGCATGGCTTGTTTCTGGTGTAATTCAGTTCACTACTACAGCCAAATAGATCAGCAGGGCTGCCAGGCAACTAGTATTGTTTAAAAGGAAATAAATATGGCAGCCACCATATCACTCTCACCCTGGGTTCACTTTAAATTACAGTTAGCCCCGCCCTCATCCGGTCAAGACCACGCCCATTTTTCGCGCGCCGCGCTTCGCGCGCCGCAGGTTGTAGCCACACCAATTTTTTGCCGCGGCGCGCTTTGCGCGCCGCAGGTCGTCAGCTCCCCCGGAGATTGGTCCAGCACCTGCATAGCACCCCCTAAAAAAATTTCCTGGAGCCGCCACTGCGTTCATCTATCTTGATCCTGCTATTTCCTGACTATCCTGTCCTGTCTTTGTGAGGCACGCCATCGCTGCAATCGCATTGGCTGCCTCATTCCAGTCTGTCTTGTTTTGGACGCTTGCTGTCGCTAAGTAGCCGCTAGCTAGCAAGCGTTCATTCTGTCTACCTGTCCTGATCTCCTCAGTTCTGGTTTATGCGCTCAGCGCTACTTTGCGCTGAGACGTTATAACGAAAGCATTGTTTGTGGCTGTCAGATCTGCACCGGCTCTGTGCGCCACAATCTCCTATTGGAGTCAGTCCTCCCCTCCACTATACTAGGGATAGCCTGTTTCCTTGTGCTGGTGTGTGTACCTCCTCCACGCCAGCTCATGCGTTGCATGCTGACTGTGGAGAATACACCACCAAGCTTAACAGCTTAGCACACAAATAACTATGCTGTGTTCCTTTTTTTCTTCCTCTGCCTGAAAGAGTTAAATATCAGGTATGTAAGTGGCTGACTACAGTGTGACCCTCACTGATAAGAAATTCTAACTATAAAACACTTTCCTAGCAGAAAATGGCTTCTGGGAGAGCACGAAAGAGATAAAAAGGGAAATTTCTTATCAGTGATGGTCACAATGTAGTCACTTCCTGTCTGAGTCAGGACTGAGTCAGCCACTTACATACCTGATATTTAACTATTTCAGGTAGAGAAAGACAAAAGAACACAGCATAATTATTTGTGTGCTAGGCAGTGTACATACACATGTCTATCTCATCATGTCACATGTCACTTCGGGTATCCTTTAAAGAAAAAATTAACCCAGGATTTAACTTCATCCCAATCAGTAGCCGATACCTACTTTCCCAAGAGAAATCTTTACTTTTTATCAAATACTGCATAAGGAACATCTGTACGGCTGATATTGTGGTGTAACCCCTCCTACAGTGTGATGTCAGATCCATGGTCCTGACAATTTCCTATCTGTGAACCTCTTTGCATTATGGTAAATAATGGCTGCTTCCAACTGCCAACCAAACAATATCTTCCTCTGTGCATATATACAATATATATATATATATATATATATATATATATATATATATATATATATATATATATATATATATATATATACCAACCTTTCAGCCTATTCCGTTGTAAGTGGGTGTGTTTATAGATAATGGCAGTTGGGGCTGCTCTGGTTTTTTTCTTGTGTTCCAGTAGTAAGGATGCTGACCAGCAGTGACCAGCAGGCTCATGCAGGAACAAATTACAGAGCGGATATCAATAATTTATTCATCTATCTTCTATTTTTTTTACTTCTCACCTTGCAATGCATTTTAATGTTTTCCCCTACTACTATCTTTTGGTAAAGTTCCTCTTTAAGATATTTATAGCTGACCTGTACACATTGGGCTTGATTCACTAAGATAAACAGCACGCCTTATCAAAGTTAACACGCCTTATCAGAGTAACAGAGTAACATAGCAAACTTATGCCTGCTAATTGGCAATGACGAGAGCTCCACTCGCCCTGCCCTGAGCCCCTGCGGGTTCGTAGCTCTCGCTATGCTACTCTGATAAGGCATGTTAACTTCAATAAGGCATGCTAACTTTGATAAGGTGTGCTATTTGTCTTAGTTAATCAATCCCATTGTGTTTTTATCAACCAAACCGGGGTACCCTTTAAGTGGAGGTTTGCCTCCAGAAAAAAAAATCTAAGTACAATATAGTTCTACAAATAGAAAGAAACGGAGTTAGCTAGTTAAAGAGAAACCAATAGTTTCTGTCTCTGGTCCATTTCTACCAATGCACAGAGCATGAACTTTGTTAGGCCCATTAGGCTCTTCACACTGTTGCCTGCTCATATCTGGCATTATACAGATGATGGAAACCACTCCCCATGGTTTCTCACATGGTAATGAGTTCATAAGGTAAAGTCACATCTGACGTGGGGTGACTCATTCACCATCTCATTATATGGACACACGCACTGTCTTCTTCAAGTGGTCTGGCTTTCAGTTGCCAGGCAACCACAGCCGGTTTCTCCTGGGGAACTCAGAGAATGCACTGCAGTTCAATACTGCAGAAGTTTCAGCAAAGATAATAGACTGAATGGGATTACTTAACCACTCAATACCCAAAGCTTTGTTAAATGACCTTAAATTAGCAGTCATCTGCTGCAGGACCATTGCAAAATGAGGGAGCCGGCAATGGGCAATATTGTGCTAAGTGGGGCCACTGCTGCTGAATAGGGGTGGCTGTACTTTCAGAAGGATACTGCTCTCATGGGGCTTTATTCACAAAGCTTTTCTCTTGAATTATGTCACCTTACTTATTTCCACTATCAATTATAAAGATAGCTGATTCATGAGTTAAACAGATAAGAGGGCTGATTCATAAAGTTTTTGTTGTTGAATTATCTCACCTTACTTATTAACTCACAGTTTATTTCCCCCTTAACTGACTTAACTCTTGGTTTATCTCTGCTTACATGTTTATGCCATTAATAGTCTCTCTGTAACATCCTTACCTACCAGCAGCAGGTCCCGCGGCGTCTCCGGCGTGGTCCAGGCGAGCGGCGGGGCTTCTGCGCTGGAATACTCTGGCGGCATCCCCAGATTCCCTGCGGCAGTGACGGCTGGGCCGCGCATGCCCGGTGCGACCTTTAGGGCGCGCGCGAGTGCCGATAAGCCGTATAGGCTTGGGAGGAGGATCTAGGGATATTGACAGTTGATGTCACTAGTGACATCACCATGTGGGAGTGGTTGCTCATAGGGATCTAGGAGTATATAAGGCCAGAGCACTCATTCACTCACTGGCCTTGATAATTATCAGTTCGCTGGTTCTTGGCCTAGGCCTAGCTAGCTGTATTTTGAGATACATTAATATATTGTGTAGACGCACAATATATATGTACTCTAGTCAGACAGTCTTGTACTTGTATTGTATTTTGTAATTTATTCATAATATTCTAGTAATATTATTGAAGTAACATCTATTGTATATTTATCTGTGTACCGACCTTTTGCCTGCCTCTTGACCTCACTCTTGTCTGATCCTCCTGTACCCCTGCCATCTGATACACGTGTTCAACTCAGCCTGTCCCTGACTTCGTTATTGCCTGATCCTTACAATACGACTGACATCTGACCTATGTGTATGACTCTACTTGATTATTGACTATGATTTTGTTTAGCGACTCTGTACCTTGATATCTCTGACTTGTGCACGAATACGGCCTGGTCCTTGCTACGCTTTACGTACTATTGTTTGTGTATACACCTGTACGTTACCTCATCGCGTACCAGTGTGATACTTTCCTTTATCTCCTGTATTGGCTCTCCTATAACAGTTAAGGTGAAAAATATGTAAGCTTTGGGAATAAACTTTTCACCTGAGTTTTCTCACAGGACAGGAGATGTTTTCACACCTTATGAATAAAACATCTTCTAAACCTTCAGTAAAGGTGGCCATACATCAGGCAGCCTATCGAACATCCGATTTGATTATTATAATCAGAACCAGATCAAAATCTGTGCCACATAAAAATCGGGCAAGTGCATGCTCGACCAACAATTTTGGTCCGAAATTAGTCTCATTAATTGAATGGACATGCTGTAAGATGTTGAGCCGTCGATCGGGTTTGCGGCAGAAATGGCGAGCGATATCGGGACGAGCGAAGTATGCAACACTGTCCGCCCTGGTACCCAGTCCACGCTATGCACTACCTGTCTGCGGCCTCAGCTTGCTCCGGGCTTCCTCTGCTGTCCAAACATGCGCGCTACATGGTTGCCTAGTAACGTGGGCACGTGTGTGATGTCTGACGTCACACATACAAACTTATTTGACAACCACGTGGGGTGCGCTTGTATAGACAACGGAGGGGGCCCGGAGCAAGCTGAGTCTGTGGACTGGTAATATATAGCTTGCACTGGGCTCTGGGGGGGGGGGGGGGGGTTGGGCATAGCATTAAACATAAGGGCAGACAGCGTCGGGTCAGTGAGGCAGTTGAATGCGGCGTCACAAGGCCAATTCCTGAACAATTTTAGCATGAAATCGACCTGCGGTGTATGGGCAGCCAACAGATCTCTCTCTGACCAGATTCGATCAGAGAGAGATTTGTCTCTTGGTTGAATCTGCCCATTATCGCTACATGTATGGGTACCTTAAGCAAGAAAATACCCAAAATAAACTTGCTAGTTATTCTTTTCTCACTGTTTAGTACTTTTTCAATTGCCAGGTGCTGTAAAAATTGTTTGGTAGAATACATAAAACTTTATCTCCTGGGAGAAAAAACTATTTTTATCCTCCTTACACAAGTGCCTTTGTTTTACTAAGCCTAAGCAGGGCATGCATGGACTCTACTCACACTTGCCCAGTCGGAATGTGCTCACCCACAGCCAGGAGTGTGGCATGCAAAATCTTATTTGACTGGCTCCAGTGAAATAAGGAGAATTGTACACCTTTTGGCACTTCAAATTAAAGCCTCTAACGTCACTTGGACAGGAAGTACCGGTAAATTAATATCTCCCCAAAGAGGGCATAGACAGCAGCTACAAAATGGTGGAAGTTCTATGCCTTCTCTGCTCTATCCAAAATTAAAAAAAAATTGAGTAGAGTTATATTTGTACAAACATTGTTTACATTAGTATGGTGTTCAGATTTGGGTTTCTTAATTCAGAAACCTGAATTATGCCCCATACTATACTTAAGTACCTCAGTTAGTGGACAGGGTCATGGGGTTGCAGTCCAAGCCGGAAGGAAAAAGCACCAGGGTCTTGTGAAGCACGGCATTATCTGCTTGCGAGTGCCCTCGCCATGGAGCGCTGCCTAATCCAGGTCTCTGAATTTGGAGGCTTGGATTAGAACACCATTACTACTTCCAATATAAATAAAGATTGTATCTGCAGTCTGAATATAATCTGAACCTATCTCTCCTTCTCCATCATGAACAAGGTCTCCTCCTGCCTCTCAACTATCTCCTCCTGGTCAGTCAGGTTCCTGAAGCTGAACTTGGATAAAACAGAACTGATTTTCCCGCCAGCGCTACACCAAACCTCCCGGATAGCCACGTCATGATCAACAGCATGACAACCCGCCCTACCTCCTATGGCCCGCTGCCTGGGCGTCAACCTGGACTCTGCTCTCTCCTTTTGCCCCGCATCCAAAATGTCACCAGGGCCTGCAACTTTCACCTCTGCAACATCTCCAAGATATGGGGGGAGGGGGGCAAAAAGAAGACTGTTTAGAATCAGAGACCTGGGTTAAGTAGCAGCAACAGAATTGCTGGATCTTGCAAGGCTCCAGAGCAGGGAGGTGCTGGCCACCTCGATGAAACCCAATTTGAATAGTGGATTAAAACCATTTTTTTTTTACCAGAGATCAATTGGGACTTCATTTGCCATAATTTTATTATTACTGCACTTCTCCTTACATTTACATCTTTGCATATCTGATGTAGTGGTAATTTTTGCATTTCCATTAATTATGACTGTCACTTCTCCATGCTACTCTTCGATAGCTGAAGAGGTAAATACCCTTGCAGAGCTGACTGATCTCGGCAGAGAAGCAGCAGTGGTGTCTGCAAAGCCGCCTCGCCGATGACGGAAGAGGGACAGGAGAAAATAGGACATGCTCCGCTTCCCACATCCATGTTCCGTCATCCACTTTGATAAGACAGCCTTGTGCTCCACATCAGGCTTTCTCCAAATCAATGAACTCCATGGAGGGTGGACACACTGAGGTCTCGCTAAAAATATAATGATAGAAAAAAAGGAAAAATGTAATTAAAAAATAGCTACAACTTCCAGCTTCTACGTGTTTCACTTGTGTATCTAAAAAATGCAGACAAAGGTTTTGCCAAATTTACTGTTTGTTTTTTTTTTAAATAACCAGGGCCTGTACACATTGAAAATTACCAAAAATTGCTCATTCTTTCTACTGAAACCTTGCAATTGGATTGTAATTGGAAAAACGCATGTGTTTTTAATATTAAATCGCAACCAGTGTGTACAGGCCTTTAGTTTAATACATTTTGGCCTTTAGTATTGTATTGTCTCCTCCATACTTATAGTTAGAAACATCCTCTTTGCTCTTTTTTTTTTTTTTTAAATACAGCACTTATCATGTTTCCCTTTTTTTTTTTTTTAAACGGTAGTCAAATTATTTTCAGTATCTAGTCTCTCCAGGGGTCTGTAAAACCCTTGTAGGACTTTACAATCTAGATTTCTCAGTTTGTCCCCCACCCTCAATATTTTAAAAACTCGGGTACCACATCATCGGGTTCCTGTGTAGATTTTTTTTATCTGCAAAATACTAAATTAATTACAAATGAATATTTGATATTTGAAGCTGCATTTGCTGGTCTGACTGGAAAGCTTTGCAGGAAAGGCCTCGTTTTACTACAATTGTTGGTCTTGGTTTCCAGTCACCTGACATAATGTTAAGAGATTTGTTAATTTTCAGCCATCTTTAAATTAGAATGTTCAGCGTTTAAAAAAATCCATACAATCATTCACTTCTGTATGTTCCCTTTAAGGACAAGCAGTAATACAAATATTGTTGGGGTTTAATTTGCAAAAGTGTAGAGGTCTAAAGGATTTCATAGTTGTACTTCGTTCCTGCAAGGCAAGACAAGCCAGGTCATTCAAAGAGAATTTTATACCAGTAATAGAGGCGTAGCAATATTGGATACATTGGTTGCCTCTAGGGCAAGGTGTACTTTAGCGAGGAGAATGCCAGCGCATGCCACTAAGGCTGCATCTGAAATGACCACCAGCTCAGTGTGCAGCACCTAAATAGATTTTCTGCACACTTCGCATTCAATTCAGATGCAAATCAAGGTGTACTTCAACCACTTGAGGACCGCGGACTTAAACCCCCCTAAAGAGCAGGTCATTTTTAGCAAAATAGGCCGCTGCAGCTTTAAGACCTTGCTTCAGGGCCGCACAACTCAGCGCACAAGTGATTCCCACCCCAAACTTTCTGTTAGTGGGGTCTGATGTTTATTTTTTTTTGCAAATATTTGTTTCTTTATTTTTTTAAATAAAAAAGCCTATTTTTAAATTAATTTTGTAACCCTTCTTCCCTCCCCCCGCCAGCCTTTCAGCGTGATTGGCTTTTATAGGCTAGGCTTTAGCCGTCATCAGAGCAGGGATGAGCATGCGCGCCTGCAATCCCTATTCCAGGCCATTCACGCCAGTCAGCGTGGAGTGATCCTGGAGCTGCCACCGCGTTCACGCCAATCGATGTGGAACGGTCAGCAAGCAGTTAAGGCTAATTTCACATCTGTGCTGTACAATCATCCTGTGGCATTCCCCAAAGCAGTGACATACTCCCTGCTGGACAGGAAGAACATCACTGTGGCATTTCCCAATGTAGTGATGTACTTCCTGCTGGACAGGAAGTACATCACTGTGGCATTCCCCAAAGCAGTGACATACTCCCTGCTGGACAGGAAGTACATCACTGTGGCATTCCCCAATGCAGTGATGTACTCCCTGCTGGACAGGAAGTACCTCACTGGATTACCGTTGCTTTGCTTACGTGCTGATACGATCGGAAATTCACATGTATTGCATCGCCATGGACATGCATTTCTGCATAATCCATGCGGTAGGCATGGATCATGCCGCAAGGCACTGCAGAGTTTGTGGCGGGCTTGCATCAGTTTTGCTACTTCTGTCACACTGCATTGTGTCCCAATACCATGTACGTCTCCAAAGGCTTGCATTGCCCTCATGATGAGCTGCAGTGGGGCAGAATTATGCGATGCTACGAAATGCGAAAAGTGTGGAAGTAGCCTAAAGGATACCAGACCTGAGGCAAAGCTACCTGAGTTAAGCACTGAGCTATGTTTATGCTGGATTCACATACCTCTCTCTGTTTTCTGTTAACCTCCCCCCCCCCCCCCAGTCCCCGTAATCACTCCTTGAAAAATGTGACATTTGGCTAAGGTTACATTTTCAGACGGGTAGAGGCAGGCTGATGTCCAGTCCTATTACAACCCCATTCTCTCCTCTTCCCTGCCCCATACAATCCCCTTAAGAGGTGAGTGATGGGATGGAACATTACCCCAAGCCTGCCTCTTCCTGACAGCCAGCAAAAAGCCACATTTTTTAAGGAGTAATTGAAGGGGACAGGGGAGTATGAGGAGAGGAAAAGACAATGCACAGATGTATGTGGATCTGTAATAAATATACCTCTATGCTTACCTAAAGTCTCGGGTCATGTGTGCTTTAAATACAGTGGGTTGCAAAAGTATTCGGCCCCCTTGAAGTTTTCCAAATTTTGTCACATTACTGCCAAAAACATGAATCAATTTTATTGGAATTCCACATGAAAAACCAACACAAAGTGGTGTACACAAGAGAAGTGGAACGAAAATCATACATGATTCCAAACATTTTTTTACAATTAAATGACTGCAAAGTGGTGAGTGCATAATTATTCGGCCCCCTTTGATCTGAGTGCAGTCAGTTGCCTATAGACATTGCCTGATGAGTGCTAATGACTAAATAGAGTGCACCTGTGTGTAATCTAATGTCAGTACCAATACAGCTGCTCTGTGAGGGCCTCAGAGGTTGTCTAAGAGAATATTGGGAGCAACAACACCGTGAAGTCCAAAGAACACACAAGACACGTCAGGGATCAAGTTATTGAGAAATTTAAAGCAGGCTTAGGCTACAAAAAGATTTCCAAACCCTTGAACATCCCACGGAGCACTGTTCAAGCGATCATTCAGAAATGGAAGGAGTATGGCACAACTGTAAACCTACCAAGACAAGGCCGTCCACCTAAACTCACCGGCCGAACAAGGAGAGCGCTGATCAGAAATGCAGTCAAGAGGCCCATGGTGACTCTGGACGAGCTGCAGAGATCTACAGCTCAGGTGGGAGACTCTGTCAATAGGACAACTATTAGTCATGCACTGTACAAAGTTGGCCTTTATGGAAGAGTGGCAAGAAGAAAGGCATTGTTAACAGAAAGCATAAGAAGTCCCGTTTGCAGTTTGCCACAAGCCATGTGGGGGACACAGCAACCATGTGGAAGAAGGTGCTCTGGTCAGATGAGACCAAAATGGAACTTTTTGGCCAAAATGCAAAACGCTATGTGTGGCAGAAAACTAACACTGCACATCACTCTGAACACACCATCCCCACTGTCAAATATGGTGGTGGCTGCATCATGCTCGGGGGTGCATCTCTTCAGCAGGGACAGGGAAGCTGGTCAGAGTTGATGGAAAGATGGATGGAGCCCAATACAGGGCAAACTTGGAAGAAAACCTCTTGGAGACTGCAAAAGACTAGAGACTGGGGCGGAGATTCCTGCCTTTGCCGATGACCAGAGATAAGCAAGCTTCTACTGCTTTTTGGAACTTAGGCATAGTATTACATATATAACTGATATAACTGATAAAAAATGTAAAATATATCATAAATCAGTAAGTGAATCTGCTTATTTTAATAGTGTAATTAATATATTATTTATGTTGGCAGCCTTCACCTAGAGATTTTTATGAGCGGGACTCAGGAAAGCAAGTAGTGGATGTGCTTCTGCATAGGCTGTCTTGTAACTAACGATTGTGCTACGTGTTGTTGTAACATTAGTCAGTTGCTGCAGAGATCTCTCTCCCCAGCATTTCACTGAGGTGCCTTGATTGTATGCCAGTGCAGGTAATAATGATGACATGCTTCTCATTTACTCTATTGCATTAGCGGCCTGTCAGTTAAGTTATACAATTTCTCCTTGAATTATTTATTGGAGTTTTTTTTTTATAGAGCCGTTCTGTAGCGTACCTCCACATGTTTTCCAAAACACGTCATCAGCCTGATAAGTAGCAGACAGCGCATCTCCCTGCGGAAGTGGAGAAGTTAATGGACTCTGCCTTGATATAAAAATAGATAATGGCAGCTATGTTATGATGTTGCTCACCTGTTTGTCATGTATTCAGGTTCTCTGGCTGATACAATTTGGTAGAGTGGTCTAATGTATATTGATTGTATCAAACTGATATCTGGGTAACGCTTAAATCACAATTCTGGGTATACCACCAAGTCAGTATGTCAGCTCGGTGCATCGTCTATAACATTAAGTTAGGCTTGGCCCACGCATAAATCTGCGTATCATGTAATAAAGGCACCTATTAAAAAGGGTGCCCCATAAACATCAATGTTAAACTGTTTTCATTATAACAAAACTGTATAAAAAGGGGTGCTGCATTAATGTAACGCTACTTTTTCCACCACTACAGTATATCTACGTCCTCTGTGACTTCATCTAAGCCACAAGGACATTGATATAAGTTGTGTAGCTGAAGCACAGCTGTGCACGGTTGGGCATTGCTCCTATGTAAAACCTCCGGCACTATCTTCTGCGGCACTAATTGGTGAATTGGAATATATGTTCCCTGAGCCAATAACATTGCTTTTACAATTTAAAAAAAAAATAATTCTTAGTTCATAGTGAAAAATACACACTGTAGCATAATTTCAGAATCAAATATCTTTACCATAAATTGTGACAGGAACGTAATTTAAGTTTTGTGTTTTTGAGCTACAATAGCGCTTTTTATTTTTAAACTGGAATTGGTAAAACTGATAAAAAATGTTTTTTTTTCAAATTTTTTCCTATTAAAATGCATTGAAAACAAAATTTTTCCAGGGAAAAAATGCCATACAATGAAAGCCTAGTTAGTCTTGAAAAAAATGATATATATTTCATTTAGGTGTCATCAGTAGGGATAACATTATTCCTGATTAAATAGGGGTATAGCTAAAATGTCAAAACTGCTCTGGTCTGTTAGGTGGAAACAAGGTCTGGACAGGGCCGGGCTGAGGCAATAGTGGCTCCAGCCTCAGGGCGCAGTGTAGGATGGTGCGCACAACTCACTCAGCTATCATTCCCTTATTGTGTTTGAAGCAGAAAGAAATAAGAAAAGGGGACAGATGGCAGTGACTGCAAGCCAGATAACTAGAGATGAAGGTGCTTGGGGGTTGAGGGCCCTGGGGCGCCTCTTAAGGTGGCCACACACGATACAATAAAATGATCCGATTTTACAGCAATTCGATAAAAACTATCGTATCTCCCGGAAAAAAAAGCTTTTTTTTCATTCGACTGAAAATCCGATCGGATTTAACGTTTTTTTGGATTTATATCGATCCGGAATGCCAGATATTTCTCTTCAATTCCTTTTAAACATTGTATGGTGTGTGTTAGATTATCAATTTATTAATATACACACCCAAGCAATTTTCTCAGAGTTTCCAATCAGTTTTATCATAATTGGGGAAACATTGTACATACATGTGTGGTACATTGGTAAGATTTTTGAAATGTTACAATCAGTCAGAAAAATTGATTGCGATTCTTAAATTGAACGGATATTTAAAAAATTGTATGGTGTGTGGCCACCTTTAGTCTAATAGCAATCAGTGTGTGACGGCTGGGGTGGGTGGGATGGAGGGGAGCACTTTAGTGCCTCAGCCTTGGGTGCTGGAGGACCTTGTCCCGGCTCTGGGTCGGGATGCAAAGTGTTTAAAACAATTATTTTGTTTGTAAAATCACTCCATAGTACTGCACAGGAATGGCTGTGTGGTCAGAGCATTGGACTTAGAAGAGACACTGGAGAGGGGAGCAGGCCGCACACTTGTATCACTATGGAAAATTAATGTTACGGGAGGAAAGCCAGACAGAGCAATGCTGCACTCAAAGCACAAGCCATGATGTCAGTTTTTCATATTTGCTTTACATAGGCTTTACTGTTGATTAAAACCACAGACGAGAAATGTTCTTGTTAGGATACTTGTTTCAAAAGCAGCTAAGTTTTCCCATGAGTGCAGATCCAGCTTACAGCTAGACAACACATGATAGTTGTCTGATTGTGGTTCATAAACTGCACATGTCATGCAAGAAATATAGAAGCTTCTACCACTGATGTTAAGCTATTGGCTATAATGCTAATCGCAAGGCTATAAATCTTTCTAAATCTCTCATCTGGAAAAACACTACAGATGTTTTGTCTCCCCTGATCTGAATACCTATTCAGAAAATGATTAGTTAGTGTACTTAAAAAAGAAAAAGCTGAGTGTTTTTTTGGAGCCACAGTCTGCATTTGTAAAATCTACCAGCCACTGCTCTCTGACACACAAGAAAAATGAAGTAAAAAAAAAAAGTTTTAGGTCAAAAATATGCAGTCCCCCCTTTTTTGGGGAAACCCTCAGCACCAATGAAGGGGAAATAGTTGGCCCACTGCAACAGAAAATGGGCTGGCTTGACGGGCTATGAAAGTTTGTGGGCATGCCAGTTTGTGGTTGTGGCCAGATAATGTATGTGAAATCAGCAATGAGAGGTGTAACTGGCAATTAGTGACAACCCCCCCCCCCCCCTCCCCTGGAAGGTTTGAACACAGCCCATTCTCCACAAAAGAAATACGTAGGCTCTAGCTAATGTATAAACAGCTGCATGAGTTACAACATAGGGATAGCATGTGTACAGTTTTCCATAGCATCAGTTTCCAGAATCTTAGATCATAATTGATAAGGCATATCCAACAAATAAATTGAAAAGCCAGCATATTCCCCTCAAACAACATAATTAGGCAACATATCTCCTCAAAACAAACTTATTAAGGCAACATTTAACTCCCAGACAGCACAGGCAGCATATACCCCAAACAATACAATACAATACAATAACATTTGTAAAGTGCTCTTCTCCCTGGACTCAAAGCGCAATATAATTGTTAACAATACAATTAAGCAATATACCCCCAAACAACATTATTAGGCAGCATACCCCTCAAAGAATTCAATTAGGCAGCATATCCCCCAAACTACTTAATTAGGCAATGCATATTCCCTAAACATAATTATGCATCTCTCCAAATGACTTACCGGGCGGTAATAAGGAAGCATGTCTCTAAACAAGACAATTAGGTAGTGTGTCCCTCAAAGCATAATTATACATTGGGCCCCAAGTTATAATTAGGCATTTTTTCCCAAAACATACTTAGGCATTTATCCTCAAAAGATAATTAGACAGTGCAACTTCCAAAACACAAAAAGGCAGTATCCTAGCAAACTATATTTGGACAGTGTTTTTCCCCAAACACAATTAAGCAGTGTGCCCCCAAAACATAGTCATTGCACCCACAAAATATAATTAGTTAGTGTGCCGCAAGACATAAGAAGGCAGTGTGCAGCCAAAAGACAGTAAGGCAATATGCCCCCTACAACATTATTAGGCAGTGTTTACCCCGAAACATAATCGGGCATTGCGCTACCAAACATAATGAATGAGGAAGTGTGCCTCCAAAACTTAATTAGGACAAAATGGGGCCCAAGGCAAGATAGCAGTTTTTGCCCACCATTGATGAGATTTTTTTGTAAAATTTGGTGGGGACTAGTGTCCACCAGGACCCTCGACTCTTTCCAGGTCCTAAGCAACTACATATAATTGCCTAGTGGCTGATCGGTTGTGATAGGAATGCTGCCTTCCTGGAAGTAAATTGGTGATGTGTCGTGGCACAGAGGTTCGAAAGACATGCCTAACTTACTTGTACTAGCTTGTAAAAATATATTAAGACAAATCTGTTTATTAGGACATGTCAGGCCCTGATTGCTCCAAACAAAGAATAACTATGCCAAACATTCAGCTTAGGGTTACCAAAAAAAAAAAAAAAATGACAAAAAAGGTTTTGTTCCGTATCCTGAATTGTTGGAGGAGCCCTTTGGTAACTTCCTGGTTAATATGACAGCTTTCTGCCGTGGCTGTGTTCTGACTGGAGATCTGTAAACTGATGAGAGCCAGTCTTTATGTTTATGAATGACAGTGTGGGGAACCCTGAGGGTCTCCTGTGCTGTCATTCATAATCATTACATTACACCATAGAAGGAAGTGCAGAGCGTCTTCTCTGTTTCTCTCCAGTCTGAAAGGACTGATACCATAAATTAACACTTTTTAGTAAGCCACAAAACATCTTTGTAGCATTATTATTTATATAGCGCCAACATCTTCCACAGCGCTGTACAGAGTATATATAGTCTTGTCACTAGCTGTCCATCAGAGGAGCTCACAATTAAGTCTCTACCATAGTCATATGTCTATATCGTGTGGTGTATGTATTGTAGTCTAGGGCCAATTTTAGGGGGAAGCCAATTAACTTATCTGTGTGTTTTTGGGATGTGGAAGGAAACTAGAGTGCCTGGGGGAAACCCACACAGACAACATTCAAACTCCTTGCAGATGTTGACCTGGCTGGGATTCGAATTGGGGACCCAGGGCTGCAAGGCGAGAGCACTAACCACTATGCCACTGAACAGGATATAAGAAAATATGGGCTTCACCTAATAGTGGTCCTTTCCTCTTCACTCCGCTTTATGCTTTCTCTTCACTACCTGGAGGGCTCTTGCAGAACTTTGGTGGTCTTGTTCTTGACCTCTTCTATGAGTTTCAACACACTTCCTCCCTAAAAAAGCAGTGTAGAGTACTAAGAAGGAACCGTGTCATTAACTTGAGACTCAGTGCTCTGTCTCCAGTGTTTGGAGGCATAAAGAAGAATACAGATGTCACATTCATGCGACTATAATTTTACTGACAAAACAAGGCATTAGGGAAACTTTTGTAGGGCACCTGTCCTCTAATGGAAAGAAGACACTTCTATTACAATTTTTTTCCGACGTATCCCTTATTCTCCTCTTTAGTAATCTTGCTTGTCTAGCTACAGTGTTGTCATTGTAAAGTGAGCAGCATTTCACCAGATAATAATCGTAAAGTGGGCAGCATTTCACCAGAGAAGAAATCGTAATGTGGGCAGCATTTCACCAGAAAATAATGCACCTGCAAGAAAAATAACTTGCTCACCTGGCAGAAGTCTCCTCTCCTGGCTGGCCTGTTGCTTACAGCTCCCCGACGATCCTCCTGCAGCAAATTTCCCGCGCTGACAGGCAGAGAGCAGGGCTACGGGCAGATGGGCTTCAGACACCATCTTCCCGTAGCCCTGCTCTGCCTCCCGGAAGACTCCTGCAGGCTGAGGTGAGCTGAGGGTTGCTGAGAAAGAACTGGCGCAGTGTCTATTAGACGCCACGGCCAGTTCAACACCTTAGGGGTCACAATCGGGCGGAAAAGATGGCTGCCCCCATGAAAAAGATGGCTGCCCCATGAAATCTCAAACATTTGCCTGTTCTTTTTAAAGACAGTGGGTTAGAGATTATATTTCCTAACTTTTAATTAACATAACTAATGTAACTTAATGACAGTATGTTTGTTTAGGCTGAAGTTCCTCTTTAAGTCGACTCAAAATTATGCAAAAATTATGTGAAAATGCAAAATTACGGTTCCTGATTTCATTTATAGACCAAATTACAATTTTTTATATTTCACATTACGATTTTGCATGGTAATTGTGAGTTTCAATTGCAAAATTACGACTTTTTTAAATTTGGGCCTATACTTGTATTCACTAAGTACACTGAGCACTAACAATACACAAAAACATTAATGGGCGTTGTACAGTTTACATAACACCGTATTACACTGATAGAATTTTGCTTTCCAGGCCAGCCAGTAACGTGATTAATGAGATGCAAATATTTTCTCCTTGCATTCAAATTGTATGCAAATTATATGCAGCTTGAAAGTGGATTGCATTAAAAGGGAAATAAAAACTCGAGATGCTAGCATAATATTGCCCGTTTAACTCTCTAGTAAGGCCACATCTGGAATATGGAATTCAGTTCTGGGCACCACATTACAGGAAAGATATTTCAGTTTTAGAGCAGGTGCAGAGACGAGCAACAAAACTGATACGAGGAATGGAAGGTCTCACTTACCAAGAAAGGTTAGGTAAACTGGGTTCATTTAGTCTAGAGAAAAGACGCCTTAGAGGGGATCTAATTAACATGTATAAATACATTAGAGGGCAATATAAAAGCTTGGCGGATGAGCTTTTTGTTCCTAGCCCTTCTCAAAGGCGCATTGGAGGAAAAACATTTTAGCCATTTATTTAGGAAAGGGTTCTTTACAGTAAGAGTGATTAAGATGTGTAATACATTGCCCCTGGATGTAATTATGACAAATTCTATACCTGCATTTAAAGGGGGCTTAGATGCTTTCCTTGCGTTGAAAGACATTCATGGCTACAATTACTAGGTAATGCCCAGTAGTGTTGATCCAGGGATTTTATCTGATTGCCATCTGGAGTTGGGGAGGATTTTTTTTCCTTTTTGGGGCGAATTGGACCATGCCTTGTAAGGGTTTTTCGCCTTCCTCTGGATCAACAGGGTTATGCGAGGGAGCAGGCTGGTGTTGTACTTTGTTTTCTGGTTAAACTCGATGGACGTATGTCTTTTTTTCAACCCAAATAACTATGTAACTATGGATCTATCAGAATGACTTCTTGTCAGTTTTAATCAAGGCAACGGACAATATCATCGCAACAAAAACACGATGAAATGATATTCCTATGGGGCTATCACATTGATTGCAGTGCGTTGGGGTAACACACTGCATGCTATGCGATGACAGCGCAACGTGCATTTACAGTGGCAGTGAGGCATTCTTTCATTGTACTGTATACCTCACTGAATGGTCACACTGCAACGCTACCCTGTGATGTAACTTTTCAGCACCGTTGCATTGAGATCTCATCACAACACAACTTGCACAGTGTGAAAGGAGCCTTAACCTCCTAACCCTAACTATTAAATCTAATTGTCCCCATTCTGTATCCTAACACAAACCCTTTTAAAATAACGCCCTAAGCCCTAGTCTAACAATACTCCATGTCTCTTGTTTGCAGGTGTATGATTTAGACTCTGGCTCTCATTGTTATGTAGACAAGCAGAAACGATTGGCTTCAGTGTATTATTATATACAGTAGGTGAGCACAGAATAGCTCTGCTGCGGTGCCCAATTTACGCACTGAAGCTAATATCTCAAATCATACATCTGGCATCACCAAGCCATTCATTTGCTTTGGTTCTGCGGAGCCACCAATATTGCCAAATGACCTGCTTCATTCATACACTTCCTCTACTGTAGTATCTACTGTTCCTCAACTGCACATAGCTTTTCTTTGTCATGCCAACAAGCTGGTATAGAGTAGAGTACTAACTTTATGTTATGCTTGAAATCTGTGGGCAGCATATCTGTAGGAATAACAGGCACGGGTATTCTTAAAGGAACTCTATCAAAGTTTTCCTTTTTTTTTTCTAAACACCTTTGATAGGCAGAAGGGACTTCCCGATGACATACAGTGGTAGTAACTAGAGATGTAGCGAACGGTTCGCTGGTGAAAGGTTCCAGGCGAACTTTGGGGGTTCACGTTCGCCTGGACCAAGTGAACTTTTGCGGAAGTTTGATTCGCCCCATAATGCACTATGAGGGTCAACTTTGACCCTCTGCATCACAGTCAGCAGGCACATTGTAGCCATTCAGGCTACACTAAGCCCTGGAGCCCCACACCCCCTTATATAAGGCAGGCTCGCTGGCCATGACACTCACTCGTGTGCCTGCTGCAAATAGACAGACTAGGGAGAGCTGCTGCAGATTTTTTCTCCTAGGGAAAGATTAGTTAGGCTCTTGGATTGCTCCTGGCTGATTGTTATTGCTAAAATAGCACCCCTCAACAGCTCTTTTGAGAGCTAATGTTTTCCTGATGTGTTGTTTTTTTTGTGTGTTGCTCACTGACACTGGCATTATACAGCCCTATCTGTTGCAGCTGGACCTTGGTAATTGTTATTACTGTGCCAGCCAGGCCCTGCCTAACTATCTATACTGGGACACCTACCTATGCCTACCTAACTACTGGGGCACCTACTTACCTATACGGGGACACCTACCTACCTACCTATACTAGGGGACCTACCTATGCCTACCTATACTGGGACTCCTACCTATGCCTAGCTAACTACTGGGACACCTACCTATGCCTACCTACCTATACTGGGACTCTTACCTATGCCTACCTACCTATACTGGGTCTCCTACCTATGCCTAGCTAACTACTTAGGCACCTACCTACCTATACTAGGACTCCTACCTATGCTTACCTACCTATACTGGGTCTCCTACCAATGCCTAGCTAACTACTGAGGCACCTACCTATGCCTACCTACCTATACTGGGACTCCTACCTATGCCTAGCTAACTACTGAGGCACCTACCTACCTATACTGGGACTCCTACCTATGCTTACCTACCTATACTGGGTCTCCTACCTATGCCTAGCTAACTACTGAGGCACCTACCTATGCCTACCTACCTATACTGGGTCTCCTACCTATGCCTAGCTAACTACTGAAGCACCTACCTATGCCTACCTACCTATACTGGGACTCCTACCTATGCCTACCTATCTATACTGGGTCTCCTACCTATGCCTAGCTAACTACTGAGGCACCTACCTACCTATACTGGGATTCCTACTTATGCCTACCTACATACAAGAAGATAATAAGGTTGTTGCTTCATTGTGGACAGACCAAATTTGATCAGCTTGACAGTCACTGTTGTTCTATCATTGAGCTACCACACGGCCACGGCCTGCACTCTGGCCATGTTGCACACCAGTCCAGCACGGCCGTCACTACGCAAACAGCTGTTTGCGGTGCGTTAGACAGTAAGTTTGGTGTGTCAGTGTGAAGCAGTACTCTAATTACACTCCCTGATTGATGCATACACATGCAAGATGTTTGAAAGCACTTTAGGCCTGCAATTTAGCATTCAGTGTGATTTCTGCCCTTAAAACGCTGCTTTGCGTCAAATCCAGATTTTTCCCTAGGACTTTTGGTGTCTATCCCACTCCGCAACCTGGGGGTCCAGGTGTTAGACCCCTTGAAACATGTTTTACATCACTTTTCTGGCGAGCATAATTTTTTCTATTTTTCAAAGTTCGCCTCCCCATTGAAGTCTATTGCGGTTCGCGAACCTTTACGCAAACCGAACCTTCCGCGGAAGTTCGCAAACAGGGTTCGCGAACTGAAAATCGGAGGTTCGCGACATCTCTTGTAGTAACAAGTAAAAAAACCTTCTGGAGAGCCAGGGTGTTGGGTGACGGGCTGCTTGCGGCTCTATTATGTGTAAGACGCTCTCGCCTTACCTCTGCACACTGTCCTGCTTGGATTAACAATGCACGCTATGCTGGCAGGAGAGTCTGGTGGGTGGGCAAATCACTAAAATCATCTCAAAGTCCCCGTTAGCTGGAACTCAGGCAACCGGACTTCTCAACTAACCGACAAGCCTGATTGATAACGGACTGTTTTTTGGGTGGTTTTAAATGGGTTTTGAGTCATTCAAATACTTACCGAGCCTCCAGAGACATCTTGTAGCCTCCCTGCAGCTCCTAGTGGGCTCCTAAGCTTCCCAGCGCGTTACGTGGCCCGATGCGGGTTAGATGATGGACCAGCTTACATGTACTGGAGGCTCGGTAAGTAGTTGCGGGAGAGGTTTGTGCTTTTTCGGCCAGTTGCTCAAGCAACCGGCAAACAAATGTCTGTGTGTATCAGGCGATCCCCCCGGTGCCAGATATCGGGAACCCTGCTGTATGTATATATATATATATATATATATATATATATATATATATATATATATATATATATATATATTTATATATATATAAATAATGTGTTTCTGATCGGTAAATGGGTATCCTGATTAATTTAATGCATTGTATTATATGTCACTACACTACTCTTGATGCGTGTAAAGCAGCATGCCTGTTTACAGCTCCCTTTTTAAACTTTTTTTCTCTAGTAATGTGATTGATCAACACATGTCTCTTATGATCTCTACCTAAAGGTGGCCACACACTATCCAATTTTTTAAATACCTGTTCAATTTAAGAATCGCAATCAATTTTTCTAACTGATTGTAACATTTCCAAAATATGAAAAATGTACCACACACCTATGTTCAATTTTTTCCTCAATTATGATAAAAATAATTGGAAACTCAGAGAAAATTGCTAGGGTGTGTATATTAATAAATTAACAATCCAACACACACCATACAATCTTTAGTAGAAATTGAAGAGAAATATCTGGCATTCCGGATCGATTTAAATCGAAAAAAAACAGGAAATCCGATCGAATTTTTCAGTCAAATGAAAAAAAAGCTTTCGATTTCGAGAGATACGATCGTTTTTATCGAATTACTGTAAAATCGGATCATTTTATCGTATTGTGTGTGGCCACCTTTATGCTCATATCCAGTTTATACAATAAGAAATACTAAAAATTCAGCAAGGGAGTCCTTGCAGTTATGCCATATGCGCCTTTTGTGGAGAGGCTGCCTGACACAATGACTCGAAAGGTGAGGAGTTTGAAGTTGTATTGTATGCTTTGCGATTGCCTTTATTTTCCCACATTGTCTTTAGAGAAAATCCACCTCAGAGGAATCCTCACATATTTGCGGCGTGCTCTGAGGCAGATGGACATAAAGCAATTAGGTGGATACTGAAGCAATCAGCAGGTGCAACAATCCTGACTGCACATAATGGCAATTAATAATGTATTATAAGGACCCTCCGCGATGATGCCACAATTCAATACATTGCAAAGGTTCAGCTATAGTCTATATTCAGCAATGGCCAGCGCATCGGAGGCAGCTTCCCCAAGCTCATGGAAATTTAATGCAACACGTGACCACAGTACAGACAGTTCTATTCTCTGTATCCCCATGAAGCTGCAGCAATGACTGCCTATTATTTTTCTTATCAAATAAAACCAAAACGTCTAACCATGCAGTTGCAGATATTTAACCATCAATACATTTTTAGTGAGGCTGGAGGGGACTGTAGGAAATTGAGACTTATATTGAGCATATCTGCTTCTTAAAAGGGAATCTGAGGTGAGAGGGACATAGGGGCTGACATGTTTATTTCCTTATAAATAATGCACATTGCCCGGCTGTCCTGCTGATCATCTGCCTCTAATACTTTAAGCCATAGAGCCTGAACAAGCATGCAGATCAGATGTCTACGACAAATCTGACAAGATTAGCTGCATGCTTGTTTCAGGTGTGTGATTTAGACCCTACTGACCAGAAAGATCAGCAGGATTGCTAGGCAACTGGTATTGTTTGAAAGGAAATAAATATGGCAGCTTCCATAGGTCTCACACCTCGAGTTCCTGCTTAAAGGAACCTGGAGTGAAACAGATAAGGAGACTGACATATTTATCTTCTTTGAGGGCCCATTCACACCAGAATCGCTTTTTTGAGCATTTTGCGATTGATTCGCGTTTTTTAAAATCGTTCTCATTCACTTTCATTAAAATCACAGAAAAATTGCTGCGCTTTCGCGATCGCGTATGTGAAAATCGCAGCGATTTTTACCGCAATTTTAATGAAACTGAATGGGGCGATTTTAAAAACCGCTAATCAATCACAAAACACTCAGAAAAGCGCTTCTAGTGTGAATGGGCCCTTAAACAATACCAGTTGCCTGGCAGTCCACCGATCCACTACCTCCAATACTTTTAGCCATAGACCCTGACTAGATTATCCACATGCTTGTTTCAGGTGTGGGATTCCAACGCTACTGAAGCTAAAATGATTAGCCGGACTGCCATACACCTGTCATTTAAAAAATAAATAAATATGGGAGCCTGCATTCGCTTCTCAGTTTAGGTTCCATTCATATCTATCCTTGTTTGTTATAGAAGCCAGGAGTTGAAATCAGCTTTAGCTGCAATATTACCTGTCTGAGAAACTGACAATGGAAACTATGTATCAGGGCGTCCATATAATGAAGGCCGTTGAGCCGTTCTCCTGCACGCGTTGAATAGCCTGCGGCGCGTCGTCGGGAATCTGCGGTGCAACGCAATCAGCGGCGGTAGCTATTAATTGAACCCGACGGAAAAAAGGCCAGCTCCTGGCATTTCAACGCTCCTGGGTGCGGCGTCGGGTGTGAAAAGTAAAATGAAAGTCTATGGAATTTCATTTTACCTTGGTTAACGCAAAGGGCTTGATTCACAAAGCAGTGCTAAGTGTAAGCACGCTTGTGAAAAGCCCCTTATCACGTGATAATTAACACTCACGTGCAAAGTCCCGCGCGCAAAACTGCGCACGCACAGCACGGTGCGCGAGAAAACATTGCATCGCGGTGCGACTTTAAGGGCGCACCCGATGCCCCTATAAAATCGCATGAAGTGCGACTTTAACGTTGCATCATGCTCCATTAAAGTCGCACCCCATCCAACCTTATAAGGGCATCAGGTGCGCAGTTAAAGTTGCACTGCGATGCGAAGTTTTACGCACAGGACTTTGCTCGCAATCAGGTGTACACAGCGGTGCTAACCCAGTTAGTGCTATAGTTATCATGCCTAAAAGTTTTTAGGTGTGCTAACGGGGTTAGCACCGCTTTGTGAATCAAGCCCAAAGAATTGCCTTCGCTTTGAAACGCAGGAAAAGGGCTCTGGTGTGGAGGAGCCCTAAACCGCCGTGAAATTTGGGCATAAAACAGCCCACCCTGCTACTGCAAAAGTCCCGGCAGCATTCATTACTATTCCGCCTCCAGGCCGCAATGGACTCAGTAAGATATAATTTGGCTGCCTGCTACTGTTGGCGGCCGAATTACACTGTTTTTAAAGTAATTTGGGCTCTGTCTTTTGATGACGCCCAAGTTACTGTCTGAGTGATGCTGTAGCCGTAATTCCTATTATGGCCTATGGTGGCGCTGGCTGTGCCAAAATCTCTGCTGCTGTTTTTAATTGCTTTGGGATCAGGCCCTCTATAAGCAGCATCATTTTTGTACGGTCAGACTTAAAACCTTAGTTTACAACCACATATCTGTCATTGGTAGTAAAGATGAATAGGGGACTATGCCTTTGCCAATGCAATTTTCACATTTAATGCATCTATTCCAGAGAAACTGCCTTTAGAAAAGTCAGTCCCATATCTAGGGATGCATTCACAAAACAAAAACTGCGCCCTAACAATAACATAACCCCACCCACCTACTCTCCCTGCTGCTGAGATTTGTTGTCAGCACTGCAGCTCAGCATAGTCTTTTCTTCTGCTGTCCCACTTCCTCACTGCTCATCATACTGTATAATAAAGCATTGCTCTGTTAGCTGAAGACCCCCCCACCACCTCCTCGCCTTACACACATCTATTGTATCTCCCAATGAAAAGATGACTGAGAGTAGAAAATCTGTTAATTTTCACTGTGGGATGTGGTATTGCTATATTGGTGCCTGACTGTCTAAAAAAATAAAAATAATATTTGTGTTTAGTGTTTTGGGGGATGGGGAAAGGACCTTTTGGGATATACTTGAGCCCCAGAGAGGCTTGTTGGCAGTATCTACCATAACAAGTGGTGCCAGATACTCCTCTGTGTGTATGGCTTTATATTTGTGTGCTTGTGGCAGTCTTCTACAAAGAGGCCCTGTAGTAACATTTAGTAGAAGGCAGTCAATTATTCAGAATACCCACTTTTACAGTAATTTTCCTGGTTTCAGGATCAGAAACACTTCCTATATCTATATGCTGTAAATTTTTATATTGAATGTAGCCCTGCGGTCTCAGTGATGTTTAGCCGAGGCTGCTTAGCTATGCAGAATCCCTCCCCCTCCCCAGGGCATTCTGGGACACCAGGTATATTTTATATTGGTTTCAGAACTCTCAGTAAACAAACATTTTGCACAGATAGCCGATGGGACTAACAATGTCACCACCTGTTATGAATTTCAGAATGTTAATCAGAGGGAGGAAAGAATTTACAATGGGCAAACACTGACAAAAAGCAAAAAAAAAAAAAAAAAAAGCAATTTTACACATTACGCTATTTTCACCACAGCTCCTCTTTAAAGGATATCTGAGGCAAATATGATTGTAAGTCATATACAGGTAGCAGTCCTCATGCCCACTGCTCCCAATGTTCACCTCTGTCCTCCTCGGTTCTCCTCTGTTCTCTCTTAAAAGCCAGTAGAAGCTGCTTCTAGGTCAGCCAGGTTGGCAGGAGTGCGCAAGCACTAGGCCTGGCAGCGCACGTCATTGGTCGTGCTCCCGTGACTGGAGCGCTCTGCACAGTCGCACTACGAGGCACGCCGCCAGGCCTATCGCTTGTGCAGTGCTGAGGGGGGCGGAGATGAACGGGTCCCAGTTCTTACAATTTTATTCACCTCAGATATCCTTTAAGGTACTAGATCAACTTAGTTCAGCAGGATACCATTGGGAAAAAATCATTTACAGTACTAACCCATAGCTTAACTTTTCTGTACAGATATATTAAACTGAAATGTTAGTTCTATAAATACACTTATGCATATTTGTGTGTTGAAATGGGTTAAAGTACTTGTCTGACTCTGCCATCTCCTGTTCTTAGTCTGGTAATGCAGTACTCTTGCTTCACCTGAAAACAATGAGTTCTGTGTATGGAATCTGAGGGAAACATTTGGTTGATGCCCATTACAGCATATAAACACTTCCTATTGTACATCTGAACAGTGTTCCTCAATGTTATTATAGCCTGTATTTATGAAAGACAATGCTTACCAAGTACCCCTGCTGTGGATAAAGTCATCTCAAACACTCCTTGACTTATATATTTGTTCATAGGACTTTGTTACAGTGTATACATGCTTTAAATACACCTTCATGCCTTTTAATAAATAGAAATGTTTAGTGAGATTTGTTCTTGAATGATTTCAATTTTTTTTTTAAATCTCAGAATTTGCTATAATGAATTGACTGTGATAAGTTCAAGTATCCTGTAAGCGCAACCAAGTACTCCTGTGAAAAAATTTCGCCCCATCCTGATTTTTTATTTGTTCACGTTTGTCACACTTAAAAGGGCACTATGGCCAAAACTTGTATAATCTAAAATATGTGTAAACATAGACAAATAAGAAGTATGTTTTTTCCAGAGTAAAATGAGTCATAAATTGCTTTTCTCCTATGTTGCTGTCACCTACAGCAGGTATTAGAAATCTGATAAAAGCGACTAGCGACTAGCGGATTTGGACTAGTCCATCTCTTCATAGGGGGATCCTCAGCAAGGCTTTTATTCTTTATAAAGATATTCCCTAAAAAGGATTTAAACAATGATGCTGGCCAGCTTCCCTGCTCGCTACACAGTTTTTTGGCAGTTGGACAGAGCAACTGCCATTCACTAAGTGCTTTTGAAAATAAAATCCCTGAGAATCCCCTATGAAGAGATGGACTAATCCAAAACCTGTCGGTTGTGTCAGATTTCTACTACCTATTGTAAGTGACAGCAACATAGGAGAAAAGTCATTTATGGCTCATTTTACTCTGCAAGAAACATGCTTTTTATTTGTATATGTTTGCACATATTTTAAATTTAAAAAATGTTCGCCATAGTGCAACTTAAAAGGGATTGTCCGGCAAAAAAAAAAGAGTTTCACTCACCTTACGTGTTAAACCAGTAATGCGTAAAAACGTATGTGTTAATGTTCCTGCACCAGCGAGAATGCGTAAAAATGTACGCAATGCGACCCGCCGACCCCGAGGTCGGCAAAAACTAAACTAGCTGGCGGAAGGGGACCGGAGCAGCAGTAAGTGACTACAAGGACACAGGATGGATGCATGGGGCTTGTAGAAGCCCCAGGTAAGTGAAACTCATTTTTTTTCTTTTTGCCAGACAATCCCTATAAGGGTCCTTTTACACTTGGTGAGGTGTGGTGCAATTTGGGAGAATCGCACCACACCTGAGCCCAAGACAAAAAAAAAATTAACATGGAACTTCCGGTGCCTATGAAGTAGCATAGTAACACATTGCAGCTTCTGCATTACCCAGAGCACATCCGTCGCATCACAGGCAGTGTGTCATGTTCCATTGTCTGTAATGGCCATTGCGACAAGAAGCAGTAGCACGATGCAACATTGTAAGTGTAAAAGGACCCACATTTAATTATTAGACAAAGATAACCTAAGTAAACACAAAATGCTGTTTTTGAAGAGACACTGAAGTGAAAAATAAATTATGATATAATGATTTGTATGTGTAGTACAGCCAAGAAATAAAACATTAGGCGTAGAGACATAAGTCTAATATTGTTTCTAGTACAGGACGAGTTAAGAAACTCCAGTTGTTATCTGTGCAAAAGAGCTATTGATCTCCATGACTTTCAAAGTCACAGAGAGCTCTGACTTCTGAAGCTTGTTATCTCAACTGTCAGTCACAGTATTTTCTTTTTCTCTGCAGAGGACTGGTCAAAAGTTGACTTGCCTGCTCTGTAAAATCTTTGAGCATGCTGAGTAGTGTGTGAACTGCAAATATTAGAGAATGATGGAACGTTATTAAAAAAAAAAACTATATAACTGAAAATAAAAATATGAGAATATTTTCTTTGCTACTAATGTTCTAGTAATTATCCGTACTACACATACAATTCATTATATAATTTTTTTTCGCTTCAGTGTCTCTTTAAGTGATGGTTTTACTTATTAAGGCCAAAAAAAACCTCCAAACCTACAAGGCCCTAAAACAATTGCCCTTGTAGTCACATTTTTTGGGGAAAACGGAGTTCACTTTCACTCCAGCTAATCATGGTTAGAACCATTAGCCAAAAAAAAAAAAACACTGAGCAGTAAGTTGCTCCTGATTAATTTACCTTTGATATTACTCTTCTCATCTTATTTTAGATTTTTTTTTTTTGCTTCTTAAGTGCCTCAAAGGTTTTATATAGTTAAAGCAAAAGTCAGTTAAGGAAAGATAATTGCCACAACTTTTTTATTATTATTTATTAGTTTTTTGTTTATTGATACCAAATGAAAGCATTTGATTGTGTGTCTGGGCCATTTTGCTGTCTGCTTTTAATAGGTTGACTTTGGTACACTCCTAGTGCTGTCACTGTTCTCAAGTGATGGAAACCCACCAACTAGATCACTTTAAATTTGTCATAAAAAATGATGCTTGGTGATTGGTTTTTCAAACCTGTCTTCATGACGATGATCAACAGTTCGTGTTTTGTGGAAACTCACATGGACAGTTAATCCACATAGCTGAGAGACTAATTACCCCCTTTATATCTACACCACATTTTAGCCACTTCCCTACTACAGGTTATTTTTCTTGAAAAAATTTTTTTTTCATATTTTACGCGCCTTCTATTAATTTGCCAATAACTTTATTGCAACTTATCACACCTAAATGATCTATAGCTTGTTTTTTTGTGGGACAAACTAAACTTTCTTTGGGTGGTACTATTTGCTAAGAATTATTTCATTTTGCATGCATTTTAAAGGGAATGAGATAAAAAAAAAGAATTAATTAATTATTTCTCAGCTTTCAGCCATTAAAGTTTGAAAATAAAAAGTGCTACTGTAGATAAAACGCACACATTTTATTTGTCCTGGGTATTATTATTTATTTTTTACAAGTGTGTTATTTCTGTAATTATGGGAGAGTGGGAAGAAGGGGTTAATGACTATTATTTTTTAATGTATTTTTACTTTAATTTTACTCTTTGTACACTAGATGTCCTCACACTCTATCCTGTGTATATAGAACAGATCACAGAAAGTTAGTGTGTGTCTTTTTACTTTAATCTTATGAATGATCACTGGATTCTTTGATCAGATTCACAGGCACTTTGATCGGCTTTGGGAACACATGTTCCCATCTACCAGTCAGTGCTTAGTAGACCATATCTTGGTAATAATCACTATTGTGGCATAAATAAAGAGACAATTTTGTGACTAAAAGGGGATCTAGGCAGGTGCTTGAAAGCAGGAACACAGTTGCAGTTGCGACCTCTCTTCCTGAACCACTGGTTATGGAATCTCCTTATAATATGTAGAATCTTTCACAAACCATCAAATAATGGGTAATAAAGGGCAATAGGTAGCCAGGTGGTACAAGGCTGTAAACTGCAAATACACAAATCAGCTTGAGATACAGAATACCTCAGTGAGTTCACCTAAATAGACTTTAAGAAGGAATTTTTACAAGGCTTCCAAGAAAGGTTTTGGACCACAAAATTTGTACTCATAGCTGATTTGTAGAGATATAAATGTGATGCCAATCGTCTTGAGTTGATGTAAATTTTATGTTAATTAGGGGCACATTTATGTAGATTGGAAATGGAGAATTTGGCAATTTTGATTGATCCAATTCCAAGCTACATGAATTTGCATAAAATTAACATAACAGGATAACAGAGGCGCCAATAGGATAAAAAACACTAAAAGAACTTAAAAAAAACCATCTTGGTAATAGAGGAGGCAGTGGTGGACTCACCCCCTCCAAGCAGAACACACGACTGTGGATTTTCAGTCAAAACAATTTTATTGGATACTCCAAATAAAGTGCAACGCGTTTCACGGGATACAAACCCGCTTCATCAGGCAATAACAGATAGGAGTAAACAGCATCTGCCAGTATCATCAACACTGAGCGCCTCTGTGAATACTACACTACATTGGGCTCTTGGTGTTCTCTCTTTTTCTCAAAATTAACATAACATTTGTATCAATTCAAAATGCTCAGCAAGTTAACTGCTCTTACCTGGAACAAAAGCATAGGGATGTTCGGAAATGCTGATTTCCAAATCTGACAATATTTACGCTTTCCAAAAATTGTCTTTCCGTTTTTCACTTTTCCGCATATTTCCAAAGAATTTTAATTTTTTGGTTAATTTGTCAATAAAGTTAGTTAATTGTAAAACAAATTTAAAAAATTGTGGAATCTGCTATGTGAACGTACGCTATTTCCCATTGGCAACTGCGGTAAACTTCTGCATTCTCTGATTGGCCTAATATTTCCAAAGTCTACAGATTAGCCTAAAATTACCTTGGTAATCTGATTTCCACTGAAAAATTCTGGATTCTCTGATTGGTTCAATGCTCCTGAGTTCTGTGATTGGGCTGAAATTTCAAAGTTATTTTCCTGTAGAACTCCAATTTCGGCATGCCGAATTCCACGTACAGATTTCTGCCTCAGTGAGCCCATTTCCAATTGGAAACTCAGAAATCAGAATTCTGCAGGAATTTTTTTTCGACGGTACCTACGAAAGAGTAACGATGTGGCGGCCAAAAATTGTTTAAAAAAGTGTAACTTTCTCCACATTCACAGTTCAAAAGAATCAATTTCTCTACATATTGCCTTAATCATTAGTCCAACTTTCACCGCCATATGTTACTACTGGGTATATCCATAGCTCTTACTATGCTGATATTTGTTGGTAAGGTGACATTTAGTATCTCGTAGCTTTCCTCCCAAGCAACAAGCGTCTCTTACTTTCATGTCTGCAGTCACCATCTTTCTTACGTAACAAAAAAAAACTTCAATGAATCGACCAGTCCCCAGGATATATTCACTTTCTTGTTACAGTGTGCCGGTGATGGAGCAGTGGTTAAAGAACTTGCATGTGTCTTCCCATCTCAACACTAATGTGACCTATTTAGTCTCTGTCCCTGAATCCCGCCTTAGTCTCCTCATTTCCGCAGTTCATCAATACCAGGCTGATTTAAAGCCATGCTGTATAATAATACACCTTACAGCAGCTGGTCCTGACACTTGCCGTGTAATTAAGGCCATGATGGTTTTTGTTGATGGCAAGTGAAAGAAAATGGCTTTGTTCTCAATTCCAGGGGCTTGATTGCCGGTTCTCATTCTCACCTGAATTCGACCCATTCTGCATCGTGCACATGATTGGTAGAGTGTGAGTAATTGGCATCGTGGCAGATGACATTTTCACAAAGCACACTCCGTGCTGCTCCAGACTAGAGGGAATTTACTGAATTTATAGCGCAGGAATCTCATCAAACATGGATTTAGGAAATGCCTGTGTGAAAAGTAGAAGCCCACAACCAAATATCAGAGATTTTCTTCTGACATTTGCTTAAAATAGGCTCATTGCCCTCAGCCCTTGTTATCTCATGAGTGCAAGACGGTTTTAGAGATCTCTTTTCTTCCTTCCCTCCAAGTAACCTATATTTTAATATGCAATTTTCACGTCGACAAATTGTTTTCACGGCTCATCCAATTACTGTGGGAAAGTGAGGTAACATGAGGATGTGATAGAGCTCTGTGATGCAAAAACACTTTGTATCAGCACAAAATTGTCTGGTTTTAGATGACTGCTATGAAACTTTGCGTGCGCGCGCGTGTGTGTGTGTGTGTATGTGTGTATACGGTATATATATGTATATCTGGACTCTGTGCTGTAAACAGATCTAGTGGGATGCCTAACTCTAACCACTCCCCCCCCCACACCTACCTGCTACTGGAGGTATAGTGGGAGTGTTACTAACAGTGTGAATGTAGATAACGTATACTTGTTACTGAAGGTGTGACTGGAGGTATAGTGGGGGTATTACTAAAGGTGTGACTGGAGGTATAGTGGGCGTGTTACTGAAAGTGTGACTGGAGGTATAGTGGGGGTATTACTAAGAGTGTGAATGGAGATAAAGTGTACTTGTTACTGAAGATGTGACTGTAGGTATAGTGTACTTGTTACTGAAGGTGTGACTGGAGGTATAGTGGGAGTGTTACTAACAGTGTGAATGTAGATAAAGTATACTTGTTACTGAAGGTGTGACTGGAGGTATAGTGGGGGTATTACTAAAGGTGTGACTGGAGGTATAGTGGGCGTGTTACTGAAAGTGTGACTGAAGGTATAGTGGGAATATTACTAAGAGTGTGAATGGAGATAAAGTGTACTTGTTACTGAAGGTGTGACTGTAGGTATAGTGTACTTGTTACTGAAGGTGTGACTGGAGGTATAGTGGGAAGTCACTGAAGGATTCACTGGAGGTATAGTGGGGGTATTACTAAAGGTGTGACTGGAGGTATAGTGGGCGTGTTACTGAAAGTGTGACTGGAGGTATAGTGGGAATATTACTAAGAGTGTGAATGGAGATAAAGTGTACTTGTTACTGAAGATGTGACTGTAGGTATAGTGTACTTGTTACTGAAGGTGTGACTGGAGGTATAGTGGGAAGTCACTGAAGGATTCACTGGAGGTATAGTGGGGGTATTACTAAAGGTGTGACTGGAGGTATAGTGGGCGTGTTACTGAAAGTGTGACTGGAGGTATAGTGGGAATATTACTAAGAGTGTGAATGGAGATAAAGTGTACTTGTTACTGAAGATGTGACTGTAGGTATAGTGTACTTGTTACTGAAGGTGTGACTGGAGGTATAGTGGGAAGTCACTGAAGGATTCACTGGAGGTATAGTGGGGGTATTACTAAAGTTTGGTGGAGGTGCTACTGAATGTGTGACTGGAGGTATACTCAGTTTTGACTGTAGGTATAGTGTACTTGTTACTGAAGGTGTGACTGGAGGTATAGTGGGAAGTTACTGAAGGTGTGACTGTAGGTGTAGTGGGAAGTTACTGAAGGTGTGACTGGAGGTATAGTGCACTTGTTACTGAAGATGTGACTGGAGGTATAGTGGGAGTGTTACTAACAGTGTGAATGGAGGTATAGTGTACTTGTTACTGAAGGTGTGACTGGAGGTATGGTAGGGATGCTACTGAATGTGTGACTGGAGGTATAGTGGGAAGTTACTGAAGGCATCACTGGAGGTATAGTGGGGGTATTACTAAAGTTTGGTGGAGGTGCTACTGAATGTGTAATGCAGCATAAAGAAGAATGACCAGCACATCAGCAAAAGAAATTAGACCAGGATGTAAGCTCACTTCTATGGCTCCATACACAGCGTGCCTCTGCCGACACACAACTTCCAGGCAATGAGAAAAGAAAAAGAGATGGCGGGCACTGCAGATAGTATACCATAAAAGCTTTAATTGGCATCAGGTGGTAAACCAGAGGAGGCCCCCGATGGAGAGCGCTCCCCCCTACCTTACAGCTGTTTCACAACGAATGTTGTTTCTTCAGAGGTTAAGCGGGGGTGCAGAGAGGCCGGTGACTGCGCCATATTCACGCTCCATCTTGTACTGAGCACTGCGTCTGACGTCACCTGCCGCTCCTCCCACCGTGCGCGGCGGACCTCCCCCTCCAGACACGCACAAACAATACAACGTGTGCCGCTGAAGCATGCGTCTAACCTAGAGGTGGGCGGGACACAGGCTGGCCAATCACATCTTCTCATTCACGAGTGAGGCTTAAGCCAGCCTGTGTATGTCCCCAATTCTCTCCTCCCCCTGTGACCATAGCAACCTGCAGCAACAAGTCAAACATTAAGAGGAGGAAGTCCGCCGCGCATCAAAACAGACATTAAAAGGCTGGAGTACGGACACAAACTGCTTCTTAGCTACTGTATACATTACACTGCACAGGAGTGAAACGAGGTGGGGTGAGGCAACAGAACACCAAAAGGACAAAGATAAGAGAAATACACTGCGTGTAAATTCACCAATGATTAGAGAAGGGGGAGAAAGAGAAAACGACCCAGATCGCCCAGATATAATACCATTTCTATCTGTACCTATCTGACCAGAAAGACAAATGCAGATGCAAACATCATAACTTATTCAGCAACATTTCTATTCCATATAGATATTGGGCAACCAGACCGATTCAGTATTTTTCCAGAAAACAACTTAATTCATTTTTCTCATTTAAACCTAAATTACCCATAGCGTTAGTCTCAGCAATAATTCTAGCCTCCCTCTGCAGGAGTATCTTTTCCCTATCTCCCCCTCTTTTGGGGATCCCAACACTGCATAGGCCCACAATTTTCATCGCTGTGACATCACCCCCATGAAATTCATTAAAATGATCAATTACCCTTGGACAGCCATTACCAGAGCCTATCGATCTCTTGTGTTCCTGGAATCTTTCCCTCATCGGCCTGGTTGTCATGCCCACATAAAATCTCCCACATGTGCAATAGAGTGCATACACCACAAATTTTGTACTACATGTTATAAAGTCCCTAATAACAAAATCAAGACCCCCCAATGTAATACTCTTTCGTTTCTCAGTAAAGGGGCAGGTAGAGCAGTGACCACATGGGTAATTACCACTTGGCCTATAACCTGATAACCACGTCAACTTATCCCTTCTCTTAAATTCACTGCTCATCACCCTGTCCCCTATTGTCCTGCATCTTCTGAAAGATACAATTGGTGGGTTCTTCACCCTGTCCTTCAGGAATGGATCATCCCTAAGCATTGTCCAATGTTTATTAACGGTTTCCCTGATCTTTCCTGCCATTGGAGAAAAATCAAATGTAAAGAACGGTCTCTTCGGAGAGTCCTTCCCCCCTCTCGAGGGGTTGTTTATTCTTTTCCAACTTCTTGGTTTCCTGTATGCTCTCTGCAGTGCTTCATCAACTACTTTTTTCGGATACCCCCTTTGTACAAATCGACATTTGAGTTCACTAGCCTGGGACAAAAAGTCTTCATCTGTCTTATTATTGCGTCTCAGTCGCATAAACTGGCTAAAGGGAATTGATCTTTTAGTATGTTCTGGGTGGTAGCTGTCCCAGTGAAGGACCGCATTTGTCGCGGTTTCCTTGCGATAACCCTTTGTATAATATCCCTGAGTGGAAAGTCCTACCACCAAATCCAGGAATGGCACCTCCTTCCCTCCCCATTCACTAGTAAACTGCATATTCATATCATTGTTCTGCAGATATTTCAAAAATGCATCAAATTCCTCCCTGGTGGACGACCAAACGACCAGGACGTCGTCTATATACCTGGACCACACCCCGATTGAGGAACGGAATGGATTGGACTCGCAAAGAACATAACGTCTTTCCCACTCGGCTAGATATAAATTAGCAAATGTGGGGGCCACACAGGTCCCCATTGCTGTACCTGTTATCTGCCGATACCATACATCCTCAAATTGGAAGGCGTTATGCTCTAAGACAAACTGAAGGCCACTGCCTACAAAATCAACCAATTGTTCACTCCATCCCGTCCTCTGCATCAGGCCCTGTACCGTCCGGACCCCCATCGCCTGAGGGATACGACTATATAGACTCACTACATCAATACTGGCCACCGACCAATCTGTGTCATGTGGCCAATTGTGGATCCTATCCAATAGGTCCATCGTATCCCTCAGTAGCGATGGTACGCCGGACAGCAAGGGCCTCAGGGCGTGGTCCAGGTATCGGGACAGGGGCTCCGTCAGGGACCCCCGTCCCGAGACGATCGGCCTGCCCGGTGGCTCCACCAGGGATTTATGAATCTTGGGAAGGAAGTACCAGACCGGTGATATAGGTGAAGACGGAAGCAGCCCCTCACCAACAGATTTAGAAATCACCTGCTGCTCTACTCCTACTCTTAAAAGAGATCTCAGCTGTCTCTGGTAGGTCAGGGTTGGACTCGATTTTAATTTCACGTAACAATTGGTATCATTTAACTGGCGATAAGCCTCCTTTTTATAATAATCAACACTCATAATCACGATGTTACCGCCTTTGTCGGCTTTTTTTACAATCAAGTCCTCCCGTGACCTTAGCCAGGACAGTGCCCTAACCTCCACAGATGTCAAATTGGATTTCTCTTCAGGGTATATCAACGCTTTCATTTCCCTAAGCACAGTTTGTTGAAAAATATCAAGCGAAGACCCTGCTGATACAGGAAATGGTCTAATCGATTTACATGGTCTGAAAGTCTGTTGTGCCTCCTCATAAGATCTATTCTCTTTCAATAAATCCTCCAGGATCCGCAGACACTGCAGGTCCTGGGTACTTGATAGTTCAGGAGGTATAAAACCAAGGCTGCCTATAGAAGGATCCTCCTCAGATGTCACCCCTTCACCTTTCGACTGTTTTATAGCATAGAACTTATCAATGCTTAATCTTCTTACTGCCATATAAAGATCCACTTCAAATCTGAAATAGTCAAATTGCTGGACAATCGCAAAGTTTAAACCCTTCTTTAGAGTCTGTAGACATTTCCGTTCCTCAATCGGGGTGTGGTCCAGGTATATAGACGACGTCCTGGTCGTTTGGTCGTCCACCAGGGAGGAATTTGATGCATTTTTGAAATATCTGCAGAACAATGATATGAATATGCAGTTTACTAGTGAATGGGGAGGGAAGGAGGTGCCATTCCTGGATTTGGTGGTAGGACTTTCCACTCAGGGATATTATACAAAGGGTTATCGCAAGGAAACCGCGACAAATGCGGTCCTTCACTGGGACAGCTACCACCCAGAACATACTAAAAGATCAATTCCCTTTAGCCAGTTTATGCGACTGAGACGCAATAATAAGACAGATGAAGACTTTTTGTCCCAGGCTAGTGAACTCAAATGTCGATTTGTACAAAGGGGGTATCCGAAAAAAGTAGTTGATGAAGCACTGCAGAGAGCATACAGGAAACCAAGAAGTTGGAAAAGAATAAACAACCCCTCGAGAGGGGGGAAGGACTCTCCGAAGAGACCGTTCTTTACATTTGATTTTTCTCCAATGGCAGGAAAGATCAGGGAAACCGTTAATAAACATTGGACAATGCTTAGGGATGATCCATTCCTGAAGGACAGGGTGAAGAACCCACCAATTGTATCTTTCAGAAGATGCAGGACAATAGGGGACAGGGTGATGAGCAGTGAATTTAAGAGAAGGGATAAGTTGACGTGGTTATCAGGTTATAGGCCAAGTGGTAATTACCCATGTGGTCACTGCTCTACCTGCCCCTTTACTGAGAAACGAAAGAGTATTACATTGGGGGGTCTTGATTTTGTTATTAGGGACTTTATAACATGTAGTACAAAATTTGTGGTGTATGCACTCTATTGCACATGTGGGAGATTTTATGTGGGCATGACAACCAGGCCGATGAGGGAAAGATTCCAGGAACACAAGAGATCGATAGGCTCTGGTAATGGCTGTCCAAGGGTAATTGATCATTTTAATGAATTTCATGGGGGTGATGTCACAGCGATGAAAATTGTGGGCCTATGCAGTGTTGGGATCCCCAAAAGAGGGGGAGATAGGGAAAAGATACTCCTGCAGAGGGAGGCTAGAATTATTGCTGAGACTAACGCTATGGGTAATTTAGGTTTAAATGAGAAAAATGAATTAAGTTGTTTTCTGGAAAAATACTGAATCGGTCTGGTTGCCCAATATCTATATGGAATAGAAATGTTGCTGAATAAGTTATGATGTTTGCATCTGCATTTGTCTTTCTGGTCAGATAGGTACAGATAGAAATGGTATTATATCTGGGCGATCTGGGTCGTTTTCTCTTTCTCCCCCTTCTCTAATCATTGGTGAATTTACACGCAGTGTATTTCTCTTATCTTTGTCCTTTTGGTGTTCTGTTGCCTCACCCCACCTCGTTTCACTCCTGTGCAGTGTAATGTATACAGTAGCTAAGAAGCAGTTTGTGTCCGTACTCCAGCCTTTTAATGTCTGTTTTGATGCGCGGCGGACTTCCTCCTCTTAATGTTTGACTTGTTGCTGCAGGTTGCTATGGTCACAGGGGGAGGAGAGAATTGGGGACATACACAGGCTGGCTTAAGCCTCACTCGTGAATGAGAAGATGTGATTGGCCAGCCTGTGTCCCGCCCACCTCTAGGTTAGACGCATGCTTCAGCGGCACACGTTGTATTGTTTGTGCGTGTCTGGAGGGGGAGGTCCGCCGCGCACGGTGGGAGGAGCGGCAGGTGACGTCAGACGCAGTGCTCAGTACAAGATGGAGCGTGAATATGGCGCAGTCACCGGCCTCTCTGCACCCCCGCTTAACCTCTGAAGAAACAACATTCATTGTGAAACAGCTGTAAGGTAGGGGGGAGCGCTCTCCATCGGGGGCCTCCTCTGGTTTACCACCTGATGCCAATTAAAGCTTTTATGGTATACTATCTGCAGTGCCCGCCATCTCTTTTTCTTTTCTCATTGCCTGGAAGTTGTGTGTCGGCAGAGGCACGCTGTGTATGGAGCCATAGAAGTGAGCTTACATCCTGGTCTAATTTCTTTTGCTGATGTGCTGGTCATTCTTCTTTATGCTGCATTAATCATTGTCTATTGATATATGACAGTCTGCACTGGCAGTCTCCTCAGAATTGTATAATGTCTGTGTCTGGGAGTGAACCCATCACGGAACCTGATAAGGAGGAAGATGTTATGACAAATGACCGGATGAATTGGAAGGCATTGTTTTCAGATGGTGGTGCGAATTCAGAGGGCCCCAAAAAATCAGTACATGCAGGGAGGCTGGAGTTTAAGTGGGCTAAAACTGCAGAAAAAGAGGTGAAATTGTTCTGGTCTAGCAAGACTTTCCAACAGTATGAGGATAAAGGTTATGTCTCTAGAGGGTTCAGGAGATACTACGAGCCCCTAGAGTATAAAGATGATCCTGTATTTGTTGAGAAATGGAAAGATTTTCACCTCTCACACTGGAAAAATCTCACCAATCTAGTAAAGGAGAGAACTGCACAGGAACACGTTAAAGTGATGGAGGAGGGAGAGAGAATTCAGGCACAGCTTAAGGAGGTGGTGGGTGAAGAAAAATTTAAAAGCATATTTACAAAAATCAACAAAAAAGTGGAAAATGTTGAAAAGGAAACTAAAGAAAGGAAATTGTCTAAATATCTAAGAGATCAAGAAGACTTCCTTAATGGGAAAGTCTTTGAGTGGATCCCGGCCTCTCAACGCCCCCCCAGACGCTTCCTTAGACGTCAGCCGAAAGAAGGGTGGACCACAGACTCTGGGTCTGACTCAGGCAATGATGGAGGGCCCAATAAAAAGAAGCCCAATAAGAAGGGGAACCCTAAGAGGAAAGATGTCCCTTTAGGAGGAGAAGGAGAGGGGGCAGGAGAAGGGGGAGGAGGAGAGAAGAGACAAGTGACCTGGAAAGGGCTACCACAGAATTAAGTCATGAGATGGAGGAAGTTGAAAGTAATGAATTGCAGATAGTCAACATCAGCGGTTTGCATATACCTGATGAATGTCTACAGACTCTAAAGAAGGGTTTAAACTTTGCGATTGTCCAGCAATTTGACTATTTCAGATTTGAAGTGGATCTTTATATGGCAGTAAGAAGATTAAGCATTGATAAGTTCTATGCTATAAAACAGTCGAAAGGTGAAGGGGTGACATCTGAGGAGGATCCTTCTATAGGCAGCCTTGGTTTTATACCTCCTGAACTATCAAGTACCCAGGACCTGCAGTGTCTGCGGATCCTGGAGGATTTATTGAAAGAGAATAGATCTTATGAGGAGGCACAACAGACTTTCAGACCATGTAAATCGATTAGACCATTTCCTGTATCAGCAGGGTCTTCGCTTGATATTTTTCAACAAACTGTGCTTAGGGAAATGAAAGCGTTGATATACCCTGAAGAGAAATCCAATTTGACATCTGTGGAGGTTAGGGCACTGTCCTGGCTAAGGTCACGGGAGGACTTGATTGTAAAAAAAGCCGACAAAGGCGGTAACATCGTGATTATGAGTGTTGATTATTATAAAAAGGAGGCTTATCGCCAGTTAAATGATACCAATTGTTACGTGAAATTAAAATCGAGTCCAACCCTGACCTACCAGAGACAGCTGAGATCTCTTTTAAGAGTAGGAGTAGAGCAGCAGGTGATTTCTAAATCTGTTGGTGAGGGGCTGCTTCCGTCTTCACCTATATCACCGGTCTGGTACTTCCTTCCCAAGATTCATAAATCCCTGGTGGAGCCACCGGGCAGGCCGATCGTCTCGGGACGGGGGTCCCTGACGGAGCCCCTGTCCCGATACCTGGACCACGCCCTGAGGCCCTTGCTGTCCGGCGTACCATCGCTACTGAGGGATACGATGGACCTATTGGATAGGATCCACAATTGGCCACATGACACAGATTGGTCGGTGGCCAGTATTGATGTAGTGAGTCTATATAGTCGTATCCCTCAGGCGATGGGGGTCCGGACGGTACAGGGCCTGATGCAGAGGACGGGATGGAGTGAACAATTGGTTGATTTTGTAGGCAGTGGCCTTCAGTTTGTCTTAGAGCATAACGCCTTCCAATTTGAGGATGTATGGTATCGGCAGATAACAGGTACAGCAATGGGGACCTGTGTGGCCCCCACATTTGCTAATTTATATCTAGCCGAGTGGGAAAGACGTTATGTTCTTTGCGAGTCCAATCCATTCCGTTCCTCAATCGGGGTGTGGTCCAGGTATATAGACGACGTCCTGGTCGTTTGGTCGTCCACCAGGGAGGAATTTGATGCATTTTTGAAATATCTGCAGAACAATGATATGAATATGCAGTTTACTAGTGAATGGGGAGGGAAGGAGGTGCCATTCCTGGATTTGGTGGTAGGACTTTCCACTCAGGGATATTATACAAAGGGTTATCGCAAGGAAACCGCGACAAATGCGGTCCTTCACTGGGACAGCTACCACCCAGAACATACTAAAAGATCAATTCCCTTTAGCCAGTTTATGCGACTGAGACGCAATAATAAGACAGATGAAGACTTTTTGTCCCAGGCTAGTGAACTCAAATGTCGATTTGTACAAAGGGGGTATCCGAAAAAAGTAGTTGATGAAGCACTGCAGAGAGCATACAGGAAACCAAGAAGTTGGAAAAGAATAAACAACCCCTCGAGAGGGGGTAAGGACTCTCCGAAGAGACCGTTCTTTACATTTGATTTTTCTCCAATGGCAGGAAAGATCAGGGAAACCGTTAATAAACATTGGACAATGCTTAGGGATGATCCATTCCTGAAGGACAGGGTGAAGAACCCACCAATTGTATCTTTCAGAAGATGCAGGACAATAGGGGACAGGGTGATGAGCAGTGAATTTAAGAGAAGGGATAAGTTGACGTGGTTATCAGGTTATAGGCCAAGTGGTAATTACCCATGTGGTCACTGCTCTACCTGCCCCTTTACTGAGAAACGAAAGAGTATTACATTGGGGGGTCTTGATTTTGTTATTAGGGACTTTATAACATGTAGTACAAAATTTGTGGTGTATGCACTCTATTGCACATGTGGGAGATTTTATGTGGGCATGACAACCAGGCCGATGAGGGAAAGATTCCAGGAACACAAGAGATCGATAGGCTCTGGTAATGGCTGTCCAAGGGTAATTGATCATTTTAATGAATTTCATGGGGGTGATGTCACAGCGATGAAAATTGTGGGCCTATGCAGTGTTGGGATCCCCAAAAGAGGGGGAGATAGGGAAAAGATACTCCTGCAGAGGGAGGCTAGAATTATTGCTGAGACTAACGCTATGGGTAATTTAGGTTTAAATGAGAAAAATGAATTAAGTTGTTTTCTGGAAAAATACTGAATCGGTCTGGTTGCCCAATATCTATATGGAATAGAAATGTTGCTGAATAAGTTATGATGTTTGCATCTGCATTTGTCTTTCTGGTCAGATAGGTACAGATAGAAATGGTATTATATCTGGGCGATCTGGGTCGTTTTCTCTTTCTCCCCCTTCTCTAATCATTGGTGAATTTACACGCAGTGTATTTCTCTTATCTTTGTCCTTTTGGTGTTCTGTTGCCTCACCCCACCTCGTTTCACTCCTGTGCAGTGTAATGTATACAGTAGCTAAGAAGCAGTTTGTGTCCGTACTCCAGCCTTTTAATGTCTGTTTTGATGCGCGGCGGACTTCCTCCTCTTAATGTTTGACTTGTTGCTGCAGGTTGCTATGGTCACAGGGGGAGGAGAGAATTGGGGACATACACAGGCTGGCTTAAGCCTCACTCGTGAATGAGAAGATGTGATTGGCCAGCCTGTGTCCCGCCCACCTCTAGGTTAGACGCATGCTTCAGCGGCACACGTTGTATTGTTTGTGCGTGTCTGGAGGGGGAGGTCCGCCGCGCACGGTGGGAGGAGCGGCAGGTGACGTCAGACGCAGTGCTCAGTACAAGATGGAGCGTGAATATGGCGCAGTCACCGGCCTCTCTGCACCCCCGCTTAACCTCTGAAGAAACAACATTCGTTGTGAAACAGCTGTAAGGTAGGGGGGAGCGCTCTCCATCGGGGGCCTCCTCTGGTTTACCACCTGATGCCAATTAAAGCTTTTATGGTATACTATCTGCAGTGCCCGCCATCTCTTTTTCTTTTCTCATTGCCTGGCTACTGAATGTGTGACTGGAGGTATACTCATGGCCGTATCTGAGGCAAGGCCACAAAGGCCATGGCCTAGGGCACCAGGAAGCAAACGGTGGGAGGTGGGCTGGCACACTCAGGCAGTTAAACTGCCAAACATGTAAACCACACAGGTCACAGACCCTGTCTGTGGCCGCCCTGCTTGCACAAGGCATAGCAGTTGAGCACAGCACAGAATGGGGGAAGCACTGGACAGGGGAGCATAGGATGGGAGTGCTCAAGGGAAGCAGGAGATTTGGGCGCATGAGACAAGTGGACAAAAAGGGCGCCCCATTCACTCCCATTATAAATATCATTTAATGGGCGCCGAACGGGGAAAAAAAGGCGCCGGAGATTATTAACGTTTTACAAACGGTGCCCGGAGATTTTTAAGGTTTTATAACTGTGCTTGTGATGATTTAACTTTACAAAATAAGCCCGTGACGAATAACGTTTATAAAGATACTAAATCACTATTTCTAAAACATTATTATCCACCCAAAAAAATTATTTGCATTTTTTTATTTAAATTTTTTATTTAGTAATGTTTGTAAAACATTATTATCCATAGGGGGTCTTAGGTTTAGGCACCAACAGGGGGGTCTTAGGTTTAGGCACCAACAGGGGGGTCTTAGGTTTAGGCACCACCAGGGGGGTCTTAGGTTTAGGCACCAACAGGGGGGGGTCTTAGGTTTAGGCACCACCAGGGGGTCTTAGGTTTAGGCACCGCCAGGGGGTCTTAGGTTTAGGCACCACCAGGGGGGTCTTAGGTTTAGGCACCACCAGGGGGTCTAGGGGTTAGGGATAGGTACAGGGAGGGTTTTTAACAAATGTAAATATAAGTTTCAGTTTAGAAACAGGGAAGATTAACGTTTTAAGAATTGCCGATCTCATACACATTATTTAATGATTTATAAATTCTTAAAACACTATTTGTAAACAAAATTCTACACAATATTTTTATAAACGATAATACTGCTTATCATTTACACCACGCGCCCTTTTTTCCCCGACGCCCTTTTTTGATGTACGCGTGCTCAAGACCAGTGGAGACACAGTGAGCGGGGAGTGGTTGACAGTGGGCCTTGGGCAGGAAAATGTACAAATCCGGCCCAGGGTATACTGGGAGTGTTACTGAAGGTGTGACTGGAGGTATAGTGGTGGTGTTGCTGAAGATGTGTTGTAGTGTGGTTGTTTCTGGAGGTGTGACTGTAGGTATTGTGTGACATCTCTTTTCCCCAAATATTCTTTTGTATGGGCCAGTGCACATCACAAACCTCTAACAGATCCACAAAACGCTAGAGGCTTTTGAAGCAGATTTTTAGAGCGATTCTAGGCATGTTTAGAGAGATTTTCTAAACAGGCCTAGCGTTTTTTGGAGCATTTTTGTGTAGCAGATTTCACAGATTTTGTGTATGAAGGTATGAATCACTATATACAGTAGCGCTGTGCGCACTGAAAGATATTTTGGCTAGTGTCATGGCTTTGATTACAGGTAATAGTTGATATACTGGCATGTTGTTCATAATGTAAACAATGCAGATGACATCATTGTTCTGTCACGTTTTTGGTGGGGTGTATGGGGATTTTGGTAGTATAAGAATGTGAATTAACTCAATGTGTTTGTAACCACACGCCTTGAAAAAGGGGGACCCTGCGCGGCCCCCAACACAATCATTGGCTTAATACTCTTGTGGGAACGCATGGCTCAATAAAGGAGCGTGAATTATTGAAAAAATCGGTGTGCTGATACGTTTGACTGCAGTTTTCTGAATGGAGACACAGCCTATGTCTTAGTGTCAAGCACCCGACCTAATCTTTGATGGAAGCTTGAAAGAAAGGGGGAGAACCGAGAGCCCAATATGGTGTAGTATGTTAATGAGGTGATGTCTGATGCAAACACACACAATGGTTATACTCACAAGGACGGGTCGCCTCCAAGGCAACCACTGGATAAGCAGGCGGGGAGAATTGTAACCTGACCCCGCTCAGGGTTAAGAAGTCGCTCTCTGTAGATAGAAGGAAATGGGGATACACCCCTCCACCAAGGGTGGACTAAACAGGTATGTGGTATAACAACAGAGGCGCCAAGTAGAGTAAAATTAGTTAAAATTGTTAAAAAGGGGGAAGTGGGTGGACTCACCTCCCTTCTGAAAAAATGGCCAGACAACGGGCAGGTTACTTCAAGTTTAAAGTAACATTTATTATGAGCTCCAAAAGTGCAACGCGTTTCACGGGTAACAGTCCCGCTTCTTCAGGCAAACAATTTTTGGAGGGAGCAAAGTCGGGTCAAGAGCCAGATGCGCTATATCTGGCTCTTGACCCGACTTTGCTCCCTCCAAAAATTGTTTGACTGAAGAAGCGGGACTGTTACCCGTGAAACGCGTTGCACTTTTGGAGCTCATAATAAATGTTACTTTAAACTTGAAGTAACCTGCCCGTTGTCTGGCCATTTTTTCAGAAGGGAGGTGAGTCCACCCACTTCCCCCTTTTTAACAATTTTAACTAATTTTACTCTACTTGGCGCCTCTGTTGTTATACCACATAATCTTTGATGGCGTGCCTTCCATGATCTTCACATTGTAGCTATTGTGTGACATCTCTTTTCCCCAAATATTCTTGTGTGTGGGCCAGTGCACACCAAAAACCTCTAGCAGATCCGCAAAATGTTAGAGGCTTTTGATGCAGATTTTTTTAGCGATTCTCGGCATGTTTAGAGAGATTTTCTAAACATGCCTAGCGTTTTTGGGAGCGTTTTTGAGTAGCAGATTTCATATATTGTTACAGTAATGCTGTTACTGAACAGCTCTGATCTAGCGTTTTTCAGAGCGTTTTTCCAATTTACTATACTTAACATTGAGACAGAAACGCCTCCAAAATCTAAGAAATGTTGCAGGACAGGAGTTTGCGTTTGGGGGAAAAACGAACCGCTCTGGTGTGCACCACCCCATTCACTTTCATTAGCCAAGCGGTTTCCCCCTGCAAGCGTTTAACCTCTTGCCGACCACGTCACGCCGACAGGCGTGTCCGTGGCGGCAGCCTCAGTACCGCCTAACGCCAATTGGCGTAAAGTCCTGGGGCTCTGTTTTTTTAATGAGATTGCGCGCACGCTGCGCGCGCATCTCATTCTCGTAGGGCGGAGCTCCGCCCCCTCTTCAGTCTCTGAGCGGCTATTGCCCCTCGGGAGACTGTTAGACGGTGTGATCGCCGTCTATTTACCCGTACAGCGCTGCGATCGGCAGCAGCGCTGTACTGGGGACAGCCGTGTGACACGGCTGTCCCCCTGGGACACTGGAGAGCAATCGGCTCTCATAGGCAGAAGCCTATGACAGCCGATCACCACAATTGGCTGGCTGTGGGGAGGGAGGGAGGGAATATATTTAAAGGAACACACTTTTTTTAATAAAAAGAGGTACAAAAATATTTGCACAAAAAAAAAAAAAAATAAACAATCTGGGGGCGATCAGACCCCACCAACAGAGAGCTCTGTTAGTGGGGGGAAAAGGGAGGGGGGAAATCACTTGTGTGCTGTGTTGTGCGGATCTGCAGCTTAGTCTTAAAGCTGCAGTGGCACATTTTGCTAAAAATGGCCTGGTCACTAGGGGGGGTTTAGCACTGCAGTCCTCAAGAGGTTAAAAAATGCTTCAGAAGTTGAACCGCTCTGGTGTGCACCAGCCCTTAGAAAGGTACAGTAATATTATATTCAAAAATGTCTTAAGTCTTAGGTATGCAAAGTATAAAAGTGGCAATAAATGATTCAACCAAAATCTTTGATTTTCCAAGTTTTTTTATAAATTGAAAATTGAATGTATAGAAAAACTGAATTGTCATTTTTTTATTAAGAGAATAAAAAAAAATATATTTTTTTTATCAAGTTTTAGAAGGAAACTAATAATGACGAAAATTGGTTGATTACAAAAGAGCTAAAAAAAGAAAAAGAAAAACGTTTATAGTGTAAGGCCACCTTGGGTCTATGGACATGAAATGTAGGCTTGATGTAATATCACTGCACTATGCCAGCAGGTTGGGTTGCACCATACTTGGACATCGCCAAATGTATTTTTACGGAAAAATAGGATATAATAAGAATTCCACATTGCATCAATGCACTATTGAAAAACATTCAAGAAAAATTCACCCGGTATGTATTTCGAGAGTTTAGCCTGTCTAATTCCTCCTCATCTGCAACTAATCACCATTGTAATTTGATCTCTCAGCTGTGCCAGCTCCGAAAATCTCCTCTGCCACGGCAGAGCTGCTAACCTGTAAACACAGGATGTTAAAGAGAAACCGTCACCAAGAATTGACCTTCATCCCAATCAGTAGCTGATACCCCATTTTACATGAAAAATCTATTCCTTTTCACAAACTAATCATCAGGGGACTCTGTATGGCTGATATTGTGGTGAAACCCCTCCCACAGGAAACTGTGAGAACCTCACAGCATTGTGGGAAATAACAGCTTTTTTACTGTTTGCAGCTGTTTCCAACTGCCAGAAAAGCCAGCAGCATCTCCTTCCACTGACATCACCTGCCAGCAGTGAAAATGTCACCGTGTGATAAATGTCAGAATGTAAATCAGAGAGAGGAAAGATTTTACAATGGGCAAACACTGACTGAATCATTGATACATAATTATTGTAAAAATGAAGCACTTTTTTATTACATTATTTTCACTGGAGTTCCTCTTTAACAACACATCTGCTTCCATGAAAGCAGGAAGTAGACACACTGCAGATTTATTGCAGGATTTGTATCAGCTGTAACAAAGAAACATTTTTCTTTAAAGGTCATTATGCTGTTGCTTATCATTTAGAGCAGAGAGGAAGTTCTGGGTTCAGGACCGCTTTAATGCCATACAGTTACATCTGCATTTAATACAAGGCTTCCTTTCCTAGTGATCTATAGATATATGTATAAGCCTTGGTGACCTAACAACTGACATCATTTGTACTGCCACTAGACTAAAAATAGAAGCAATATGTTTTAGTAAATAGAGTAAGCATCAATATCTGTTAGACCAGAGAGGCAATGCAGACACACCATTCACTTCCTTCTGTCACAGGTAACACAGTGTGAACCTAAGTCTTCATTACCATGGAGCTTGATTCACAGTAGGAGTTTCTGCCTTTGCTTTAAAAACTGCATATAATATAATAGTCATTCGTGTCTGGATTAAGATGATAATGCCAGCTAGACTGGCATAGATTGCAGACAGATCATTCGGGCTCTCAGATCTATACTTGTGCAAAGCAACTGATATAATATAGACGACAGCTTCATAAACTATTTTGGGCATTAGCACTAGTTAAAATGACATTTCCTGCATGTCTAAAATATATCACAGTATTCTTCTGAAAGAGAAAGTCTTAGCAGATATTTTATGATGGGTCTTGTATAGCTTTGCAGTTCTTCATAGGAGGACAAGCAGGTCCCAGTGTGATCTCTGCTTTGAAGAAGAATGCTAGCACTTGATAAATAGATTGTGGCCTGTGTCTCAAATGGACAAGATTACCCATGCAATAGGCCCTAGGAAAGAGCACTTTCATAAATAGCAACTTTAACCAAGGATTAAACTTCTTTGCAGTGAATAGCTGATCCCCCTCTCCCATGAGAAATCTTTTCCTTTTCTCAAATAGATCATAAGTGTCATCTGTGTGGCTGATATTGAAGTGAAACCCCTCCCACAGTGTGATGTCATGACCATGGTCCTGACAGTTTGCTGTCTGTGAACCTAATTGCATTGTGGGAAATAACGGCTGTTTCCAACTGCCAACTTGCCAAGTAGGGATGAACAAAGAGATGTAAATTCTTCAGAGTGTATGCAAATTTGTATGCAAATATATGCAGTTTGAAAATGGACCAATCCATTTAAACCCAGGTTTAAATTGATTGGTCCATTTGGAAGCTGCAGACGTTACCTTAAAAATTGCATAAATTCATATGAACTCAGAAGTATGTGCATTTCTTTGATCATCTGTACTGCCAAGCAAGCAATATCTCCCTCTGTGCATAGAACTCTCAGTAAGGAACATTCCGTACAGACCAACTGGCAGAACTAAAGAGGTCACCACCAGTGATACATTTCAATTTCAATGTAAATCAGGGAGAGGAGAGATTTTACAATGTGCAAACACTGACTAAATAATCTATAAATGAATATTGTAAACAATAAGCAATTTTATGTAATACATTATTTTCACTACAGCTCCTGTTTAATGAATGGTTGACTTGGCTGACTTATTAGGCAAATCATGGCTTTTTTTTTTCATCTCATTACATGTACTCTAAACCAAACACACAATTGGAGAAACTCACTCCCAAACAGTTTAGTTAGGAGGGGGGCAGATGAGAGGGAATATCCTGCACGCTGGTGCCCCCTGCTGGTCATATAGCCATTGTCTATATGCAACTGAAGCCCTCTCCAACTAATTGGCTGACTTGCTCAGCTTCTGCTTGATTATCACTGCAAGCTAGGTGTATTATGTGTGCACTTTTCATTGGCTTATAAGCAGCCTGCAGGCTTTATAAAGCAGCAGAGAACTGTTTGGGAGTGAGGTTCTCCAATTGTGTGTTTGGTAAGTTTTAGAGCAGTAGGAGACAGGCCTTGGAGGTGGCAGCTCCAAGGTTTTGGCTGCGCTCACATATGGTGTTAGATGCTGGTTCTGGGGCCCCGGGCAGTGAGAGTTCCCGGGGCCCCAGGCTGGCTCATGCACCATTGTTTTTAATTACATGTACTCTAGACAAGGCAGGACTCTCTCTTTGCAGCGCTGGGTCCCTGGTTTGAATCCCAGCCAGGGCACTATCTGCACAGAGATTTCTTATGTGTTCCCCGTGTCTGCATGGGTTTCCTTTGGGAGCTCTAATTTCCTCCCACTTCCCAAAAAACATACAGATAAGCCAATAGGTTTCTCCCCAAAAAAATGGCCCTAGACTGTGATGGACAAATAATGATGATAGAAATTAGATTGTGAGCTCCTCTGAGGGACAGTTTACTGACAAGACTATGTACCCAGTGTTGTAATGGATTGCATTATTCTAACTTGCTGCATGTCACCACCTCTACATTTAAGATAAACCCTCTCCTGTTCCTGAAAGGAGAAATTAATCATATCTCCATCACGACAGGACTGAACATATTTAGCTACATTTGAGGGCTTAATTGGGTTATATCACTCTGCTTGACTAGTTCCTGACTACCCTTGTAAGTTCTGATGTGGAGATTCCCTGTATAATGTGACGTGGGAATCCCCGCTGGTAGAGTTGCCACTACATGGGTTATGGTATGTAGTGGTGGTGATAAGTCCAGAGGTGGGAGACCTTTCTAGCCTTAGATCAAACACCATAGAGCTTCTATCAAGGGTGGACGTGAAATGGAGGTTCATATCTTTCGAATTGAGGTAGGCCACACAGTCTTTGAAAGTCTCTATGGAGTGGGATCCTTTCCAGACCATCAACATATCGTTGATGTATCGGTCATACCAAACAATATGTACAGTAAGTGGTTGTGACCTGCACAATGCCTTATTTCTTAACACCAAAAAAACTTGGGACCATATTGCCTAGTTTATCCTATGGAAGCACCAGCTATGACCTTTCCTGTAAGACAAGAGGCAGAATGAGCAACAGACTACCAGCCATTCTGGTAGCTTTGTTCACAACTGATGAGCAGCAACCTCTGTAGGAGCCACTGAATTATACTCTGTAGTCAACCACTGAATTATGTTTATATTTGCCATTTATCTATATAGAACCTGAGTTCACAGGCAGATAAGTAATGGTTAAACCCCATGTTTTACTCTGGTTTCATCATTCATAAAAAGGTAGGCCCATGGACTTTTTAAAGGGGGTGGGGGAGTGCTAAGCAGTCAGATCATAGTTGCTCTTTGGGACCTATTGTGACCAGCTGGAGCCCTGTTTAGGGGACAAAAGTTGCATGCAAGTTGGTAATGAATAAAGATTACTCAACTTTAATTTTTCAGACCCTCCTCTACAGATTTACTTTAAACAGTCCTCAGAGACAGACAAAATATGTTGTCTTTATAGTCCAAACCAGGGATGAATTTCAAACATATATTTTTCAAAACTGAAAAAAAACAAAAAACCTTTCCTATCCCAGCTTAATGCAAGCTGCATCTTTTGCTCATTAATTTTAAATTGACATCTGGAAAGAACTAACTCTTTAAATTATTGATCAGTGAGCTAAACTTGTCATCAGGAGTGAGATGTCTTCCCGTGTTGTATCTTTAGTGCCAACTTTTTCATACTTCAGTGCACTACGAGATCCTTGACACTGGAGGAGCCTTCTGATTTCTGCCTTCATTTGTCAGATCCAGCATGCATAAGTTTTCTGAGTGCTGCAGGGTACAAAGTAGGAATTTGTGCTCTTTTTCTAAACCACCAGAAAGTTTCTGGTTCTGGAGGAGAAATATCGGAGACATAATTTTCTCCTTTCCATTCAAGTAACGCATAGCCACCCAACCTGCAGGATTTTGATGGGCTACTGAGGCAGTCCACAATTTTCCACTAGCAAGGGCTACCATTTTTAGAACTTTTTCTCAGAGGAAGCTGAAGTAGATGAATTCACCACCAATCAGCTTCTCCCATGCACGTCCGGACACTTGCTAGCACTCTACATGGGCAGTGGAGAGGCGTCCATTGATTTGAGTCACATCTGAGCGGAGCTGTGGTGTTACAAACGCTATCATTGGGCTGCAATAAATTGCAGTTGGAATGCACTTGGTAGACACAGAAGGGAGGGTGAACATTCCATAAGCACATAATGCAACCTCATTCAGGTCCCCAAATTACTTCTCCCTCCAATTTGCTATGACTCGGAGGGGGAATAGTATTTAACGCTACTTGGAAATTCAGTGGCAGCAGGGGGAGCCACCATTCGGATCACGCAACTGACCGGATGGGGAGTACATATGTACTTGTGGGAATAGGGCCCTAGGGTTTTGAACGGCTATAAAGACTTGACACATAATCAATTCCTCAGTCTAAAATACTACATGGAGGTGGTAACATTGGCCAAACATTGGCCAATCAAAATTGAAGGTGTGTACCAAGCTTAAAGGTTCATACACACCCACCAACTATCTGTCCAACTATCTACCAAACTTGTCTGTTAAAGAGACAATGAAGTGAATATATGTTGCCACTTTTACCTTGTAATTCGCTTCAGGAGTCTTAGCAGGAGTAAACCGCCGCATCCCTGCTGCAAAACGAGGGCTTTAGACCCCCAAATCCCCGGGCAAACATCCACGACCAACTTGGTTATGGATTCTTCTGCCCTGGGAGGCAGAGCTTGCAGCTACAGTTCTGCCTCTCCTGATGTCAATCACCGTGCGGATCTTCGCCTCTCTGTGAAGGAAGAGTGAGAGGGGCGGGGAGAGGCGGCAATCCGCTGTGATTGACATCAGTAGAGGCAGAGCTACAGCTGAAAGCTCTGTCTCTTTGAGGAAGCGCTGCCCGGATTGCCCCCCAGGGATTTGGCGGGTCTAAAGCCCTCGTTTTGCGGGGGGGGGGGGGGGGATGCGGCGGTTTACTCCTGCTGAGACTCCTGAAGAGAATTACAAGGTAAAAGTGGCAAAATGTATTTGCTTCAGAGTCTCTTTAAAGAGAATCTGTATTGTTAAAATCGCCAGTGCGTTAGGGGACATCTCCTATTACCCTCTGACACAATTTCGCCGCTCCCCGCTGCATTAAAAGTGGTTAAAAACAGTTTTAAAAAGTTTGTTTATAAACAAACAAAATGGCCACCAAAACAGGAAGTAGGTTGATGTACAGTATGTCCACACATAGAAAATACATCCATACACAAGCAGGCTGTATACAGCCTTCCTTTTGTATCTCAAGAGATCATTTGTGTGTTTCTTTCCCCCTGTTCTCATGCACTGAAGTTTCAGGCTGCTCTTTTCTTCCTGCAAACAGCTTTGCCTTAGTCTGTAATTCTTCAGTATGTGAAAGCCCAGCCAGCTCAGAGGACGATTTATCCAGCTTGTAAAAGAGAAGAGAGAAGCTGCTCTAATCCTAAAGAACACACAGGCAGTGTGCATAGAGGGGCCTGGAAGGGGGAGTTCATAGCAGAACCACAACACTGAAGAACTTGGCAGCCTTCCAGACACAGGCCGACAAGTCTGACAGGAGAAAGATACATTGATTTATTACAGAGACAGTGATAGTATAAAGTGCTGCAGTAAGCCAGAACACATTAGAATAGCTTTTTGAACTTGTAGGATGATAAAAAACAGGATGCAATTTTTGTTACGGAGTCTCTTTAAGCCCCATGCAATTTTTGTTGTTAAACAAGTTGAAACAATTCAAACAAGTATTTTGCTATTGTTCAAACAGCTGATAAGACTGATAAGAAGTCAATCCAATTGTTGAATTGATTTCTTATCAGCAAAATATTTTTTTTAGTTGTGTCAACATGTTTCACAACAAAAGCTGTCTGACAATTGTGCTGCATAAAAGACCACTGTTGAGCGTTTGAATGGGGCTTAACAGACAAGTCTGGCAGATAGTTGGACAGATAGTTGGTAGGTGTGTATGGACCTTTAGGTGTTCTGCTGTAAAGATATGTACACACAAAAGCATGGTACACACTTTCAATTTTGATTGGTCAATCACTGACTGATTTACCACCTCCATGTAGTATTTAGTGTAGTGTGGTGTTTACCTGCACAATCTGCTCATAGAAATTCAATATCTGTAGAATCTCATATCACAGACATGGAGGTGGTCAAATTGGTTAGTGATTGAAAGTGTGTACCAGGCTTAAAGGAGAACTGTAGTGAGAGGTATATGGAGGCTGCCATATTTATTTCCTTTTAAGCAATACCAGTTGCCTGGCTATTCAGCTAATCCTCTGCCTCTAATACTTTCAGCCATAGGCCCTGAACAAGCATGCAGCAGATCAGGTGTTTCTGACAAATTTAGTCAGATATGACAAGATTAGCTGCATGCTTGTTTCTGGTGTGATTCAGACACTTCTTTAGGCAAATAGACCATCAGGGCTGCCAGGCAACTGGTATTGCTTAAAAGGAAATAAATATGGCAGCCTCCATATACCTCTCACTACAGTTCTCCTTTAACAATCTGTCCCCAAAGAGATCTTTGGAGATCATTGTAGAAACAATCACTGTACAGATAGGATGTTTGGTCTTCTGCTGAGTAATGTATTCCACTCTATAGAGAGGGGAGGGGGGGACACAGAAGCACTGATGGAAAATCCTTTAAAGTTCCAGTGAGAACAATAGGCATCAGGGCCCAGTTATCCAATGTGCTAGGCAAGCAAGTGAGGCAAATGACGCAAGGGCACATTTATGGCTGAAAGGATCTGATTATGAATGGTTGTTTCAGCAATGGAATATCTTGAACCTAAACTGAGAAGGATATGGATGTTTCCTTTTAAACAATACTAGTTGCCTGGCAGTCCTGCTGATCTCTTTGGCTGCAGTAGCGACTGAATCAAAGACCTGAAACAAGCATGCAGCTAATCCGGTCTGACTTTAGTCAGAGCATCTGATCTGCATGCTTGTTCAGGGGCTGTGGCTAAAAGTATTAGAGACATAGGATCAGCAGGAGAGTCAGGCAACTGGTATTATTTTAAAAGGAAAAATCCATATTCTTCTCAGTTTAGGTTCCCTTTAAGTGTGTGCATAACTTTGATATGGAGTATTCACATCTACAGGAATGTTAGATTCTGTTTTGTGCCCACATCCAGAAACATGCAATGACCATTTCCTCTCAGCTGCTAACTGCACTCACATGCTGAGAGACAGGAAATCAAAGAAACTTCAGTGATGTTTGGGGCAATATTTACACTTTAAGTAACCTATTTACCTTACATGTTAATCCAGTCATTTCTTGATATTTACAAATATTTTACATTTTATTCCACAACATGAATTAAATATTCAACAGAAAACGTGATGGAATTGAAATGTGCATAAAAGATTGGAAAAACCTCCTGTTGATATTTGACTGTGTTCGCTTGAAATGACTCATAGTACTTGGACATTCTCCTAAAGTCCTGGTTCACTGCCACATTTTATTTTTATAGGAAATGTATACATTTTAAATTTTTTTTACTATTTCTTCTGTTACATTGGCCACTTTACTACATGGGGCGTGGTCCCAACTGTCTCCAGAGAGGCGGGGGCAATTAGCATTTGATATATCACCGAAGTAGGAATTGAGAACCTGTGAATAGATGCTGTGGAATGTTTAGCTTTTCAACTCTGAAAGCGATTACTATTACTATAAAAAATGCATTTTTAACTAATTTTCTGTAAGATACAGTATGTCATTGAGAACACTTATTGAGGTTAACTAAACATCATAGCAGTGAATGGATAGTGTACTTGGTAAGGGCTCTGCTTCTGACACAGGAGACCAGGGTTAGCAACATTACTTTCTGCTACTAGGTCATTCATGAAAAAATAAACAGCACTGGACCCAGTACTGACCCTTGTGGGACCCCACAGCTAACAATAACCCATTTTGATTATGATCAAATGTGGGAAAAAGCAGACCTGCTGTGAAAATTTGAAAGGTGATGTGATGGAAACACATGTGCAGGGATTGAATTTTTGGAATATAACGCATATTGAATGTGATTTTTATCAAGTGTGAACCTTATCTTAGATAGTATTTTTTAAGATCTGTGTACAGGGATTTGAGCTTTAAAGGAAATCAGAGACCAACTTAATTAAAAGATTTATACATACCTGGGGCTTCCTCCAGCCCCATCTGCACGGATTGCTCCCACGCTGCCGTCCTTAGTCTTCACCCTCTTCATAACCAGGTCCCACAACTTCGGCAGTTGCAGCCAGTCTGACGCAAGCACAGTGCGCCCGTCTCCGTCTCTCTCCAGTGGAGAATAGTACCCAGTGGAGAATAGTACCCAGTGGAGAATAGTAGTGTGCCTGCACCTGCACTATTCTCCATCGGAAAGAGACGAAGAAAGTGCACCACGTTTGCGTCAGACTGGCCGCGACTGGCCGAAGTTATGGGATCCGGTACCGTCGATAGAGAAGGCTGAGGATGGTGGTGTAGAAGCGATGTGTGCGGATGGGGCTGGAGCAGGGGTGTCAAACTCAAATATAAAGTGGGACGAAATTGTACACTGGGACCTAGTCAGGGGTCAACTTTTATGTCTACTGGCCACCTTCCTCCCTTATAAAGTTCTCAGGTGTCTAACGCTCCCCACTAGGGATGCTCATTCGGATTCCACGGAAATGCAATTTCCGAAATTCCGATGCGGAAATTGCATTTCCGCATCGGAATGCGGAAATCGGTAATGCAAGTGTGTTAGGCGGATTTCCGCCGGAAATCGCGGAAATTTCCGCCGGAAATCGCGGAAATTCTGCCCGACTTTAACATCGATTTTCTCAAAAACTATAAGGTCTTTTTGAAAACCTTTTTTTGCATCTTATTCAGAAGATTCAGTTTAATAAACCCTGAAAATTTGGTGTTTCTAGGACTTAAGGGGGATTTGCTATTAACTGCTAAAGTCGGCGGATTTTTACTGTAATGTAAAATGCAGAAAATCTGCATCTGCTTATTTTCTGCATTTACATTACAGTAAAAATCCGCCGACTTTAGCGGTTAATAGCAAAGCCCCCGTAAGTCCTAGAAACACCAAATGTTCAGCGTTTATTAAGCAGAATCTTCTGAACAAGATGCAAAAAAAAGTTTTCAAAAAGACCTTATAGTTTTTGAGAAAATCAATGTTAAAGTCGGACGGAATTTCCGCGATTTCCGGCGGAAATTCCGCAATGCGGAAATTGGTAGCGGAAAGCGGAATCGGTATTTGGCTATGGTGGAATGCGGATTTACTGCGGAATCGGAAATTGGCATTTCCGACCATCCCTACTCCCCACCCCATCAAACCCCTTTACAGTTTCCTGGTGTCTAGTGGTCCTCCCTTCCCTATACATTTCCCTTGTGTCTAGAGGCCCCTATCCTCCCCTATACAGTTCAGTGGTGTCTCGTGCTTTGCCCCTTCCTACCCCATATGGCTTCCCTGGTGTTCTAGGGCTTCACCTCCAATATAGCTTCACTGGTGGTCTAGAGTGGACCAAACATAATGCAAAGTGGGATAAACACTTGAGGGCCAAATTTTAATGGCTCTGAGGGCCAGATTTGGGCCGCAGGCCAGAGTTTGACATGTATGGGCTGGAGGAAGCCCCAGGTATTTATAAATCTTTTAATTAAGTTCATGTCTGGTTCACTTTATCCATTTATATATTATTGACTGAGTGGTAATGTTTAGCATTCCAAGGGTGCCTATACACAGGACAATTTCCTGTTTATTTGACCAAAACAATATAATAGAGAAGAAATCGAAAATAAACTTTTTTCGATCGATAAAAACGATCGAATATTCTGTTTTTCCTATAAAAATCTGATTGGATGTGTTGGAAAGATCAGGTTGATTGCTTTGAAAATTGAATGGTGTATGGTAGGTCTTATAAAATAATTTAATAGATCAAAATCTTATAAAAATAAAATTAATAAATCATATGGCCACCTTAAGTGTGTTTTGTCTTTTTTTTCTTTAATAGCAAGGCTTGTCTTTGAACTTTACATATATCCCACAAAGCATTGTGCTGTTCATACATACCTATATTGTTGTTCCCATACCCCTATATTCCCCAGGTGGGAGGAGGGTGTAAAGCTTGATTTACCCTATCCATCTTTCCTGTAACACCGGCGTAACCTGATTGCCTTTCCGGTGACCCAAGTAAAGGACAAATAATCCTAACCTGGTGCGTTCCTGTGAGCTGCTGACATAGATAGATAGGGCTCTGCCGGCATCTAATGTATGCAGCTAGAGCTGCCTAGGATTACCTGGGGATTACTTGGGCAAAAGGAGGCAGCAATAATATTCTCATTAATGTCACACAGATAAATAACCTTTGACTTAAAAGGGTGCGCTGTTGTTTAAAATGACCTTGCCCGTGTGAAGATGACAGAGACGGATCAGGGGGAGAGCTGTGGCATCGTATTTATAAGAAATGAATCAAATGAAAAATGGCAGCGTTGCCTATAGCAACCAAGCACGTGTCCTCTTTTATGATCTTTTTTTGCACATTTTTTTATGTGACAAACACATTTTTCATCTTCTAATTAAGACTGGAATTGTGTAACATTAAAGCAAACTTGAAGCAAAAAAACAAACAAACAAACAAAACTTATGATATAATGAATTGTATGTGCAGTAGTATGGCTAAGGAATAGAACATTAGTAGCAAAGAAAATAGTCTCATATGTTTATATTCAGTTGTATAGTTTTTTTGTTTTTTTTTATAACATTGCATCATACTGTCATATTTGCAATCTAGAAACCACACTCTGTATTTTGAACTGTAGAACAAAGCAGAAATAATGACCCTTTGAACTTTCCTGCTGTAAAAAAAACCTCACCACAAGCTGTCTCTCGCTGTTTTTTGGCTGATTTAAGTGCTTCAGAAAACAAGACTGTATTCCATCTAGTGGCTTGAATAGTTCAGAGAAGCTATTTAGCATGGATAACATCTGAAGTTTTTTTTTTAACTCTTCCTGTACTGGAAAACAATGTGAGACTCTTTTCTTTGCTACTAATGTTTTATTTCCTAGCTGTTCTACACATACAATTTATTATCTCATACGATTATTTTCGCTTCAGACTTGCTTTAATCTCTTCAGGAACCATAGACTTTACCCCCCCTAAAGACAAGGCCATTTTTTGTAAACACAGCACACAAGTGATTCCCCCCCCCCCCCCCCTTCCCCTTTTCTCCCCAGCAACAGTGCTCTCTGCTGGTGGGGTCTGATTGCTCCCCCAGTGTTTGTTTATTTTATAAATATTTATTAGTTTTATTTTTGAATAAAAATGTTTCTTTTTTTAAAATATTTTATGTACTCCCCCCTCCCTCCCTCTCCCCACCAGCCAATCCCCGTGATCAGCTGTCATAGGCTTCAGCCTATGACATCTGATCACCGCCGAGACTCAGGATGGGACAGCCGTGTCACACGGCTGTCCCTAGTACAGCGCTGCTGTAGATCGCAGCGCTGTACACAGGATTTAGATGGCGGTTTCATCATCTAACAGTCTCCGCGTGGCGACCACCACTGGGAGACTGAAGGCGGAGTGGAGATCCACCTACCAAGCAGGAGATGCGTGCGCAGTCTGTGTGCGATCTCCTGCAAACTGAAGCCCCAAGACTTTACGCCAATTGGCGTTAGGCGGCCCTGGGGCTGCCACCGTGGCCACGACCATCGGCGTGACGCGATCGGCAAGCAGTTATAGAGACACCGAAGCAAAAAAAATAAAAATAAATAAAATTCTGATATAATGAATTGGTTGTGTAGTACGGATAATTACTAAAACATTAGTAGCAAAGAAAATATTCTCATACTTTAATTTTCAGTTATATAGTTTTTTATTTTCATTACTCAGCATTCTAAATGATTGTACAGAGCAGTCTAGTGAACCTTTGAACTGTCCTCTGCAGGAAAACAAACAATACAATGACTGACAGTTGACTGACAGTTGAGATAACACGCTTCAGAAGACAGAGCTCTCTGCGACTTTGAAAGTTGTGGAGAGATCAGTGGCTCTTTTGCATAGATAACAACTGCAGTTTCTTAACTCTTCCTGTACTGGAAACAATATTAGACTTGTGTCTTTGCTCCTAATGTTTTATTTCTTAGCTGTACTACACATACAAATCATTATACCATCATTTATTGTTCGCTTCAGTGTCTCTTCAAAAACAGCATTTTGTGTCTACTTAGGTTATCTTTGTCTAATAATTAAACGTGGGTCCTTTTACACTTACAATGTTGCATTGTGCTACTCTCTCTTACTGCAGCTTGTCGCAATCGCCATTACAAATCATTATATCATCATTTTTATTTATCTTCAGTGTCTCTTTAAACATGTTTGCTGATGGAAATGGAACTTCCATTTCTCCATTCAAACCATCCTTGCCATGGCACATTTATGAGTGTGAAAGCAAGTCTGTCTCTGGTGCTTACAGCAACTAGCCATAATGCCATCTTCCTTCTGTAGCTTACTTTGAAAAATGACAGCTTGAATCTGATTGGCTGTTTTGTAGTCAGCCTAGGTTTGGGGAATAGATCTGCTGTGGCCAGGGGAGATCCTGCCAAATTCTAAATATGTTGAAAAGAGGTCTCTGAAGGGGGCCCCCGCATGTATAGACACAATAAAACACTCCGAGACTGCCTCAAGGGAGAAAACGAGAACTTTAATTAATGTGATTAGCCCATAAATAACAACCTCTGGTTTACAGACATGAATAGCTGCATTCATTAATTATAGTTCAGTCCCAAACAATCAGTGCGAGGAGCTCTAGTCTGCCATAACTGATATTTCACTATTAGGAGAAGAGAAGTAACCTTCTCAGTGGGGGTCGGGGCAGAGAGAGGCAGTGGGGGTCGGGGCAGAGAGAGGCAGTGGGGTTCGGGGCAGAGAGAGGCAGCGGGGGTCTGGGCAGAGAGAGGCAGTGGGGGTCGGGGCAGAGAGAGGCAGCGGGGGTCTGGGCAGAGAGAGGCAGTGGGGGTCAGGGCAGAGAGAGGCAGCTGGGGTCGGGCAGAGAGAGGCAGCTGGGGTCGGGCAGAAAGGCAGCTGGGGTCGGGCAGAGAGGCAGCGGGGGTCTGGGCAGAGACAGGCAGCGGGGGTCTGGGCAGAGACAGGCAGCGGGGGTCTGGGCAGAGAGAGGCAGTGGGGGTCGGGGCAGAGAGAGGCAGTGGGGGTCTGGGCAGAGAGAGGCAGTGGGGGTCGGGGCAGAGAGAGGCAGGGAGGGTCGGGGCAGAGAGAGGCAGCGGGGGTCGGGGCAGAGAGAGGCAGTGGGGGTCGGGGCAGAGAGAGGCAGCGGGGGTCGGGGCAGAGAGAGGCAGCGGGAGTCTGGGCAGAGAGAGGCAGTGGGGGTCGGGGCAGAGAGAGGCAGCGGGGGTCGAGGCAGAGAGAGGCAGCGGGGGTCGGGGCAGAGAGAGGCAGTGGGGGTCGGGGCAGAGAGAGGCAGTGGGGGTCGGGGCAGAGAGAGGCAGCGGGGGTCTGGGCAGAGAGAGGCAGCGGGGGTCGGGGCAGAGAGAGGCAGAGGGGTCGGGGCAGAGAGAGGCAGCTGGGGTCGGGCAGAGAGAGGCAGCGGGGGTCGGGGCAGAGAGAGGCAGCGGGGTCGGGGCAGAGAGAGGCAGCTGGGGTCGGGCAGAGAGAGGCAGCTGGGGTCGGGCAGAGAGAGGCAGCTGGGGTCTGGGCAGAGAGAGGCAGCGGGGTTTACTGAATGGGTAAATCTTTGTGAATTGCAATTTCTTGACATTTCTTGAGGCATTTACCGCACAAGTCGGTAATTTACCTCACTAGTCAGTAACTCTAATTTTCAGTGCAGTAATAAATTTAGTGAATTGGAATTTGGGAAGGTGAACAGTAAAATCAGCTGTTTTCAGCAATACTGAATGTGGTAATGCTTAAGGAATTGATGCCAGTGGGGTAGATTCACTAAACCCTGGTAAACATTATGTGTGCAGGCAGCACATGAAATGTTTGTAGAGCTTTACGCAAACTACATAAAACTAGGTTCACATGGAGCTGGATTGCCAATGACCAACTGCAGCAGACAGTGCAGTGAATGCTCCAGTGGTGCATTGTGGTTCATTTAGAGTCTGGAGCAGATGCGTTTCCACCACAGTTTTCTATGGGAAATGCGTCTGCTGTCCGGAAACATTATGAAGGCCTGATTTTTGCATTGCAGACCAACAGATCTTATAATAACTTAGGATCTGTAAACTGTTAGGTCTTATTGTGATGCATTGCGATTTCGGCAAAATGGTCAAACATTTTGCATTGTAATGTGAACTGAGCTCAGCACTTGTGTAATTTCCGTAACAAGAGCCATACATGGAATAACTACGTTGCCTGTGACACAAGCAACGGAGCAGGTTCGACACGTACGGAAAGCTTTATGTACAGTAGAATGCCTTTATAGTAAACTCCAAGGGACCAGGAAAAATAGTTTACTATATCGGAATTGTTCATACATTGTATATTTCTACAGACACATTTGCTGGAATCTGAGGACTGAGTTTACTATATACAGAGGTTTACTAAATCAGAGTTACTATAACGAGATTCTACTGTAGTTTGTTTAAAGATTGGTGAGCAGGCTTTAAACTTTGGGGGTTCCGGGACTAGCATGACGAGATGGAAAGAGATGGGGGAAGCCTCTGGAGGAGGTAGAAGCTTCCCTCTATTGAGGTAAGTATCATCATTTCTCTCCTTACATTGTCACAGGTTTGCTTTAACGTACTTTATTTATCCTTATGTGGCTTAACTCATCTTATCTCATCGGTTTCCATTCAATTAACTTTCTCCCCAGGAGAAAATTTTCATCTCCTCTACAAAATAACTTTTCATTACCTAACAACTAAACAAAAGTAAAGATGGTTAAAGTAAACCTATAATGACAAAAACAGCCCCTGGGTGTATTTACCCCGGTAGGTGGAAGGAAAGCATATAGAAATATACCCTCTGTGTTTTTAGAGAGTTTAGCCTGTGTATTTCCCCCTCATCTGTGACTAATCACAAGTGTTATTTGATCCCTCAGCCGTGTCAGCTCAGGAATCACAGCAGCCTCGGCAGAGAAGCATATGTTGGGCACGGGGTGGTGCTGCTAGTAAAAAATATTGGATGTACATCACCAATATTTTACTATGCTTTTACCTGACATCCATTATCACTTGAATTCTTCACGCATGGGCCCATATGCAATTCACTTTTTCTCCTGACTTTTCTACTAGGTGTTTAATTAAAAACGTGTCAATAAAATGCCATTTTAACCACCAGCAAGAAAAAAAAAATACTCCAAATAATTTTAATAGCACTTTGTCATCTTTTTTTTTTCTTTACCTTTTCCATCGCAAAGTCCTGAAAAGTTGTTCTAAATCAAAGATGAAAAATGATATTGTAATGATCCGCTCAGCTGGCTGCACAGGCAGACAGCTGATTGACCATTCCTCTAGTCTGTGGGCTGCAGGTCTCGGGAAGAGAGACCTGTCTTCACTTTGCAAGTTTCTGACCTGTTCTGCTGCTGAGGAATTTGCATACATTTTGTTTCTGTACTTGGATCACACTCACTCTGGCAGAAAGAGCAGTGGATCCTTCTAGATCTGCTTCAGTACTTGGATCACACTTGCTCTGGTGAAAAAGAGCAGTGGATCCTGCTAACTCTGTTTCCCTACTTGGTTCACACTCGCTCTGGCGGAAAGAGCAGTGGATCCTTCTTGTCCTGTCCCTTTGTGTTTGTGTGTCGTTGGTTAGTTAGGGTGGCGTGCTTGTCTCTGTTGCGCTTATCGTGCGGAGACCGCGCAGTAAACGCGTTCATTGTTGCGAATGAGTGCGGTGTTCGCGTTTAGCTAGCGTTTATTTTCCTTATCTTCTCATTGTTGTTTGCTGTGCCTTTGCTACTCTCGTGCTCTGCCCTGCTCAGTCTTGTGTCACTTCTGGCAATCTCCTCTCTCGCGATTGCGTTCCAACTTTGTTTCTGCTGTTGTGTGTTCACCGTCGCTGGTTGGCGACTAGATTGGTGCATACCCATACATTCTGTCCCTGTGCTCATTCTCATTGGCAATCGCATCTCTTGCGATTGTGATCTCACTCGGTTTCCACTGTTGTGTGTTCGCCGTCGCTGGTTGGCGACTAGATTGGTGGACATACATACTTTCCTTCTCTGTGCTTATTCTGTCTGTCTCACCTGGTCTTCATGGTGGTGTGTTCATCGTCGCTCTGGTGACTAGATTGGTGGACGCACATACACCTTGTCTCTGTGCTCTCTCTCTTTAAGGGCTATCTTGCCCTGCATTGCTTCCCCTCGTACAATTCCTATCTGGCATCTGTGGCTGGGCAGAGGATCTGTTCCTCTGCACTCCACAGCTCCACCTGCCGGCAGGAATTCCCCTCTACAGGTGCAAAGCACCATTACTTGGTTCTCTCCGATTATACGCTTGTGGAGGATTTCCGCAGTGTCAGCGCGCATCTTGTGCGCTGACCACGGGAATAATTCCACAATCGTTACAGATATCCTTGGAGAAAACTCAGGAGAAAACGTTAATTGCATATAGGCCCATATGCTATTCACTTTTTCACCTAAATTTTCTCCAAGGAGATAATTTTTCATCTGCTGTTTAAAATAACTTTTCAGCATTCTACAGTTATCAAAAGTAAGTAAAAAAGTAGTGTGGAGTAAAAGATATTTTATTTGTATGGTATGAAAATATCACCTAGGAGAAAACTTAGGAGAAAAAATGAATTGCATATGGGCCTTAGTGTCTAACTTTACACCCGCCTAATGCCTAACACTAACCCCTTACTCCTTTCAAGTGTCTAAAACTTAACTCCCCCTCCTAACTCCTATCACTAACCCAAATAACCTCTAGTTATAGCAGCATCAGGCACCCAACTCACCGTTTGGCGCCTAATTACCGATAATTTGTTGCTTATTAGAGGCCCAAATGACCTGATCCATTCTTATCACCCCCTTTACATAAGGAAATGAGACTTTGTAGTTCACAGAATGTAGATGCTGTTGAGCAACTGTAAGAACTAAATTTCCATATTGGAAACTAGCAAGCAGGAGAGGTCTTAAGCCTGTATAGAGAGCATTATAGCTGCAGGCAGGCAGGGCTACACAATCTTTAAAACTCGCTTCCAAAGGTAATACCCGTAATTTACAGTAATCAACATGATTGCTTTCAAAATTTGCCTTGTTCAGGTTTAGGTTTCGTTGTGCTTTAAAGTAAATCTGTGTTTACTGCTTGTTGATAAAATGTGTTGTCGGAAGTTCGATCAAGGCTTCTGGCTTTCTAGCAAATACAGTCATTTATCTGAACTTTTCCCCTTAAAGGAATAAGTAGTGCTCCATTGTTCTCTGTCACACACTACAGTATTGGTATAAATGCACTTTATTAGCATCTTTAAACCTTAAAGTGTACCCTAGTGTGGCATGATGAGATAATCATGTGTGTTTACAGTGCAAAACATATATAACCAGGCAGTTTTACTTATTGTATTTTGCTGCCTGAATCAGTTAATGTCTAGGCATGGAAGTGACAGCTTCTGTCTTGTCAGTGCCTTGTCGGGAATATAATAAACTTCGCTGATAAGCAAATTACAGCCATAAACGTTTTCCTGGCAGAATACAACTTCCGAGAGCAGGGGGCATAGTAAAAGGTCAATAGTCCATGTGTTTTCATTTATGGACACTTAATAGTCTGCCACTGAGCAGAATCAACAAAACATTAACTCTACTACTTTGTAAATGTTTAAATATACCGTAAAACAAAACTATGGGATATCTAAAAAAGGGTCATTTTTAGAAGTAGGAGGATAAATGCAATTGTTTATCTCATCAGTGTATTGTCACCTTAAAGCGGTATTGTCACCATAAAAATCAAATTTCAAAAGCAACTGGTCTGAGTGTAGTAAGTGATAAAGATGCTAATCCTGCATTCAAAACTTTTTTCTGCTGTTATGGTTTGGAGTTATTACATACTATAGGAGCACTGGCCCTAGTGCCAAACAGTGCCAAAAAGTTAAATGCTGGGAGTTCTTTTGAATGCTGGGAGTTCTTTTGAATGCTGGGAGTTCTTTTGAATGCTGGGAGTTCTTTTTATCTATAATATATTCCTCCTCTTCCATTTATTTCCCTGCCTAGCTGATCACTTGTGTTTACAAGCAAGGCTAGGGTGACTCAGTGATTGGATGTGTAAATAAAAAAAAAGACTCTGGGAAGAGGGCAGCTAATGAATACACAATGAGCAAGAGAAAGGAGGGGGGAAAAAAGAGTCAGGGAGGATATGATGTCAGCATTAGCTTGGCAAGATGGCTACTGACTAGAATAGGATTTTCTGCTTTTACTTTGTAAAATTCATGGGAATCATTACATGGATAGCACAATACATCTGTTATGTAAGTAAAAGTAGTATTTATCTACTTATATATGTGTTTTTTATCTCTAGGTTAGCATGAGTGTTGCTTGTTCTTTAAGGCCCTTAAGAGAGGGAATCTTTGTTGCAGCCAGTCATTCTACCTTTATGCTCCTCCATGCTCATTTTTAAATGGCAGATTTAAAATTGTCCGCTAATGACTTATATTGTAGCAGATGTAGATGTACAATAAAGTGTACTTGAGGTGACATGTAACGTGATGAGATAGATGTGTATGTAGAGTGCCAAGCATACAAATAACTATGTGGTGTCCCTTTTCTTCTTTTTTTCTGCCTGAGAGAGTTAAACAAATGGTATGCAAGTGACAGCTTCTCTCCAGTTAGGATCTAGATGGACTATAGTGACATCCTCACAGATAAGGAATTTCATCCATAAAACTAATTCCTGGCAGAGAACAGCTTCTTCTTGCAGGGTAGCAATACTAAGGTTAATAGTTCATGTGTTTAGACTAGAATTCTAATATGAGTACAGGTGTCTCCTGACACCACTGGTGACATTGTCGGTGGTCCATCATGTTTGATTACTAATGACCCAGCTCTATTGTCATTCTATTGTGGATATTCATGTGGTCTACCCCTTTTCCTCTTCATTGAACAGAACAGCTTGCCATACATCTTTATTATTCTTATTATTCCCAGAAAGTTTCTAGGTAGGCTATTGAATGTGTGCACATAACTCCGATGAGATGGCACATGGAGCCCACTAGATTAGCTTAACAAGGGGTGCCAGTGGGTACAGTACCAGTCAACAATTTGGTGACACTTTCTCATTAAATGTTCTTTATTTATGTATTACATAAATTGTAGGTCAATATTGAAATTTCAAAACTTTGCAATTATGTAGTAGAATTATGTAGTGAACACAAAAGCAACAAAAAACATAGAATATGTCTCAGATTTTTTAAAATAACTAACTTGTGCTGTAATGCCAGCCTTGCACACTTACACACTTCTGGAATTATCTCAATCATTAAGGTGTACCAGAGATTAAAAAATAAAAGCATTTATACTTTCCTTGGGCTTCCTCCAGCCCCCTTTAGGCCATGAGCTCCCTCGTTGTCCTCCCGGGCTGCTTCAATCCTCTGCTGGCGGGTGGAATATTGGGGCTGTCGGGGGAGTGGTAGAAGAGGCGAGGGAGCCCACAGCCAGAAGGGGGCTGGAGGAAGCCCCAAGTAAAAAATACTTTTATATTTTTGTCTCAGGATTCCTTCAAGTAGTCATCTGGAAAGGCTTTTAGTTCACAGTTGTCCATTGTGAGAGTTATCTTCTGAGATTTCTTGTGATATTAATGTGTTTGAGACCATCAGTCGTGTTGTGCAGAGGTAGGGTAGGTATACAGTGAATAGCCCTTTTCAACTACTGACCTACTCCACTGACCTACTCCATCTTATCAGCGCTCAGTGGCTTGAAACAAAAAGAGGCACTTAGAATCACCATCCAGTAGTCTGGCAAGCGTCAAGTAGACTGTCCCAGAGTCTCAATAAGTTTCCTCAATGCTCAGCCGACATGTCAAAGAAAAGGGAGACAAAAAGGCACATAGCGTAATCCGGTATTGCACAGAAATTGCCCGTCACCACATCCAGAGTGAACAGAACACCTTGTGCTGGGACACACTCCCCCCTATGTGCCCGCACTCACCCGGACAGCCTCCAACAAATCCGGAGGTATGGATGTATAGCGTAGTCAAGGGGATAGGGATCAATTCAGTCCACCACGATCAGTTTCTATAACTCAAGGAAGCGCCATATAGTGTAAAACCATTTAATGTAGTATAGGTAAAAAAGTATCAAACTCACAAGCAGAGGTAGTCAGAAAGCATGTAATCACATGAGTGGTAGCAGTCCCGAGTTGTTTTTCCATTAGCGCAGCTTTCTATTTAATTGTTATCTACTCCATCTTATGACAAGAATCACTCAACCAAATAAACAGAAATGACAGACCATCATTACTTTAAGACATAAAGGTCAGTTAATCGGGAACATTTCAAGAACTTTGAATGTGTTCTCAAGTATAATGATGAAACCCATCAAATGTTGTGGTGGTTCTCATTAGGACAGCTCCAGGAAAGGTAGACCAAGAGTTGTTTCTGCTGCAGACAATAAGTTTGTTAGAGTTACCAGCCTCAGAAACGGCAAATTAACAGATTAGAGCCCACACAAATTCTTCACAGAGCTCAAGTAGCAAACACCTCTCAACTCAGAGAGGAACTGTGTGAATCAGACCTTTATGGTCCAATTGTTGCAATTAAGCTATTACTGTAGTGGGAAGAAGAAGAAGAGAACTGATTGGGCCAAAAGAAAAAAAAATGGAGTTATCATTAGACCAGTGGAAATCTGTACTTTGGGTTGATTTCTCAACACTGTAGATTTTTTTATTCTACCAGCCATATCTGTGTGAGTTGCAGAAAAGGTGAGCAAATGGTTTCTACATGTGTGTAGGAGGAGGAATGATGGTGTGAGCTTGCTTAGTTGTTGACACTGTTTGGGATTAATTCAAAATTCAAGGAATTCTTAACCAGCATGACTACCACAGTATATTCTTCAGCGACATGTCATAGCATCTTGTTTGTGCCTAGTATAACCATTGTTTGTTTTTGGAACCAGACAATGACCCCAAACACACATTCAGGCTATGTAAGGCATATTTGACCAATAAGAGAGTGAGTAGTCAGATGACTTTGGCTTGCACAATTATCTGACCTAAACCCAGTTTAGATGGTTTGGAATAAGCTAGAGTGAAGGCAACGCAGCCAAGTGCTCATCACCTCGAGAAACTTCATGAAGCTGGTTGAGAGAATGCCAGAAGTATGCAGTGCTTTAATCAAAGCAGAAAGTGGCTTTGAAGAATCTAAACTATGTATACAGTATAAACTTATTTTAGTTTGTTGAACTGCATGAGTCCATATACAGTATGTTCCTTCAAAATGTTAATGATGCTAATCTCTTGATCTACAAGTTTGCTATCATTTTCATAGTAGTGAAAATAACTGTAAAGTAATATTTGTCCTAAAGTGTAATATTTTTTTTCTTCATTTACTCACCTCAAATGATGACAAAAGTGCGTTTTAATGCTCTGGACTGTTCCCTTCATGAACACAAACATTTGCAAAAAAATCTAGGAAAGGTATTGATGAACTGGGAAAAGATTTAAGAACCTGATCTCATGTCATCGTTTTGCACACTTTAAGTGTTTTACACTCTTTCCTTGCAGTGCGAGAGTCTAAGGTTTGAACCTCATCCAAGACACCACACTTTTTATTTTCCATATTTGTGTGAGGTTTTTTTCTGGGCACTTCAATGTCCTCCACATCCAAAAAACTACTGCTAACTTAATTGGCTTTCCCAAAAAGTGGTCTTAGTCTACAGTAGAGACTATAACTGTGAAAGGCCGGAGAGCTTGAGCTCCCCTGAGGGACGTTTAGTGACATGGAGTATTTGATGTAGTCTGGAAACACTGAATATTTTCACCATTATATAATTGTATAATAATAATGCCACTAGAATATGCATAATGTCTATAAATGTAATCATGTTTCTGTGGTACACAACTAAAGACTCATACACACCTACCAACAATCGGTCCTGCTTTCTTTCAAACTTGTCTGTTGGAAGATAAGTTGGGTGTGTGCACAGCTGGCAAACAACCAGATGACCAACTGATAACAGGTTGTTTGCCAGATCCAACCGGTGGATCAATCTGACCAACTATCAGACAGGTTGGAATGTGTACAAGGCTTTTTAACAACTTTTTTTGTTTTTGAATGCTGACATTATGTGAGGTATGTCATTTAGCTTGCACACATAGTATTTAAATGAGTCGGTTGTTTAGTTGGTTGGCGTGTGTGTTTATGTACTTGTCAGGTAAACAACTTGTTGTGTGGTTGGTCATATTGTGCGTTTGGTGGTTGTGATGATCCGCTCAGCTGGCTGCACAGGCAGACAGCTGTTTGTCCATTCCTCTAGTCTGTGGGCTGCAGGTCTCTGGAACAGAGACCTGTCTTCCCATTGCAAGTTTCTGGTCTGTTCTCTTGCTGGGGAATTTGCATGCATTCGTTATGCAAATCCCCTACCTGCCTTTTTTGATGACTGGCACTATAAGAGCTTTATGTTTCCCAGAAGGCTTTGCTGGTCATTTCCTTTCCATGGTCTGTTCCTGATGGACACTGCTGGAGTGTCAGCCATTGCTATCTAGTATAGTTAATTCCTGGGGGTTGCTTTAGGCTCCCCTTCTAGCCCAGTCAGGTTGTATTATCTGTATTGCCTGTTCTGTCTTGTCTTGCCTGTTGCCATTGTCCTGCCCCAATGGTGGTCGACAGGAAATGGTTCTGATCTCTGTTCTTGGAGTATAGCTGGTGCAGCGGTTGCTAGCAGCTATCTCTTCTGTTCTGTCTCCTGGGATCGTGCTAGCTACTTTTCGCTAGCGCTGGGGATCCTTCTGTTCTGTCTTCTGGGATCGCGCTAGCTACTTTTCGCTAGCGCTGGGGATCCTGCTGTTCTGCTACTCTGTACCTGGATCACGCTAGCCACTTTTCGCTAGTGCTGTGGATCCTATCTCTCGTTTGTCCCTGTTTTTGTGTGTCTGTCTTGTCCGCTACGCTTGCTGCAAGCTCGGTGAGGTAACCGTTAAGCAAGCGCTCGCGTCCTCTGTTTCATGTTTGTCTGTTAATGGTTAGTTAGGCGTGCTTGTCTCTATTGTGCTTATCACGTGGAGATCGCGCATAACCGTGTGCACTGTTGCGAATGAGTGTGGTGTTCACGGTTAGCTAGCGTTTGTTATTTTCCGTATCTCCTTATTGTATTTGCTGTGCCTGTGCTACCCTCGTATTCTATTCTGATCTGCCTTGTGTCACGTCTGGCGATCGCACCTCTCGCGATCGCGTTCCTATTTCGTATCTGCTGTTGTGTGTGCGCGGTCGCGGGGTGGCGACTGTATTGGCGCACACACATACAACCTATCCCTTTGCTCAATCTCATTCGCAATCGCCTCTCTTGCGATTGCGTTCTGCGCTTCGTACAATTCCTGTCTGGCACTTGTGGAGGTACAGAGGATTGGTTCCTCTGCACTCCCTAGCGCCATCTGCCGACAGGAATTTCCCTCTACAGGTGCGTAGCACCTTTTGCTGGATGCCTGCAAATATACGCTTGTGGAGGATTTCCGCCGTGTCAGCGCACGCGTTGTGCGCTGATCACGGAGAAAGTTCCACAATCGTTCCAGTGGTGCATTAAGTTGGAGTCGTGCGTATGAGCCTTAAGAAACTAAGAAGTACACTAGTTAATTAATACAAAAAGAGACACAAAGAGCCCAATATAGTGTAGTATGTACTGGTAATATCGGTGTGACAAAGTAAGTATATGATATCAATACTCACAAACCAGGGTTACCTTCCAGACAACCACTTTGAAGACAGGTGGTGAGATTAGACCTGCCCCCACTCAGGATTAAGAAGTCTCTCTCTGTAGATCAGAAAAAATGGGGCAACACCCCTACACCAAGGGTGGAGTAAGAACATGTACAGGCAAGCAGAGGCGCCAATAGGATAAAAGTCGATAAAAAGTTTAAAAAAATCGGGGGAGGCCGAGGTGGATTTCCCTCCTCCAAGTAGACACAACAAACTATTAGTAGAGTTCAACCAAATATTTTTTCACATACTTCAGAAAGTGCAATGCATTTCGCAGGCATATCCCGCTTCCTCAGCTTATGAACGGAGCATACAACTCATGTAGATCTAGTACAAAGCAAAGTGCCTCTGTGTTAATTAATTAATGACTGTGTTAATTAATTAATAACTTCTGGAATAGAAATAATGCCCTTTTCTACCCCTTTTCATAACAATGAAAATACATTTGGTAGATAGATAGATAGATAGATAGATAGATAGATAGACCATTCTAGTTGTCGTTATCATTTTGAGTATCCAAATGAACCCCTTGCTCTATTCGTCAGGTGCCAAGAAGCTTTTTAGAGATAGATAGCTTGAATTTTACGGTTTGTATGCTTATAATTCCTGTATTTCCGTTACATTTATTATTACTATTTCTAGAAAATGAAAGAGAATTGCAGAAGCTGAGGCTCTCCTGGATTCACCCCTTCCCTGAGCAGCTCAGAGGTTGAAGTCTGGAACAAAAGAGCAATTATACCACCAGGACATTCCAGGTATGCGGAGAATCATTTATACTTAATGAATATCTCTTTCTGAGCCTCAGAGATGCTCCGGACTTCTGTGCATCCTTTAAAACATGAACCTTTAAATGATGAAATGTGCTTTCCATGCCTCTGATTAAACATGTATTCCTGAGGAAAACAAAATGAGCCAGAGTATTATTAGCATCACTCACATGACACAACCAAGCTCCTCTAATAACTGGATAGTTAGGAAAAAGAAGCAAGTGAAACTATCACAGTCTGAGCTACCTTACTGCTTCTGTGACACCTGGCGGATATGTGTGGGGGACAGACAGGAGATCTCCAACATTCCGATATGTCTTCTATTTAATGAGGAATGCTCTTAGAGGCCTTACAGTTTGATAGGTGTTAGTCTATGTATTTTAAGTATACTGCTTTTAAAATTAAAGTGAACCAGAGGCGAACCTCGGGTAAAACACCCCACATACCTCAGCCATCTTTAGTCAAGCGTGTGTACGAGACTTTAGACTGATATTTACACTACTGGATGAGGGTCTACTGAGCAGGGCCAGTTCTAGACTTTTTGCCACTTGAGGCAAACCCGTGAGGATGCCCCCTCCCCTTTGATAGGTACCTGGAGGAGGTTGCGGCCAAGAAGGGGGAGCAGCAGGCACAGCGGTGGGGAGGGGAGTCAAACCCCCCTTACGCACCTGGGGCTCCCCCATCTGTACTCCCCCTCCAGCTATTTTTGGTAAATTTACAGCAGGCAGGTAGCAGGAAAGCAATTACTCACTTACTTCCTTACTTGCGTTCCACCACTGTACTTCAGTGGGCAGCATTGCAGGAAGTGACGCGGTGAGCGGTGGAATACAAGTAAGGAGGAAGTTAGTAATTTCCTGCTCGCTGCGTGTCCTAAATTTAGTGAATAGCTGGAGGGGGGGGGGGGGCACGGATGGAGAGCCCCAGGTGAAGGAGGGGGGTCTGACCCCCCTCCCCACTGCTGTGCCCGCTGCTTCCCTTTTCCTGGCTGCTACCCCCTCCAGCTTGGCAGACCCCCCCCCCCCCCCACTGCCAGGCAGGCACTGCCCACTCACTTCCGCCACCTGATGAATTTGTCTCACCCCGCCTCATGGGCAGCCCGGGGCTGCTACTGAGGTCTACTGGAAAACTCTTGAAATCATTGGCTGGGGTAGGGCTGCTTGTGTGATTGTTCTATAACAGACAGACAAGAAATAAAACAGCTACACTCTCTCAACCCATATGAAGGTGCAGGAGTGCACAGGTTTGGAAAACACCTGTCTCTTCATTGCCATATATCCCTAATGGGCATGTAGATGTCTGAAGAGCACCCTTCCTGCAGTAATGGAAATTGTGCTCTCTGAGATTTCCCATCCATCTTTCATGTCACCTCTCTTAACCACCAGTTTCCAACCCCCTTACCCACCACTGCTCTGCAGAGCAATATCTCTCCAGCTCAAGTGTGAAAGAAATCTAATGCTGCGTACACATGCCAGAGTGAACTGGGCCTTGGTGGACAATAAAGACCGCCTTGGTCAAGATTCATGAGTCAACCCAGTGTGTGTACAGCGGCTGCACAATGCCTGCTAAAGATCCAACATGTCAAGAAATCTCTGATGCCCGAGCAGTGCCTGATCATATTGTTCACCCCTGCGCACTGGAATACACTCCGTCATATGTTGCTCGTTCTCCCTCCTCCTTCTTCCATAGCTACAAACATGTCACTAGCCTGGAGGCTGATGACACATCTGTACAGCGTCAGCACTAAGTTTCACTATTTAAGAGCTGCCTTTTCCCAGAAGCCCCAGGACTGTCAGGGCTTGGTCCAACCATATGCCACTATCATTCCAAACATTGCTAAAGGTGCCCATCAATGATACAGTCTTGATTGTACAATCTTGCCAAAGCTATGTAGTGGAAGGATAAATCAAGAGAATATACTTTGAATGGATACTTCAGGTAGTCCCCCAAGTGGTTACATTGTACAATCAAGATTGGTTAATTAGTAAGCACCTTAAAGAGAACCTGAGGTGGGCTCATAAAATTAAAAAAGACCCTAGACTACCTGATACAGGGGGCTGAGCGGATCAGGTAGCCGCCAAAACTGTCACTCTCCGCGGCTCCTGTGGGCCGCACTGGCCCACTTTCACTTTCGGGACCTCTGGGTCAAGGCACTGGAAGGAAAGATTGATTCTCACCTCCATCGTGCAGGGAGGCGGGGACGTGGCAGGGGGTGTGGCCAGGGAGAGAGCGCTGCCTAATGGCAGCTCTGGAAATCCTGCAGGAACCCCCCTAGTGGGCTTTTTGAACAGGGAGTCCCTCTACTCAATGTTTGCCCTCGAGATAGCGACAAATATTGTTGTTAATTTTGGGGGGCCATAGCCCGGCGGTGGGGGGGGGGGGTATAAAGTGGCAAAGTAGGGACACACAGGCATGTTATGAGGCAGAGAACATGCCTCTGTGTCCCATCTGCCCCTCTCTATGAACCGCCTCGGGTTCTCTTTAATGCTTCTTCAATCTCTCTGTGATCTCCTTTTCACACTTTGTGCCACTGCATACATACCATGTTGCCTTTGCATTAAGTTACATACATTGACTATTGGCGTGTTTGCATCTACATGGAAAGGCTTATATAATTTCTTGTTTCTTTGATGGTGATGATTTTAATCCAGAGCTGGTACTCTGTTTGCTGAAAGGAGTATTGCTTTTGCGTCCTGGAGGGGAAAATTACAATCAAATGCCTTCGAAAGGAGTCCTATAATAATTAATAGCACACTGAATAGGACATTAGAATCAATTGCTGTTTTTTTGATTAGGATTAATTACTGCAAGGGGAGTCATTTTATATTTTACTGCTGCAGTCCACAGAGACTTGGTGATCATTCACACACATAATAATCACAAGCATTTTAATGCACAATATTGAATAATGCGGAGGTAAAACTATATAAATGTGGGCTTTGGGGAACAGCCCATTAGTATTAAAGTGAGTGGCAGGCTATCTAACATTAAATCTTACAAAGAAAAACTATCCAGCTTACTAGGGGTGTGGTGTGGGGCATGGCAGGCATTGATGGGCGGGATTGAAGGCGCTAAAGGCCCCGATTCTCAAACATATGAGAAATCTGACTACATTTGCCTATGCCGGTGATAATACGTTAAAATGGGCACCATAATGTTAATTGTGGTGCTCAATAATATGGTATTTAGGCTGCCTGTGCCCGTTAATTAGTACACCCAGCAACAAAGGTGGCGGTTGTATTGGCACGTAATGCGGCGGGGGCAGGTAGGTTATGGCTAGGTATTGTCGGGGAGTTGGTTAGTGTTAGGCATCTTCAGGGGAGTTGGTTAGTGTTAGGCATCTTCGGGGGAGTTGGTTAGTGTTAGGCATTGTCGGGGGACTTGGTTAGTGTTAGGCATCAGAGGGGAGTTGGTCATTGTTAGGCATCTTCGGGGGAGTTGGTTAGTGTTAGGCATCTTCGGGGGAGTTGGTTAGAGTTAGGCATCGGAGGGGGAGTTGTTTAGTGTTGAGCAATGTCTGGGGAGTTGGTTAGTGTTAGGCATCGGAGAGGGAGTTAGTTAGTGTTGGGCAGGCATCTTCAGGGGAGTTGGTTAGTGTTAGGCATCGGAGGGGGAGTTGTTTAGTGTTGGGCATTGTCGGGGGAGTTGGTTAGTGTTAGGCATCGGAGGGGGAGTTGGTTAGTGTTGGGCAGGCATCGGAGGGGGAGTTGGTTAGTGTTAGGCATCAGAGGTGGAATTGGTTAGTGTTAGGCATCGGAGGGGGAGTTGTTTAGTGTTGGGCATTGTCGGGGGAGTTGGTTAGTGTTAGGCATCGGAGGGGGAGTTGGTTAGTGGTGGGCAGGCATCGGAGGGGGAGTTGGTTAGTGTTAGGCATCAGAGGGGGAGTTGGTTAGTGTTAGGCATCGGAGGGGGAGTTGGTTAGTGTTGGGCAGGCATCGGAGGGGGAGTTGGTTAGTGTTAGGCATCGGAGGGGGAGTTGTTTAGTGTTGGGCATTGTCGGGGGAGTTGGTTAGTGTTAGGCATCGGAGGGGGAGTTGGTTAGTGTTGGGCAGGCATCGGAGGGGGAGTTGGTTAGTGCTAGGCATCAGAGGGGGAGTTGGTTAGTGTTAGGCATCAGAGGGGGAGTTGGTTAGTGTTAGGCATCTTCGGGGGAGTTGGTTAGTGTTAGGCATCGTCGGAGGAGTTGGTTAGTGTTAGGCATCAGAGGGGGAGTTGGTCATTGTTAGGCATCTTCGGGGGAGTTGGTTAGTGTTAGGCATCATCGGGGGACTTGGTTAGTGTTAGGCATCTTCGGGGGATTTGGTTAGTGTTAGGCATCTTCAGGGGAGTTGGTTAGTGTTAGGCATCGGAGGGGGAGTTGGTTAGTGTTAGGCATCGGAGGGAGAGTTGTTTAGTGTTGGGCATTGTCGGGGGAGTTGGTTAGTGTTAGGCATTGGAGGGGGAGTTGGTTAGTGTTGGGCAGGCATCGGAGGGGAAGTTGGTTAGTGTTAGACATCAGAGGGGGAGTTGGTTAGTGTTAGGCATCGGAGGGAGAGTTGGTTAGTGGTAGGCATCGGAGAGGGAGTTTGTTAGTGTTAGGCATCGGGAGGTTGGTTAGGGGTAGGCCTCGGTACAGGGTCGGTTAGGTTTAGGCCTCAGTGGGCATCGGTTAGGTTTAGGCTTTGGGTGGGAGGATAGTTAAGGTTAGGCATCAGTGGTGGAGTCAGTTAGGGTTAGGCATCGAGAGAGAGGGCTGGTGTGAAAGTGGTTAAAGGAGCACTATGGTGAAAATTTTTTAAATTTAAAATATGTGCAAACATAGACAAATAAGAAGTGTGTTTTTTTTCCAGAGTAAAATGAGCCATAAATTACTTTTCTCCTATGCTGATGTCACTTACAGTAGGTATTAGAAATCTGACAGAAGCGACAGGTTTTGAACTAGTCCATCTCTGCATAGGGTATTCTCAGCAAGGCCTTTATTTTTTTATAAAGATATTCCCTAAAAAGTATTTAAACAATGATGCTGGCCAGCTTCCTTGCTCGCTACAGTTTTTTTTTTTGGCATTTTTGAAAATAAATAAATCCCTGAGAATCCCCCCAGAGAGAGATGGACTATTATTATTATTTATATAGCGCCAACATATTACGCAGCGCTGTACAGTGTATATATATATATCCTGTCACTAACTGTCCCTCAAAGGAGCTCACAATCTAATCCCTACCATTGCCATATGTCTATATTATGTAGTGTAAGTACTGTAGTCTAGGGCCAATTTTTTTAGGGGGAGCCAATTAACATATCTGTATGTTTTTTGGAATGTGGGAGGAAACCCACGCAGACACGAAGAGAACATACAAACTCTTTGCCGATAGTGCCCTGGCTGGGATTCGAACCAGGGACCCAGCGCTGCAAGGCGAGAGAGCTAACCACTACGCCACCGTGCTGCTCAGTACTAGGACTAGGCCAAAACCTGTTGCTTCTGTCAGATTTCTACTACTTACTGTAAGTGACAGCAACATAGGAGAAAAGTAATTTATGGCTCATTTTACTTTGGAAAACACGTACTTCTTAATTGTTTATGTTTGCACAGATTTTAAATTTTAACATTTTTCGCCATAGCGCCCCTTTAAGTTAGGCTGTAGTAAAATATAAAGATTGTTGATATTTTACTATCCGAATGAAGCTGCAGAACTGCGATTACTACAGCAGATTGAAAAAGCTGCAAGTAAAAATGAGGTCATAATTATGGGCGACTTCAACTTTCCAGACATTGACTGGGGTATTGAGGCTACCCATTCTGGTAAAAGCAGCAGATTTCTGGCAGCACTACAGGACAATTACTTGACTCAAATGGTAACGGAACCAACTAGGAGGAATGCGTTACTGGATCTGATCATTTCTAATAGACAAGATAATGTATCAAATGTGCAGGTTCAAGAACATTTGGGAAATAGTGATCACAACATGATAACGTTTGATCTGGTGACTGATAGGCCACGGGGCAGCGGGACCACTAAAACTATGAATTTTAGAAAAGCAAAGTTCAATCAAATTAGGCAGGCACTAAGTTTGGTGAACTGGGATAATGTACTACAAGGGAAGGACACTGAAGGGAAATGGCAAGCTTTTAAACGTATTCTCAATCAATATTGTAGTATGTATATCCCATATGGAAACAAAATGTCTAGGAATAAAAAAAGGCCTCTATGGATGAATAGAAAGGTTAGGGATAAAATGAAGAGGAAAAAGAATGCCTATAAGGTCCTAAAACAGGAGGGGACTGAGGCTGCACTAAGCAATTATAAGGAGTGCAAAAAAAATTGTAAAAAAGAAATTAGGCTGGCAAAGATCGAAGCTGAAAATCAAATCGCTAGGGATATCAAATCTAACCCAAAAAAGTTTTACAAGTACATCAACTCTAAAAAAAGAAAGGTTGACTGTATAGGAATCCTAAAGGATGAGGGTGGGAACTCAATGGTGGATGACCAAGGTAAGGCAGAGTTATTAAATGCTTTCTTTGCTTCTGTCTTCACAAAGGAAACAGCACTGTTGCAAATTACAGAGGCAGAAGAGTCTCAATCTTCTAACTGTAATATTAAATACTTAACGCAGGAAGAAGTAAAGGCAGGACTAAATAAATTAAAAATAGACAAGGCACCTGGCCCGGATGGCATGCATCCTCGGGTCCTAAGAGAATTAAGTTCAGTTATAGCTAAGCCCCTTTAGCTTATCTTTTGTGACTCTCTTGCAACTAGCAGAGTCCCAGTGGATTGGCGTACAGCCCACGTTGTTCCATTATTTAAGAAGGGCAAAAAATCTGATCCAGGAAATTATAGACCTGTAAGCTTAACATCAGTTGTATGCAAACTATTTGAGGGGTTACTAAGAGATACTATACATGACTTCATAGTAGAAAATAATCTTATTTCTCAGCATCAACATGGGTTTACTAAAGACAGGTCCTGTTTGACTAACATGCTCAGCTTTTATGAGGTAGTGAATGCTAATATGGATATTGGGAATGCTGTAGATGTGATATACTTGGACGTGCAAAGGCCTTCGACACTGTTCCCCACAGAAGTCTGGTGCAAAAGTTGAGGATGCAAGGACTGGGGAAGAGTTTGTGTGCATGGATAGGGAACTGGCTAATGGACAGAAAACAAAGAGTTGTGGTCAATGGATCGTACTCAAAATGGGAGACTGTTAGCAGTGGGGTCCCACAGGGGTCTGTACTGGGTCCAGTGCTCTTCAATTTATTTATTAATGACCTAGTAGATGCAGTAGTGAGCAATGTTGCTATTTTTGCAGATGATACAAAATTGTGCAGAATCATCAACTCTCAGGAAGATAGTGTCATATTGCAACAGGATCTGGATAGGATGGCTATATGGGCACATACATGGCAGATGAAATTCAATGTTGACAAATGTAAAGTCATGCATTTTGGTCGTACCAATGGTCTAGCACCATACAAAATAAATGGGATACAGTTGGGAACATCAAACTTGGAGAAGGACTTAGGAGCACTCATCGACAACAAGTTAAATAATCATACTCAATGCCAAGCCGCTGCAGCTAAAGCGAACAAAATTTTGGGATGCATTAAAAGGGAAATAAAAACTCAAGATGCTAGCATAATATTGCCCCTGTTTAACTCTCTAGTAAGGCCACATCTGGAATATGGAATTCAGTTCTGGGCACCACATTACAAAAAAGATATTGCAGTTTTAGAGCAGGTGCAGAGACGAGCTACAAAATTGATACGTGGGATGGAAGGTCTCGCTTACCAAGAAAGGTTAGCTAAACTGGGTTTATTTAGTCTAGAGAAAAGACGCCTTAGAGGAGATCTAATTAACATGTATAAATACATCAGAGGGCAATATAATAGCTTGGCGGATGAGCTTTTTGTCCCTAGGCCTTCTCAAAGGACTAGAGGACATGAGCTGCGCATGGAGGAAAAACGTTTTAGCCATTTATTTAGGAAAGGGTTTTTTACAGTAAGAGTGATTAAGATGTGGAATGCATTGCCAAAGGAAGTCGTTATGTCAAACTCTATACCTGCATTTAAAGGGGGCTTAGATGCTTTCCTTGCGTTGAAAGACATCCATGGCTACAATTACTAGGTTATGCCTAATGATGTTGATCCAGGGATTTTATCTGATTGCCATCTGGAGTCAGGAAGGAATTTTTCCCTTTTGGGGCTAATTGGACCATGCCTTGTAAGGGTTTTTTTCGCCTTCCTCTGGATCAACAGGGGTATGTGGGGGACAGGCTGGAGTTGTATTTTGTACTGGTTGAACTCGATGGACGTATGTCTTTTTTCAACCAAAATAACTATGTAACTATGAATTATGCAGAGATTCATAGTAGAATATCAGTAATTTACTGATATCGTACTTGCGCTATCTCCAGTGCCCAAATAATAATAATAATAAGTTCACTCAGAAAAGAGTCTTGATGTAACTAAAGTTTTTCTATTCCTTTTTCACATTGCATTATTTATATTTTTTATTCACTAATTGTTGAAAGTGTATTATGCAAAAAGGTAAGAGACCAGTATGGGGAGATAAGTCATAAGTGTGTTGAACCTATTACTATGTTTTCCGTAGCGCTTTACATTTACAAAACAAATATTGGGGAACATACTATATATACACGAGAAGTTCAAGACACTGTACAATCATGACATCCAGCAATACAAGTACAAATACATGCATAGTTAAAGTGTAAACTATAGTTACCTGTGGTGTGTTGTCCCGCAAAGCCGCCCCGAAGACCCGGCATCACTCCACCTCTGGCACCTGGCAGTAAATGGCTTGGCGTTTTTGTCCATGGAGAGTGGGGAAGCGGGGTGCCAGAAGTTGAGTGGGCATGTGGGGGCAGCCAGTGTCGGACTGGAAGCTGGAAAAGCTGAGAAAATGCACTTGCTGGCCAAGAGGCAGTAATCAGCGCTTTGGCTGCATTTAAACAAGGAAACGTTTTTAGATAGGATGACAAGACAAGACAAATAACATTTATATTGCGCTTTTCTCCTGGCGGACTCAAAGCGCCAGAGCTGCAGCCACTAGGGCGCGCTCTATAGGCAGTAGCAGTGTTAGGAAGACTTGCCTAAGGTCTCCTACTGAATAGGTGCTGGCTTACTGAACAGGCAGAGCCCAGATTCGAACCCAGGTCTCCTGTGTCAGAGGCGGTGCCCTTAACCATTACACTATGACAGTTCTGATGACGCCGTAAGTGCGGCGAAACTAGTCCCCCGCCTGGACGCCCCATATTACAACCAGCACTGCAAGACTGGATGCCATCTACTGCTGACAGTTCAGTAGAGGAAGTCCGCTCTACCTCTGATACCTTGTGCAAGGTGCTGGATACCGGACAGCAGAACAGGAACACAGAGAAGATGTCCGCACACTCGCTGGTATGGTCCAAGGGTTTTTATTTTAATCCAACTCGCAAATACAGAAAATTGGCTGACATGTTTCGGATAAGATCCTTACTCATAGCCTAGGCTATGAGTAAGGATCTTATCCGAAACATGTCAGCCAATTTTCTGTATTTGCGAGTTGGATTAAAATAAAAACCCTTGGACCATACCAGCGAGTGTGCGGACATCTTCTCTGTGTTCCTGTACTGCTGACAGTTCAATGGGACATCATATCCATCCCTAAGGAACACTCAATCCATGGACTTTTCAAACTCTTCATAACCAACAAGCCACGTGAGCCATCAAGATGGGTGAGATTGTTCCATGCTGGCAAATGATCGCTGTATAATCTTCTTGCCCATATGATAAGTGACATAATATATGTACCTTTACATCAGAGGATCTATGGCTGCGAATTGGCCTATAATGATTCTGATCTTAAAGATGAATGAGCTCAATGGGCAGGTTTAATCTGTGGATGCCTGGCTGCGATTGGGCCTTTGTTGTTACTAGCCACATGGACTGCTAAAGTAAAGAGAACCTATGACTGTTTTGGCTTTTGGCTTTTGGATTACAGTTGTTTCATAACCTTGAAAGCTCAACACATGCATATGTGGACTGTCTGCTTTTAACATGATAGCTCCAGTGAACTATAAGTCCAACTAACATCCTGCTTCACTCAGATGTAAAAACGCTGGTCTTTTTGAATTTTTGTTCAACTGGGGACGCCCAGGTTTGATATGGGGGACGCCCAGGTTTGATATGGACAGTTGGGAGGCAGTATAGCTGGGGGCGATCCTGGCGAGGGGACTTTTTAGCCATACAAAGGGCAATATATATGTGTGTGTGTTTTTAGGGGGGTGGTGTCCTTTTTGGGATAATGGTTTTGTGGGATTAAATAAATGCAATCAAATAGATGATTATGTAGGTTTTAGCTTCTAATAATGAATAACATTTTGGATATTTTTATGAATTACATGTTGTTGATGGATATTTTTGAATAACCAGGAGAGGGACAAATGCCTACAGGATAATTTGTTGTTGTATCAGTAATCAGGTGTTGTTGCTCACAGTGAAAACATGCTACAGGTTTCTATTGGGAGTAATAACACAGTGTTACTGCTGCTTGGCCAGCAGGTGGATTTTCTCCGTTTTTCCACCTCCCAGGCCGACACTGGGGGCAGCCGCAGCAGTGATCGCGGCAAGGTATGTATATCTATGCCCCTGGGATGATAAGTAAAGTCATGCAGGGCGTAGATATACTGCCTCTTCAGCAATAAGTAATTAAACAATGGTATCGGCATTTCCCATTGTTTGAGTAAATGCCAGGGTAGATCACATCGCCTCACCTCATCCTGGACACTACCTGTATTGTCCACGATTGGCTATGTTTGGAGGTTCTGTGTCCCCCTACAGGTGTCAAAATGCAACTTGACAACAAAAAGAATGTTGGCAAATGCTTTTTTGCTCGGTAGCAGAAAAGTATTTGGCATCAGCTAAACGAGATGCTGCTACCCAAAAAACGCTTGAGTGAACGAGGCCTAAACCACAGACACTGCGGCTGTCCTTGGCAAATTTGGGTGCTCCATATGAACTGTAATGTATAGAGTCCTTTGGGGGACCCAGTTTACAATTCACACACACTGGGGCCCGCTGCGTAGCATCCTTCTGCCCGACATCTTGTGCCTGTGCCACAGTCTGCCCAACACACATTAGCCTCGATTCATAAACAGCAGTGCGATAAACAAAATCTTGTCGGGAAAATACCACACTCGGTATTTTCCCGGTCTGTGTGCTAATTCATAAAGATTTCCCCAGCTGCCCTTGGAGGTCGGTAAATTACCGCAGCCCATTGAGCGGTAGAGTAGAGCAGTGTCCCGATTCCCTCTTTGCCCTGCAGAAATGAATCACACAGACGGCTCTCTCTGGCTCTCCCACTGATGACTCAGACAGATGAGTCACACAGTCTTTCCCTGCCTGCAGAAATTACTCACACAGACGGCTCTTTCCACTGATGACTCAGACAGATGAGTCACACAGTCTTTCCCTGCCTGCTGAAATGATTCACACAGAGGGCTCTCTGGCTCTCTCCACAGATGAATCAAACAGACTTCAGCTCTCTGCACTTTGCATTAATCAGAGCTGTCAGAGCTGTCGGTAACTTGTTAAGACCTCACCGGAGGTGTCGGTAACTACCGCCAGGCTTACCGCTTGTTGAAGGCTTTATGAATTGACATTTGCTGACAATTTACTGACATGTGTTGTCGGTAACTGCAGCCAAGTCGGTAATTTATCTCCCTGGTCGGTAATGTCAGCTTTTCATGCGGTAACAGCCTTTATGAATTGCCATTTTGCTAAATGGTCGGTAAAGTCTGATGTTTTCAGCATTACCGCATGAGGTAATGCTTTATGAATCGAGGCCATTGACAGCACTAAGAATTTCAATTCACAGCCTACATGTAGCTACATTTGCTGTGGCGGCTTCGAACGCCTAGCTCCCCATGAAGAAAGGTGGGCAGGGTTTCATCTAGTAAAGGAGAGGGAATGACTCCAGCAGCAGGAGTGCACTGTGTAGTTCACTCCTGCCTCTAAGCGATAAAGCCTTCTAACTCTATGTGTCGTAGTGCACCTTTTTTTTGAGAATCGCAACAATCACAGAAGCCGGTCTTCATAAATATTCACAGCGCTCAGAAATGTAAATCTGTGTTTTCATACAAATATAATATATGTTTACCTATACTTCCGACACTTGGAACTTGGAACGTGAAGAAAGCAGCCCACTCATTTACATGCATATGCCAGCTTTATGGACTCCGTTAATCTTCTTAAGTCTGATTTACCGATTCCCGAGTGTGCTTGGAATGTAAGCAATGGTTACTACATAGTCAAGGGCAGACAGAGGGGGCCATTCAAAATGCCGGTGTGATATATTTACAAACAAGTTCACTGTAATAAATAAGGGAAGGTGATTCAAATAAGGCAGCTAAATAAACAGGCCATTTAACAGCTAAACTCACAGGTTTAATCTCTCATATATAAAGCAAAGCATGAGAACAAAGTTGGCCATACGGGTGCAAAGATATGAACATAATCAAAGCAATTATGTAACAGCTTAAAGTAAATGGGAACTGCTGTTTAAAAAAAAGCCAGATACTTAGCTAAGGCGAGGGAAGGCTCTGAGTCCTAATGAGACTTCCCTCTCCTCTCCCGGTGCCCTCGGTGCAGCGCTGTCCCCGGAAGCAGTATTTGACTAATTTGGTCAAATACCGCTCCTTCCGCCAGGCAAAGGTGACTTCGGGAGTCTTCAGGAGCCCAGTCCTCCTGAAGACAGGTGGCTCCATACTGCATGTGCGTGAGATGGTGCTCGCTCGTGCGCAGTATGGAGCCACCTTCAGGAGGACTGGGCTCCTGAAGACTTCCGAAGTCCCCCGCTGCAGGGGATTCAAATGGAGGAGCTGCTGCTGTAATAAGGGCACCGGGAGAGGAGAGGGAAGGCTCATTAGGACCCAGAGTCTTCCCTCACCTTAGGTAAGTATCTAGTTTCTTCTTCTTTTTTGTTTAACAGAGTCCCATTTACTTTAAGTGAACATAAAGGGAGCAGTTTAAACGGTGGATATAAGGACTGGTAGTGGTATCCCAGTGCATAACGTCTATGTGTTTTTTTTTTTTTGTTTTTTTTTTAGCAGATGTTTTCCTAATAATTCTGGAGCTGGAAAGTACTGGTTAAGGGCTCTGCCTTTGACATGGGAAACCAGGGTGTGAATCCTGCCTCCCGTCAGTACCTATTCAGTAAAAAGTCCTTGCTCAAGAATTCCTAACACTGCAGGGTGGCCCCTTTGGTTCTCAGTTTATCTGTGCAGAAACCGGTGGGGGGGGGGGGGGGGGCATCCAAAGTTTTGCAGGGGGGCTCAGTTCTGGTTACTCCCCTGCCACACAGTATTGTGGCTAGATAGCGCTAATTAGCATAACTTTCTGTAAGAAAGTGCAGAAAGGGTCAAGCTCCATTCACACTGTGCTCCTTGCATTGTGATAAGATTGCAGTGCAATGTCGCTGAAAAAAAGTCTCGTCACACAGTAGTGTAGTGTTGCTGTGTCACCATACTGTGAGGCAAGTAAGTACAATGAAAGTATGCCTCCCTGCCACTGTAAATGCGCACACTGCCATGTAAGCTCACTGCATGCTGGGCATTACCTCGACGGAATGCATCACACTGCAGTCAATGTGCGGGTCCCATTGGAATATCATTGTATTGCGTTGTGATGCGATGGTATTGTATGTTATTATCATTTTTATTTATTGTATTTATAAAACGCCAACATATTACGCAGCGCTGCACAATAGATAAATGGGTTAACATACAAGGTAGGACATACAGGAAACTCACAACAAAATAAGATCATGCAAATTATTTGATAACAATATAGTGTCATAGGTCAAAATATAGACAGTTTTAGTCCACAAGAGGGGTGATTGACAGTAAGATTGCATAATCAAGCTAGAAACACTAAGGGAGGAGGGCCCTGCCAGAGGCTTACCATCTAAAGGGTGAGGGTGCAGACAATAGCTGCATCTGTTGAGAGGGTGTCTAACAGAACGTATTATGGTGCTGGTGTAGGGGGTATGCGTGTGCGGGGTTAAAATGTGTGGCGAGAAGTGGACAAGGGACCAGGGGGAGAAGCAGATGGAGCCAGAACATGGGGCACCAATAGGGCGGGTGATCAGGGGAAAGAGGAGCAGGTATGAGGGAGGTATGCATAATGATGTTTTGGGGATACATACTGTTGCACTGGGAGTGGTGGTAAGGTAGGTAGGGAAAATGGTGTAGCAGAGGCTGTAGAATACTTAGTGGTGGGCTTGACTAGGACAATGGAGCAGCGATTAGTAAAGTATCAGTGCAGTTTGTTTTTATTTGGTGGGGTGGATTGTAGGCAATGCAGCTCAGATTCAAATGCAGAGGTGATCTAGATAGGCAGCAATAGTGTTCAGCAATACAAGTAAATTACAACAAAGATAATGTTACCTTTATGTGATGCTTATTTCTGATGAATTACGGGTGAATTTTGGGTAAAGTCATTTTTTCACCATTTGAAAGCTGCCCTTAGATAGCGAACCTAATTGTCGGCGAACCGACAATGTGCTCTCCTTATATACACAGAGCTAGAGCAATGTGTAATCAGGAAGGCCTGGTCAGCTGGCAGACAATATGCAAACTAAGTAATAGGGGTGGGCTTGTCTCCTGCAAGTTCAAACAGATCTGTATGTGATACAGGCTTTGATGGAAATTGCAATGCAATGCAGACAGGGGCGTATCCAGGTAACATAGCGCTTAAAGCAAACACTGAAATTGCACCCCACACCTCCCCAGAGCCCTTTTCCCCTCTAAAAACCACATGCTTTCTCGCATATCTGTGGCATGGTTGACTGTGTTTTTTGGCTCGGGATATTGAAGCTTTTTTTGGAAATATCTCTCCTTATTCCCTGTATTTTCAAACACCAAGCCAAGTGTGCCCTACATACATGAATTAAGAATCCACTTCTCCCAGATAACAGAATTAATCTGATCTGAGTGACGGGGGGAAGGGGGAAGGAGCAGTCATGGCGGCGTAGCGCAGGAGCAGGTATGGGGGCGCACAGGAGCAGGCATGGGGGGCACAGCAGTGGCAGGCATGGGGGCGCAGCACAGAAGCCCCCCCTTATGCTGTGGCGCCCATGACACAAGCCATGCCTGCACCCCTCTAGATACGCCTCTAAATGCAAAAGACATAGAGGTTAATGCACTAAACTGCGGTGATATTGCTGTGTGTAGACAGTGCACGTCAATATCAGCTGTTACTACCGGCAGTGTGTACTGCAAGTTACGCTATAAGGGAGACCCACAGTACTCGAATAGTGTTGCTATGGTAAAGAGCTTCACCGTAGCAACATTTGTGCTACTGGAGTACCGCAGGTCATGCTAATAGTGTAACTCATGGAACACTCTGCTGGTAACAACGGTGATATTGCGTTGTGTTCTCCGTGGACAGCAATATTACCGGAGTTTAGTGCATCAATGCAGGCTAATTCTTCACCAACAATACATTACTAGCAATAAATCCCCAACTACAGCTACCATATTAAATGGTGTTGGTCGCTGCTAGAAAGCAGTGTTGCTTCTTTAGTAGTTGGTGTTGGAGCACCAAAATACTTGGACCACTACTAGTGGTATTACTGGATATAGCAAGATATTTCCAGCTACTGATGTGTCTTTGTAAAAGGAGTCAGCTGTGTAACATGGCCTTCAGGGCTAACACTATGGTAACAGTTAGCATGAGGGTTAAAGGACCTCTGTCACAAAAATCTTAAAATTTAAAATACATGTTCACATATACAAATAAGAAGTAGGTTTCTTCCGGAGTTAAATGAGCCATACATTTCTTTTCTCCTATTTTGCTGTCACTTACAGTAAGTAGTTGAAATCTGACATTAGTATCAGATTTTGGACTAGCCCATCTTCTCATGGGGGGGGGGGAGTTCTTAGGGTTTTCTTTATTTTTAAAAGCATTTAGTAAATGGCAGTTGCTCCGTCCAACTGCCAAAAAAGTGTACGGTAGATAGGGAGGCTGTCCAGCATCATTGTATAAATCTTTTTCAGGGAGTGTCTTTATATAGAATAAAGGCCATGCTGAGAATCCCCATGAAGAGATGGACTAACCAAAAACATGTCGGTAACGTCATATTTCCACTACCTACTGTAAGTGACAGCAACATAGGAGAAAAGTCATTTATGGCTCATTTTATTCTGTAAGAAATGTACTTCTTATTTGTATGTGTTTTAAATTTTAAGATTTTTGTCACAGTTCCTCTTTAAATGTTAGTGTTAGCTATATATTAAGCTTTGTGTGGTTAGTTGCTGGTGGGGAAGTATTACAACTCTGCTAGCTTAGCGCTGGTGCAAATTTCTCTGCATACAAGATAGGTGTGAGCTGGGTTATCTTTTTTTTTCCCTGCACATGTTTTCTTATGTAACTCTTCAGGGAGAAACATATTATGAACTGTACAATTCACCTCATGAAGAACACACTTATTTATATTTAAAGAGTGAGAGCAGCCTTTGCCTCAGCTCAGTAGGATAAAGCACAGCTGCTGTCCTTATACTGTATTAACATGTGCTTCCATGGCAATGCCTTCAACCGTACCGCACGACAATGACTCTGTGCCATGCTCCTGTACAGGCAAGATCATCTCTAAAGTATAACTCCAGTCACAGAACAGTGCTGCTGCAAAGGTGATCAGGCTAAACAGCTATGGTAAATTCAATAGCTGACTACAAAAACAACAACAAAAAAAGATACTTGAATTGCTGAATGAGTTTCCTCTCTTCTGTTTTGACTCTTTGATTCTTACTTGCACAACTTCTGCATAATGTAAGTTAGAGTAATGCACTGCTAGATCTACATTTAAGTGTTATCGCTGGTTTCTCTGTGTCTGTGATGGGTTCTCTGGGTTTATTTACCTAAATTGCTTGTGAATAAAGGTGCGTACACACGCACTACTATAAGGAACGACGGGTCCATCGGACCCTCCCACTGGGCGGGCGTTCCAGCGATAGTAGAGCATGTGTATAGTCTGTCTGCAGACTGATAACACTGTTTCTGAACGATCCGCTCAGCGGTCACCCTGCTGATTCCACTGATGAGATCTCCTTCCAGTCAGGGGCACTAGCTACATAATACTGAGGTTCCTCTAGCTACCTAATACTTGGGGGCACCTCTAGCTACTTAACCACTTCGCATCCAGACCTTTTTTCCCACTTATTGACCAGAGCAGTTTTGACAGTTTAGCTATGTCCCTATTTAATCAGAAATAACTGTATCCCTACTTAGGACATAGAAATTAAATATATATTGTTTTTTTTTCAAGACAATCTAGGCTTTCATTGTATGCCATTTTTTTTCCCTCGAACAATTTTGTTTTCTATGAATTTTATTGGGAAAACAAAGAAAAAAATTGAAAAAACATGTATTTCTCAGTTTTACCAATTCCAGTTTAAAAATAAAAAGTGCTACTGTAGATAACAAACACAAATTTTGTTTGGCTATTCTTTGGCTATTATGTTCCGGTCACAATTTATGGTGAAGATATTTGATACTGAAATAATGTTACAGAGTGTATTTTTCACTATGAAATGAGAAAAGAAAAGTATTTTTAGTAGTAAAAGTCAATCTCATTAGCTCAGGAAACATATATCCCCATTCACCAATTAGTGCTGCATCAGATAGTGCCAGAAATGTGCACAGGAGCAAGCCCAATCCTGCACAGCACTGCTTCTGCTACAAGGCGTATATCTACTGACTTGTGGCTTAGATGAAGTCACAGAGGACGTATATCTACTGACTTGTGGATAAAGTGGTTAATATTGAGGGTACTTCTGGCTACCTAATACTAGGGGGGCACCTGTAGCTACCTATGACTGGAAAGAAAAGTAAGGGAGAATTGACAGCTGGGACAGCCAGCACAATTGCGGTGCAGTTTTTTCAGGGGGTTGTAGGTTCATGGAGGGCAAAGTCTACAGTGCTAGGACATCTGTGCCTATAGGCTCCTGTGAGGAGCGGGGAGAATAAAGCTATCGGCCTTCGCTCAGCTGCATTAATCCACTTGGCTGTCGGGAGTAGAAAGCTACTGCCAACTTTAATCTAGCATGTGTATGGGTCTTTAAATAACTGAACATGTGTAAACAAAAGGTATGAATTGAATTATCTTTGTGGAGACAACTCACCCTCATAGCTTTGGGTTATCCCAAGTGTATATTTTTAGCTGCCTTTACTTTATACTATAAGGTTTTTTAGCTCGTGAGCCTTGTTGCGTGCTCTGTTTCTTTAATCCATTATCATTTCTCAGCATCAAAATTTGATTTGAAGATCAGAACACCTCCGGGTAGTACATGCATTTGATTGAAGCCACAGTCCCATGCAGTGCTATACAATGAGGAAGATTACAAAGTAGCAATATTTGTGCAGACTCAAAGAGGTGTCGCCTGTCATGCAAATGCAAGATAAACCAAACCTTCAGAGCCAGGTAGCAGGCTAGACCGCTCTTCTATAAGTTTCTCTGGGAGGTGTCGGTTTCCAGCAGAGCCATTTTACCTCTCCGCTGGGAGCAGAAAATGGCATGTAAGATGAGATGCTTCAAAACAAAATAGTGCATCTTGGCTTATGGCAGACTGCCTGCTAATTATACCACTCGCAGGACTGCTATGCGTTTCTTCCACTTCTTTGTCTCTTCCCACAGTGACTCTCAGCAGGCCTACCTCTGCCTCTGTGTCTCTGTATGCCTCCGCCTGTGTCTCACCTCGTGTCCCCCTCTCCTGCTCATTCCCTTCCTCTACGGTCTCTCTCTTATTCCATCTCTGCCTCCCCTCATGCTGTTCTGTATATCTCTCTCTTATACCATCTCTGACGTTCCTCATGTTGTTCTGTATGTCTCTCTCTTGCTGTCTAACTCCATGTGACGCCGCTCGCTCTGCCTAGTGCCATGGGCCTGATGCACTTTACTTCTTTTGTGTCTTTACTCCATGTTTAATACAATTTTGGGGGGATTTTGCTTTCTTCACAATGGCCAGCGTTTGCAAAGGGCTGTTCCATACAAAGAAATCAGGTCGGTAAAATACAGCATTTGGTATTTTACACTTTTTTCTAATTCACAAAGATTTACAGAGGTGCGGTAGAAGTTTGGTAATGTACAGAAAAATGTTCTTAAAATTCCTCAAGCCCTGCTCGGTAGTGTAGCTCATGTAGAGTAGAGAGGTTCCTGTATCCGTGACAGCTTGTAGGAGAGGAAAAAGCTTCCTGCATCCCTGTAGATGCGCTTACATGACACTACAAGCCACTCTTCTGTGTAATCCTACATAGATCTGCACATCTAAAGTGATGCAGAAAGTCTGTGTCTTTCTCCACTGCCATTCTGAACAGCCCCCCTTCAAGAGTGTTGGAGCAAATTGGGTGAGAAGCAGGAGGTGGAGGCTCTTTCTATTGGCTCTCTGCTTTGTGCTTTCTGTTGTCTGTCATTTGCTATTGAACAGTATTGGCTAGCTTCTGACACATCAGAGCTTGAGCTAACTACCCTCTCCTGGCTCTACCACATGCTCTGATCTTCATGAATTGACATCCACTGACATGTTGGGGTATTTACCACACAAGTCGGTTATTTAGCTCACTGGTCAGAAATTTTGGCTTGCCAAGGGGTAACAGCCTAAGTGAATTGACATTTGACTAAATGATCTGTAAAATCAGCTGTTTTCTGCATTACCGCATGCGGTAAAGCTTTGTAATTGCTGGTATATATATATATATATATATATATATATATATATATATATATATATATATGTAATAGATTCACAACTCCAATGAGTAAAGTTTAATTTGGGGTTTATTTAAAGTCTGTATTTTAGTAATAATAATAATTCAACCCACTCAGCTTGAAAGCTGTCCCATGTAACTAAACAAAGGTCCAACTAACAGCAGGGCCAGATTTCTGGAAAAGCCGCAAAGGCCCGGGCCTCGGGCAGCTGTAATTTATAGTTTATTTTATTTATTTTAATCTATTTTATTCTATGGGATATATATATATATATATATATATATATATATATATATATATACATATATATGAGTATGTATGAGTACATGCTATTGTTATATTAGTTTTTTTTTTTTTTGCCTGATGAAGCGGACTGCTTCTGGTGAAATGCATTACATCCTAGAGTTGATTTTTTTTTTTTAAAGAGGAGCTGTTAGGTATAGTGTCTCAGAGAAAAAAAACACATATATCAGTAGCTAAAGATTGGCTGTACTTACATTACATATGCATTTCACAGTCCACATTTGGATTTCACAGAATTTTTATATAGTATTTGCAGAGAATGATGCTCCTGACAGCTCATGGCAGGTTCCATGTTTGTCTGTCTCCTATGAAGCCAAATGTGTCCTCATGTCCTGCCTGCTTCCTGATGATTCACTCACACAAAAGATCCGTAATGAATAACACTACTGTGCAGTGAATATTGATTAGCCATGTGGCTAGGAACAATAGCGGACTCCTGCAGTGTACTCTGCCTGGAGATTTTTCACTGCTACCCTGTTGTAACATGAGCCTGTACTTTCTCACTAGCAGCCGAGGGGAGGACCCAAGCAGCCCCAGAATGCTTTGCAGTATGGTATGCGGCTTTTCGTCATTTTGAGAGCTTGGGTCTAACAGCTTTGCTGATAAGCACACATTAAAAGTAAGAGAGATTTTTAACTTCAGTATTGCCTTTTTGACTTCCTTCTAAACTGTTTAACACAGGAGAATAGAGGTTTAAATTAGCTTTTGCAGCCTGACAGTTACTCTTTAAAGTAACAAATAATAAGTATCTTTTTTTCTTAAAGAGAGTCTGAAGCGAGAATAAATCTCGCTTCAGACCTCAGAGTTAGCAGGGGCATGTGTGCCCCTGCTAAACCGCCGCTATCCCGCGGCTTAACGGGGGTCTCTGATCCCCCAAATCCCCTCCGTAATGCGGGGGAGCGCTTCCTGGTTGGGGCAGGGCTAACCGCCGCAGCCCTGCCCCACGCACGTCTGTCAGAGCGTATCTCCGCCTCTCCCCCACCCCTCTCAGTCTTCCTTCACTGAGAGGGGCGAGGGAGTGGCGGCGATGCGCCGCTGACAGACGCGACTGGAGGCAGGGCTGCAGCCGTTAGCCCTGCCTCCAGGAGCGACCAAGTCTGCGACCAAGTGTCGCAGTGGGGGGTTTGGGGGTCAAGGGACCCCAGTTTAGCGGCGCTATTGTGGCGGTTTAGCAGGGGCACGCGTGCCCCTGCTAACTATGAGCTCTGAAGCGAGATTTATTCTCGCTTCAGAGTCTCTTTAAATTGACTCTTTAAGTTATCAAATAGGAGTGTATTGCTACCTCTTTTCTTACTTTCTTTTATATCTTTTTCATACTTGCCATTGTATTAAGTTTCTGATGGACATTTTCGTTACAACACTAATAACACAGAAGTATTCAGAGAAGAGTCAAAAAAGCTGTTTCTGCATTGTAAAATCCTCCCCTCTGAAGCTGTGGAAATAAGGTTGGGAGCACACTTTGCTGAATGTGTTTTCCAGTAGTGCACTCCAGACTAAACTTACCTTTTTAACTTTTAGATACAAAATAAAACTGTAGCACTCCAACAAAGTCTTAATTAGGATAAGGACTATAGATAAAACTATGCAGGTATCAGTTAATTTTCACTTCAGGTTTGCTTTAAATGAGTAAGAATCGTCCAAGATGGATTTTTACTGGAAACGTGTTGTAGTCTCCCTTTAAGAATAGCGAAGCTTATCAAGTATTGCACAGAGGTCTCCCAAAGCCCAGCTATTGAAAATCCCAGAGAGAAGATTGTATAGCCTGGCCTAGAATGTCAGCTATAAAAACATGGCAAGACAGGAGAGTTGGTGTTTTTATAGGCATTTATGTGTCTATAAATCCCAGCGTTAGGCTTACATTTAGAGATCTCTCTGGGTTTTTCGTAGTCTTTGTTTATATGAGCTATTTATCAATGGAACTCTTGGCGGCGGAGGAGGCTGGCCTGTGCCATTCAGAGATAATTGAGCCAGGAAGGCATCGCAGAAAGAGAAGCCTCTGACACATTCAGTAGCAAGGAGATTTACAAGGTTATGTGCGATTTAACCAACGCCCAGGATGTGTGATCTGTCAGTGACCTTGGCAGCGTAGTCATGCTGGCATCTCAGTGTTATTTACCTAGCGGGATGGCAATAGCTCTATGCAGGGATCTTCTTTTATTCTCTAATTCAGACAAGGGCATCGTGCAGCCACACCACTTCTAGAGCTAATAGACTGAGCATGACCTGATAGCTATATTGAGGAGAAAAGCATGCTGGGACTTGCCCGACAGGTGACAAACAGCTGGACGTCTATGCATAACTCCTATGTGATTTGTATAGGTGGTCCCAAGTGTTTGTTATTTACCTATTAAAACGTTTGTGTATTTTTGTGTAGCTCAATATGATTACATCCTTTTTTTTCAGGTAACATTTCCATTTATATACTGGCTCAGTGGTGTCATTAAAATGGAAACCTGTTTGAAACGTTGACAACTATCCTTGATACACGTTTATTTACTAAAGCCGTGCAATCAGTGGTGTATCAATGGGGGATGCAGAGGTTGGGACTGCAGCAGGACCCCTGGACCTCAGGGACTCACATGGCACCCTCCTCACTGTTGCATGCTCCTTGTTGGTCCTGTAGTGGTAAATATCATCTCTGTATGGGAGCACACAGAAATGGCGCAGGACGCGCACCTATAAAAAAAGTGCTGCTATAGGCGGCAATAGTACAACCTGTGTTTAGCGGCAATAAGGTTAAAGTATGGCGCCCAGTTAATAGCGCTATTTATCGGAGATCATAATTTAATCTCCTTGCCGCTAATCATGGCCTGTACTATTTCTGCCTATGGTGGCAGCGAGTAGCTAGAGGCAGGGGGATAGAGTTAGGCAGCGGGGGTGGAATAGTTCAGTGGGGGTGGAATAGTTCAGTTCAATAGTTCAGTGGAGGGGGGGGTTGTGTAGTCCAGGGTTAGGCAGCATGGGTGGAGCAGTTAGGTTTAGGCATAGGTAGAGGGAGGGTTCAGTGTGAGAGGCAGAAGAGGTTAAATTATACATTACCAGGTCCTGGACGATCGCATCTCTCTTACTTCCTTGTTAGTTTGAATGAGTCCGGTAGCCAGCCAATCACCATGCGGCTTCAGTTCCTGCATAGTATATAACAGGGCTTCCCAACCCTGTCCTCAAGCACAACCAACAGTACACGTTTTGCAGAAAACCACAAACATGCACAGGTGAGGTAATTAGTGTCTCAGCAGAGCTGTTTAACTACCTCTGTGGATTTCCACAAAACATGCACTGTTGGTGGTACTTGAGGACAGGGTTGAAAAGCCCTGGTATATAAGACTCAGACTATAAGACACAACCCCCCCCCCCCCACACACACACACACACACACACAAAGTGAGTCTTATAGTCCAAAAAATACAGTAATAGTTTCAACAGCACTATAATTTTTCAGAGCTCTCCTCTATTACACAGACCCTTCTCCTTCTCTGTCACCTCCTTTGTAACCAGTTAAACATATACAAAATATGCTCAAAAGGCCTTTGAGCATGTTCCACATAACTATTCTATCTTTCCACAGGAGATGTAAAATAAGGACAGGTTGGAAGTGGTGATAAATGAGAACAACCATGTGACTTGGTTTTAGCACCACCCCTTCCCTGAACCCATATGTATTACAATGCAAAAGAACACACTTACTAAGCATACCCTTCCCACTCATGCACAGTGCTGTATACGATGGAGAGGAAGAGCTGAATCAGTAATGACCTACATACCAACAGAATAAGGATCACCTCATCTAGCCTCTGTGCCTCATTGGGGTTTAATACTTAATAACTAGCATTATCATTAGTGTGGTTATTAGCAGCCAGGGTACAGTATTGTATAACAATATGGGCTGTATGAGCTGATAACCCCTCGCACTCCTATTAGACACCAAGGATCTTTTACTGATTTAAAGAGGCCTCTGAGGGGACAAGGATAAAACAGACTAAGGTTTGCGAGGCTCTCCTGGTTATTGTAATGTAGGTTGTGTTGGCTGCTGTTACATAGCTACCAAAAGAAATTGTTCCCTAACTAATACTGCTAGCTATGCATTGTGTGGGAAGACCAAATTCAGAGTCTTAACTTAGGAAAATAGAAGCCAGCAGTTGCAGGTGTGGAGAAAGCCAATGTTAACATGATGCATTTTATAAATGGGAAGAACCCAGCAATACCTTCCGAATTGTCTTGGCTCCATAATATGGAAACATCTGAGTCCCACCCTAATTTATACCAGAATGCCTTAAAGTAGAAGAAAATGCAGTAGTAACTGAAGATAAATACATCATCTAATAAGACAATACTTATTTAGTTTACCTATCCTTTTTTTAGTGTTCACTCTCAGATTTAGGAGAAATGTGATATGAAAATAAAAGCAAAGAATATACTGTATCTGCTGGTTTCCATCGTGGCTGTTTCTCTGTGATGCCAAAAGTGACATCACTTCTACCTATTTTTTAAAGGAATTTACATATATTTTTGGGGCACTAACAATTTTTTGGCATTTTTTTAGTTTAGGGTGGTACAACTCCCTTTATCTATGTGTAATGCCCCATTTTTCTATTATCTAGCAAAATATGTCCCTAAATTTACAGAACCCCTAAATTGTCTCTCTAGTTTTCTAGTGTGTCTAGCTTTTCATTGCCTCAAAAGGTGTCCCAGACTTTCATTGCATTAAATTGGGTCCCTGCTTTCAAGTGTCCCCTCACAAAGTACCTAACAGCTTTTCAATGTCTCCAAAGCATTTTTCAGTGTCAGTGTTCTGCATCATGTCCTTTGTAAAGTGTATGACAACTTTCTAGTGTACCCCAAGATCTGCTCTAGTGTTCTTGGCCCCCAACATGAATACTATCTTTCAAGTTTCCACAACATCTGGCTTCAAGGTTTCCAGTAGAGCTGCAAAAGTGTTTTTCATGTTTTCAGCTTGCGTAGGGCGATTTTGTGTTTACAGTCATTTGCATGCACCGACACTAATGGTGCATGTCCACAAATTGCATGTACTATTAGGTTTTCTTTGAGTACAAGTGAAGTTTCTAATTTTTGACTTATTTAAGCTGGAGAATGAATACATGGACGTCCCATTGGCACTTGTGTAACATTACAAGATAGATAGATAGATAGATGGACAGGCAGAAAGAAAGGAAGTTCTGCTTGCAATGTGATAGGTCACTATAACTCTTCCTAATATTATGCATCCCTGGAAATTGGATATTTTTGCTCTATTTCAATTAAATACTGTATAGTGTAAAAAAATAAATAAATACAGTACATATGGTAAATACAGTTTGTTTTTTAATAGTTCGTTCTGCTCATATATGCCCACACTGCAATTGCATAAATGCTAGATTACTATCCTTTCAGAAGCCCTTGCTTTGGTCCTGCAGTGTATGACATACACAAGGAATACTATTTTTGCCATCTAATAGCAGACAGTGTTTAATAAATCCATGCCAGATTTGATGGATCACTCATGTCCTTCAATGTTCTCCAGCTCAGGAGAACATTAGTATTTTCCAGCCCAGTACATCCCCCTCCTGTGTTTTTATAAGCTGTCTTTGTGGGTTCTCCCTCTGACTTTCTGAAGTTCCACAACTTCTGCCCAAGGTTGTAAATTGCTGGGCAGCCCTAAATTCTGGATCCTGATACTTTGTTGAGCAATTGCATTCCTGATGTTTGTTGACCTTAGGCATAAAGCAGGGGCATTGCTGGGATCCTAGGAGATCCGGGGCACCCATGGGCACCAGGGGATAACAATAGTGAGCGTGGTAGTGGGTGGGACCAAATTACATTAAATTAAAAGCAGTGTAACATAAGAGAGGTGGACAGAGAGCGAGTGAGAGAGAGAGAGGACACAGAGAGGGCAGAGAGAGAGAGGGGAGAGGAGAGAGGGGAGGGAGAGACATAGAGAGGCACAAAACACACACAGACACAAATGGGCACAGAGTAGGGCACTGCGAGAGGCACAGAGAAGAGATGGTAGAGAGAGAGGGCAGAGAGAGAGAGGGGGGACAGAGAGTGGGGAGAGAAAGCGAGAGAACAGACAGAGGGGAGAGGGGTGCAGAGGAGAGAGACAGAGAGGGGGTGAGGAAACAGAGAGAATGAGAGAGGGGGGGGGGGGCAGAGAGAGAGGGAGGAGAGAAGGGATCTCCGCAGAGACAGAGAGAAATAGGGGGCAGAGAGGACAGAGAGGGGGCAGAGAGGAGAGATGGGAGGCAGAGAGAGAGGGGAGGAAGAGAGGGACACACAGAGAGAGGGGGGAGAGAGAGTGGACAGAGAGAGAGGGGAAAGAGAGTTGTCTAGTGTTTACCTTCGTTTGACGTTGCAGAGAGTTCACCACAAGTTGCCCTACACTCTCTGCAACTTCAAACAAAGATAAAAACTACATGGACTGTAGGGAAATGCTACAGAGTGGGACCTCATTCATATGCTAATCTTTCCTCTGCAGCAATCTTTCTGGCAGGCAGGCTCACATTCAGAGTTGCATCACTGCACCTTCACAATCAGTACTTCAGGCATGATTGTGAAAGTGCAGTGATGTCCGAATGCAACTCTGAACATGAGCCTGTCTGTCATAAAGATCACAGCACCCTGGCATTGCTGCAGAGAGAAGATTCAGTGTAACTATAAGAAGTGATTAATAAATGTACGGTAGGTCCCCTTACATTTCTGGTGGGAGGCTGAGAGGTCCAGCAGCAGCAGCAGTGGTGGTAGGCTGGAACGGAGCCGGTGGGCGGGAGCTCACTCACAGACAGCAGTCATGTGCCTGCATCATGTGAGCCTCTCACATGACAGCTGCAGAGAGAGAGATATCGGGAAATGCTCCACAAAAATTGCCACAGTGTATACATTATAGCGCCGCCGGTGTTTGCAGTCCGGCTAGAGATGAGCGTAATGACTTAATTACGATTTCGCGAAATTTCGTGTAATTAGTGTAATTACGATTATGGCCGTAAGTACATAATCGTAATGAAGAAGGATTTCGCGAAATTCTGCGTAAGCATAATTTTCGCGTAATTTTCGCATTACAGTGGGTATCGCGAAATTACGTTTGCCTTGCATGCAACCGTTTGTAAGCGTAGTTACATAACGTAATTTCGCGATAGTTCATATTACTGTAAGCGTTAATTTTCGCGTCGTTTTTGCGTTACGGTATGCTATTTCGCATATAAAATTCGCCATGTAGTGATATTTCGCATCAAAATTCGCAATGCAGACGAAAATGCCTTTGGCGAAAATTCGCGAACAACCCTGCTAACAAGTAATTACGAAATTCACGAAATTACGAAGAAATGCGAAATTACGTTATGGTTTAACGCGAAATTACGTTATGAACGAAACGCGAAATTATGCATTGAAAATTACGCTTACGGTATTTTCAATTACGATTTTAATGGCAATTACGCTACCATAATTTCGCATCGTAATAGCAAATTTCGCATGCTTAATTATAGTAACGCGAAATTTCGAAAATTTCGGCTCAACACTAAGTCCGGCGCTTTGGGGAATGGGGGTTCGGGGCACCACGGCAATAGGTCCCGGTGAGTGCTCCGGTTCTACCCCTCTAGTGACGCCACTGGCTTAAAGACTATTAGTCAGGTGGGGTAGCACATGGACGTAGCTGGATTGAGGTGAAATGGAGCTGTTATGGCTGCCCCAGCTTTCATCCTGACTCTTTTTTGGGTTAAAGGACACCCGAGGCGAAAATAAACTAATGATATAAATGATTGTATCTATCTTCCTTCTCCTAAAAATGACTTTTTAAGATGCTCCACAATTTTAAGGTTTAATTTTTTTATTGTTTTTGCTCAATGACATGTTCAGTGAAGTATGCCAGAGCTAAAATCTATGAACTATTGACCCATTTTATCTCTTGCCTGCTCTTAGAAGCCATTTTTTGCTAGGAAAGTGTTTTATAGTTGGCATTTCTTAACAGTGAAGGCCACACTCTAGTGACTTCCTGTCTGACTCAGGACTGCATCAGCCACTTACATACCTGATATTTAACTCTTTCAGGCAGAGAAAGAAAAAAAGGAACACAGCATAGTTATTTGTGTGCTAGGCACTGTACATACACATGTCTATCTCATCATGTCACATGACACCTCTGGTATCCTTTAAGGTTTGAAGCAATGTCAGATGAGGTGTCAGTCATGTTTCTTGACATTGATCAAATCCTAGGCACATACCTAGGTTGTCTTGCATGAAAGCATTTGCATGTGAGTGTGCAAAGGTTCAACTGATTTTGCTGTTCTTGGCCACACCCCTTTTGGCTCCTCCCTTGTACCTTATTTAAATGTCCTAACTTGAGGTTGATTCTGTGTATTGTCTTTGTGGACAGGGTTTAATTCTGCGCTCTTCCTCTTCCCCTGTCTGTGAACATTGTCGGCATGCCCACAGCTTATGCTGGTGTGTGTATGGTGCATATTGAGGCAGGGGCGTAACAATAGACCCTGCAAGGAATGCCTCCCCAGGGGGGCCCAGAAGCCACAGGGGGCCCGTGGGGGTAAAAGTTTGAGAGACTGACAGCTAAGGGCATGAAGAGAAAAAACGCATTCTGCTCTCGCACCATTGTTATATTGACTGCATGTGTCCACAACACAGATAAGGACTCATACACACTTTGGAATTTGTACACTGTCCCTGCTCCCTAGGGTTCGTAAAAAACATCTGTCTCTCACTGCTGCAAAGTTCTGATGACTTCATGTACAACCTTACAAACAAAGGAGTCACATTTTGAAAAACAAGTTGTAGTCTTTCCCTTTTCAGCAATCACTCCAAAAGGATTCCTAGATTCTTATCACACACAGGCTAATGACCTTATGGCTCTGATTACTTTTACAACACAGGGGAGTGGAGATTGATGTCTTACTGTTGCCTGTTGCTGCTTCATTGAGAGCTTTTTGTCTCATACTGAGTCCAATTTTTTGTGCAGTATTAATCAGTGACATTCTGAATGTTTTGCCAAAGTTACAGTAAATACTATATCTTATGTTCAGCATGCCATTGTTGTTCCTCCATATAGCATGTGCTCTCATGTAGTAAAATAATAAGGCTGTGTGTGTGTATGTATGTACTGGGAGTACAGCTGCAACGAGGAACTTGACGGCTGCAAGGGGCTGGAGGAAGCCCCAAGTAAGTAGATTGCGGAGTAGCATAGATTGCCTGATGTTTCCTTTAAGCCTAAGTGTTTTTATCTGCATGGGAAAAACACATTGGTCCTCAGTTTTCCTGTGCAGAAAGCAAAGGGGGTGGGGGCCCCATCCAAAGTTTTGCGGGGGGGGGGGGCATCCAAAGTTTCGCAGAGGGGCCCAGTGATGTCTAGTTACGCCCCTGTATTGAGGTATTTTGTAGTTCCCTTGTGGGATTAGTTTGATGCACTACCTGTCTCAAGAGAGGACATATGTTCTCCTAATCTTTAGATAGGTTGATGTACTGTATGCTTGCAAGCTTGCACCATGCATGCTATAGGTCCAGAGTTAGGACACATACCAACTCTGAAAAGTACAGTATGCAAGAGAATGCAGTTTTGTGTAACGAAGAACCTGGCGTTTACCTTAGCTGTAAGGATACCAGTGGTCCCTGGATGATTGATTTGCATGAAAGCATCTGCATTTGAGTGTGCAAAGAGTTAACTTATTTTGCTGTTTTGTTAGCCACACCCCCTTTAGCCCATACCTTTTACCTCATTTAAAAGTCCTAACTTGAGTTGATGAGCCTGGGATCTGTATTTGTTCTAGGTTGCCTTGTTTGTGATTTGATAGTTTTGTACATGAGCATCTTGATTTTCATCCTCAGAAGTTAAAGTGGGATTATCAGCCATAAAATCAAATTCCATTTACACACTTCTCTGTGTTTATTAAGCAGTCTACAGCCTTACCCTGCATTGCAAGCATTCCAATATAATCATAAACGTTTATGCTGTTATGAATCTCATCTCAGTCAGCCTGGCAATATTAAGTACATTGCTGAGGAGAGGGAAGTTTGTTATCTCTCTTCCCACATTCCTGCTTCTCACTGATTGGCTGAGGGCAGTTTAATGTGACACAAGGCTGAGAAGTAAAATACACCTCACCTCTCTGCAGAAGCTGCTGAAATATGATCTATGCTGTGTTCACATGTGTTTACAAAGCAAGCTAGATATAACATTTCAGTTTCTAGGAGAAAAAAGAGTAAGGGAGGAAATTACATCAGGCTTGGCTTCAGTCAGAGGCAGTAAAAAATGCCCAAAACAGTTTTTTCTTTGTCTTGTATATAAAATTCACTGAAATCAAAACATGGACAGTACAATACATATTTTATGCAAGTAGAAAATGTATTTATCTACTTATATACTGTATATACTCGCATATAAGCAGACCCACTTTTAAGCAGAGGTAACCCCTTTTCCCTCAGAAACCAGGAAAAAGTGATTGACTCGCGTAAAAGCCCTCTACCCAGTATAGCCCCCTCCACAAAAGCAACATGTGCCCCCAGTACTAGTCACCCCCCCTCCCCATAGCCAGATGTGCCCCAAGGATGATACAGCTGAGTCATAAGACGCCACTAGATGGTGTCATAGATATGAGACACAGCGATTGCCACACAGAAAGAACCCCTGATCACTGCACCACTGACATGTTGCTTGCACGCTCCGCTCCACAAGCCAGGGAACACAGGTAGTCTTGAGCAGTGCACTCTGCACACTGTGTTGTAGGGGATTGGGGGCACGGACACAGCAGGGAGCCAGGATCACTAGTGCACTATCATTAAACTCCTCGGCCAATAACAAAACCTGCTCCACCATCCGTTCTGCTCCACTGACCCGCATACAAGCCGAGGGGGTAACATTTTGGCACATTTGTGCTGAAAAATTAATCTTATACGGAAGTATATACAGTATGTGTTTTTTCCTGGGATAGTATTGCTGTCCCTGCTGCTTTAAAAAAAAAAAAAGTCAGCCCAATGCAGATACAGTAGCTGATCTAAAGAAGATTTTCTCTCTCCCTAGAGGAGTTTCACGTTAAGTTTGTTTATGGAAAGTTTCATTTAAAAAAAAACAAAAAAAAGAACCAAAATGCTTATATAAAAAAAAACTCCTCAGTATCAGCACCATTTATCTTGCTAGATCCACGAGATAATCTCTGTTGGTGATGCTAGCACTTGAAATTACAGATCACTAGTTCCCCCGCTGGATTTCAAGTGGCAGAGCAGGTTATGAAAAAAATATGACAAAGTGTGGTTTTAGCAGAATAATAATTGCACTGCCTGGCTGGGTTCTCAGAAAAAAGAAGTGATAATAAGGGCTTTTAGCCACCTAAAATTGTGATTTTTATGCATGATGGAGCCTCTTCTCCTGTCTCCTGCCTGAAAGGTTTAATCCAAGCTACAAATGTCTCCTATTAGTAATAATGTTCAGAGCGTCGCGGGCAGAAGTGAAATAATGGCATTGATAATATACTGATGTGCTTGATGTTTACATGGAATCAGATTGAGCGTGCATGTCAAGCGTGCTCATGCTATGATGACTGAGTTGTTTTACGTGCGGCGTGGCGGTGTCCTGTTGTAAATCACTCCATGCTGCAGGCAATTATTGTAGTACACCAATGCTGGATAATGATACATGAACAATATCCATAGCCTCGGGTCAGTTAGTATGGATACTGATTGCTCATGTACTATGGAATGTTATTCTGCATTAATTATAGATATGGATGTGGCTGTCACGAGCACGCAGTATGAATCTGCACTCTTCCGTAGACTTGTGATGTAAAAAACAACTCTTGCATGAAAGGCGTAGTACAGAATTAACACCGCTCTAGGCATTTGTGAGTAAATGGGTCTTAAAGAGATTTCTTACTTTACATATCCCTCTGTGGACCTCTTTGTGGTTAATAATTAGGCTCCAATGTGCGCAGAATTTGAATCTGTGCATTATTACTCACTGTAGTGTCCCCTTAATAGCCGGATCAGATCATTTTAGGGCACATTAATCTAAAACTCATCCCACATCAATGCTGAGCACTATGATGTATGGTTGGGCAGGATGAATGGTGGTGTCGGTCCACTGAGTCAAAATGTGGCTGGCAGGAATTCCCCTACCCATGATGCATTGCTGTCAGCATGGATGAAAGCCCTGGGAAGGAAGTGTGCTACAACTTATTATTATTATTATTTAGTATTTATATAGCACCGACATCTTCCGCAGCGCTGTACAGAGTATATATTGTCTTATCACTAACTGTCCCTCGGAGGAGGTCACAATCTAGTCCCTACCATAGTCATATGTCTATATTGAATAGTGTATGTATTGTAGTCTAAGGCCAATTTCGGGTGGAAGCCAATTACCTTATCTGTATGTTTTGGGATGTGGGAGGAAACCGGAGTGCCTGGAGGAAACCCACACAGACACGGGGAGAACATACAAACTCCTTGCAGATGTTGACCTGGCTGGGATTTGAACGGGGGACCCAGCGATGCAAGGCAAGAACGCTAACTACTATGCCACCGTGCTGCCTAACTACAACTGCAAAAAGCCTTTCAGTAAATGATGTGGATCTTCACTAGGGTCCACCAGTAGTTAACTTAAAGTGTGTCTATCCTGTTTACTTACCTTTGTTGGCAAGTAAGCAGGATGTTTATAGGAAAAAAACACATGAAAGCTATACTAGCCTCGGAAGAAGCACCAAATTGCTTGAAACGTCCGTCAGGCTCACCTTACTCCTATGCCCTGATTTTGCATTTTCGCAGCACACACAAGTTTTGAATAAACTTGTGCGCCAGATGTCATTTGTTCCTCTTCACATATTGTTGCCTGTCCTGTTTTGTAAGTGAGACACCTTGAGCACAAGCTTTACAAAGGCTGCTGTGGAATATCCTACTCTCTTCACCTATTGCTTAACAGTGATATATTGTAGTGCAGGCTTGCTGTTTCTCCAATCAAGATGATGTTCCTGCTCACGCCACATATCGGTATTCACTATCTGCCAACCCCTTACCCCATGTGGCTCCACCCACACCCTTCTCACTCATGTTCAGGCTGCAATACCGTGGTGCCTACCACGCATGATGACATCATCCTGTGCGTATGCCATCACTCACAAAAAGATACATGGGAGTGGTTAGGGTGATTAGGAGCGTTGTTGAGGACCCTTGAAGACATGTGAGTGGGGTAAGAGAGGCAGCAGGGAGTGACAGTAAGATATTCTTCCAAAAATAAATGTTTTATCAGTTTTTTTTGCGGCAATGTAGTGGGAGGACAGGTATTAGTACAATCACTGAATATTACAAGTTATTAATGACCAGTAGTCAACAATAATCATTTAGGTAAATCTAGGTTATTTTCAGAGATGGCATTTAAAGAGAAACCGTGACCAAGAATTGAACTTCATCCCAATCAGTAGCTGATACCCCCTTTTACATGAGAAATCTATTCCTTTTCTCAATCGGATCACCAGAGGGCTCTGTATGGCTGATATTGTGGTGAAACCCCTCCCACAGTGTGATGTCAGGACCATGATCCTGACAGTTTCCTGTCTGTGAACCTCATTGCATTGGGGGAAATAACAGCTGTTAACAGCTGGTTCCAACTGCCAAAAAAGCAAGCAGCATCTCCTTCCAGTGACATCACCTGCCAGCAGTAAAAATGACACCATGTGGTAAATGTCAGAATGTAAATCAGAGAGAAGAAGAATTTTACATTGGGCAAACACTGACTAAATCATTTATACATCATTATTGTAAAAATGAAGCACTTTTTGTTACATGATTTTCGCTGGAGTTCCTCTTTAAGGACAGGACTGATGTCTGACCAGGTGTCCAGTCCTTAAAAAAGAACCCACTAATTGCTGTGAAGTTGTCATTTACTAAAAAGTTCATTGCAATTCTAACAGTTGGCGCCAAAGGACCCAGTCTTGAGCAGTCCCTTCGCTCTACACATCGGGGAAAGTGGGAGACAGGAGACCCTAGTGAGAAATTAGTGGGTCCCTGTACAGGGAGAGACTTCACACTCGGGGGTATGGTAAAGCTCTCCTCCAGAGACTGTATGCAGAGCTAGTGTACTGTCACGAGACACGTAAGGCTAAATTCTAAATCCCGACTGTTGTTAATTAATAACCTGTAAAATGCAGTTTCTACACTTGTTAAATAATATTAACTCTTTTAAAGCAAATCTGAAGCGAAAAAAAACAACAGCAACAACTTATAATATAATGAATTATATGTGTAGTACAAATAATGAATAAACCATTAGTAGCTAAGAAAAGAGTCTCACATTTTTATTTTCAGTGACATAGCCGGCCTTTGATATGAGCGACAGGAGTGGTCGCTCAGGGCGCCTGCTTCCAAGGGGGCGCCTATAGCTGGATGCCTATACTGAGGGCACCTCTTTGTAGTAGTAGTGGAGCACTCCCCAATTCTTTGTTTTGATGTGCCACGGCTGAGTCAGCTGCACACTGGCTCACTTTTCAACTTGTAGAGATCAGACCGGCACCATCAAGAAAATATAAGCTCTTTTATTGGCAATCCACAGCTGTAAATACAACGTTTCAGGGCAACCGTCCCTTTGTCAAGCTGAGCTGTTGGCTAACAGCTCAGCTTGACAAAGGGGCGGTTGCCCTGAAACGTTGTATTTACAGCTGTGGATTGCCAATAAAAGAGCTTATATTTACTTGATGGTGCCGGTCTGATCTCTACAAGTATACTGAGGGCACCTACACCTGATTTCCTATACTGGGGGCACCTATAGCTGGCTACCTTTACTGAGGGCTCCAACACCTGGCTACCTATACTGGAGGCACCTATGCCTGGCTACCTATACTGGGGGCACCTATTCCTGGCTACCTATACTGGAGCACCTATTCCTGGCTACCTATACTGGTGGTACCTATTCCTGGCTACCTATACTGGAGCACCTATTCCTGGCCACCTATACTGGGGCACCTATTCCTGGCTACCTATACTGGGGGCACCTATAGCTGGCTACCTTTACTGAGGGCTCCAACACCTGGCTACCTATACTGGAGGCACCTATGCCTGGCTACCTATGGGGGGATGGAGACCTTCAACTGACTTCCTATACTGGGGGCACCTACTATGTTGAGGGCACCTACACATGTGATCCTATACTGTGGGCACCTATACATGGCTACCTACCTATACTGAGTCTGAGGGCGCTGGGGGGGGATAGCCGCACAGCGGCTATAACGCGTGGTGCAAATTGTCAGTGCTGTGCTATCATTCTAAATGGGGGGGGGGGGTGGATAACTGTCCCACTAATTGTTTTTATTAGTATTCCTGAAAGGTTCTAGCCTTCATTTTTAAGTGTATTCAGGATAATGCACTCCTTCCATCCATTCGTGGTTATTAATAGTATTTTTTCTATTATACATACGTGACGTGTCACAGAGATCTGAGCATTTGGCATGATGTGTCACAACGTCAAAAAGGTTGGTAACCACTGTCCTACGAGATATCTCAGGAGAAAAGGGGAATTGCATATGGGCATGTATATGCACGTGGGAAGAGGATGAAGGGGGGGGGGCACAAAAATCAGTTTTCGCTCAGGGCGCTGTGAAACCTAAGGCTGGCCCTGTTCAGTGACATAGCTTTTTTTTTCTTTTATAACATTGCATCATTCTATTACAGTTGCAGTCTTAATACCATACTCTGTTTTATAGCTTAAATGGTAAAGCAGAAATAATGACCCTTTGAACTGTCCTGCAGTAAAACCTTATCTTAAGCTGTCTCTTGCTATTTCTTGGCTGTTTAAGTGCTCAGAACTGTATTCCACCCAAGTTGGGTCAAATAATTTTAACTCTTCCTGTAGTGGAAAACCATATGAGACTCTTTTATTTGCTACTAATGTACTCTTTCTTAGCTGTACTGCACATATAAGGTTAAAGGAGTACTGTAGGGGGGTCGGGGGGGGGGGGGGAGAGTTGAACTCTTACCTGGGGCTTCTAATGGTCCCTGGCAGACATCCTGTGCCCACGTAGCCACTCACCGATGCTCCGGTCCCTGCTGTGGACAGAACCTTATCATGATGCTGGTTCGAGCCAAACAAGTTGTGACTTATGGCTTTTCTGAGGCCTGTCTTGCAGCCTTTTCAGAGTGCCTAAAATCATAAGATGCAGAAACACTTGTACTGCAAGGCGGATGTGAGCTCAAACAGTCCAATACTGGAGTGTTTTTGTTTTTTTTAGATTCAGAGCATTTCATTCTGCCAGACGTAAAATGTCACATTAACCTGAGTCCTTCAGCTTGAAGCAGGAATGGTTTTGAAGTGGTTCTGTTCTTGATGTAGATACATTAGTTTCTGTAAATAAAACTAGCTTTCATGCACTGAGCAAGCAAGGTTCTGCATTTAGTCTGATGTCCTAATATGATCCATTTAAGAAGCCTGGCAATAGTCATAGAATAGAATATGGGTTTGCCATCAGCCGAGACTTGGTGGAATTTCATGTTTGGCACCTTCCGGGCTGAGTACCCTGATAGTGACACTGAACAGTGCTGCTGAGGTAGTAAAACTTCAGCTTCACTTACAGTGATTCCCTGCAAAATAGGTCTATAGCTACAAACAACTATTAAATATTTGCTTCTGGTTTGTGGTCCATCATATCTCCATATGATGGGCTCGATTCACTAAAGCGTGATAACTCAGTTATCACGTGTAAAGGCTTTGCACGTGCTAACTCGAGTGTAAAGGCTTTGCATGTGCTAACTCGGGTGTTAAGGCTTTGCATGTGCAAACTTGGGTGCTAAGTAGTTTGCACTTGCAAACTTGGGTGCTAAGTAGTTTGCACGTGCACACTTGGATGCTAAGTAGTGTTGGGCGAACACCTGGATGTTCGGGTTCGGGAAAGTTCGCCGAACATGGCCGCAATGTTCGGCATGTTCGGGCCGAACCCCGAACTCCCCGAACATCCCGCTTTTAGGGGCCCTATGGGGTCGCAGGCATAAGGGGGGAGCATGCCCCGATCGCGGGGGGGGGGGTCGGAAATTCCCCCCACCCCCTCTGCTAGCGCTCCCCCCTCTGCCCGCTTCCCCATACAAAAGTTTCAAGAAGTACCTGTGTCCGGTGGTAGTGGGTGGCTGGCAGTGGGCGGCACTATGAAGTGACTGACTGAGGAGGAGGAGTCCGGAGAGTGACGCGTTGAGGGAGGCCGGGCAGTGGGCGGATCAGCAGTAGTACGGTACTACTGCTGAACCGCCCGCTGCCCGGCCTCCCTCAACGCGTCACTCTCCGGACTCCTCCTCCTCAGTCAGTCACTTCATAGTGCCGCCCACTGCCAGCCACCCACTACCACCGGACACAGGTACTTCTTGAAACTTTTGTATGGGGAAGTGGGCAGAGGGGGGAGCGCTAGCGGAGGGGGTGGGGGGAATTTCCGACCCCCCCCCGCGATCGGGGCATGCTCCCCCCTTATGCCTGCGACCCCATAGGGGGGCAGTATTCGGCCGAACAGGGCTCTGTTCGGCCGAACAGGGGCCCTGTTCGGCCCTGTTCGGCGGCCATTAGAAGTTCGGGGCGAACCCGAACTTAAAAGGCCGAACACCATCAGGTGTTCGGCCGAACTCGAACATCACCCGAACAGGGTGATGTTCTGCAGAACCCGAACAGTGGCGAACACTGTTCGCCCAACACTAATGCTAAGTAGTTTGCACATGCACACCTGGGTGCTAAGTAGTTTGCACGTGCAAAGCGGCTTTTCACTTCCGTGCTAACACTTAGCACCCTTTAGTGAATCGAGCCTGATGACTTCATTCATTTTTTATGACATATTTCATAATCAGAGTGGTTTATGCACTCTCCTGTTTACCTTTCTCACTGAATGCATTTCAGTCAGGTACTTTGACTCTCTGGTACAACCCCCCCCCCCCCCCCAAAATACTGGTTAAATGGACTCCTCCTTCAACCCTCCCCCCCTTCCCCCGTCTACACACACACTAGTGTTGAACTTGGATTTTGTTGCATAATCATAATATAGCATTAAAATTCACAATTATGATGCAAAGTTGTAATGCAAAATGCCTGAAAAAAATCATAATTTTATGCAGAAACCATAATTATGATTTGTAGTTCTGCAATTCTGCATTAAATGATAAATTAAATTCTTTGCTAACAAATCAAATTTTTTTTCAAAAAGTAGTCGTTTTTTTGGGAAAATGGATATTAAAAAATGATATAATAAGTATACAGAAAATCAGTTTATTTTAAAGTGTACCACACCAAAATGTTTCTTTAAAAAATAAGAATAAATTGCAGTTATGATTTTAAGGAACCCTGAGAAACTTAGAGAAATGCTTGTTTTTTAAACACTAGCAGACCGCATGTCTCTGGATCCTTAACCTCCTCAGCGGTAATCCCAAGTCAGGCTCGGGACGGAAATCCGCAGCTCAGATCTGTAATCCTGTGCCTGGGGGAGTTATATACAGGGACTGCTGCAAATCTCTATGTGGTATGTTTTTTTCTTGCTTTTAGGGTCTAAAAGCTTGTGAAAAATGTCACGGCTTTTAGACCCTGAATCCAAAAATAATCATAACGCCAGGGAGGTTGAGGACCAGGGATGTTTTTTTCTAAATAAAATTAGCTGTGATCACTGTGATTGGCTCACCGTGATCACAGGGTCAGGAGCCAGTGAAATTGGCTCTTGACTGGAGCACGGAGTGCTCTGCTGTCATTATGCCAGTAAAGCGAGCTGTCTGCAACCGCACCACAGTGAGGTGAACAGCAAGAGCAATGGCACCACCCAGCGAGAGTAGCTGGCAGGAATAACATCCTACAACCTGGCAGGAATAACAGGAAGTAAAAAAGAACACACATTTCAACTATCTGTGTCTGGAACCAGTTAATAGAAGACACTGCTGGTATATTCCATGAGAAGATTGCTGTAACTAGCTGAAATAGTCTTAACTAGCTCAAATAGTGTGTGACATTGAATAAAAATGCTCAGCAAGGCTTGAAAGTTGCTTAGTATAACTGCTGGATGAGTGGTGAACAGCAGATGATGGTACACTCGATGTTGGGAAAGGCCATGACTGAAAGGCTCTGTGGGGACTGACTCCTGATCTTTGTGGTATGGAAGGTTGGCCACTGCAGCAAAGGCTGACCTAGGCAAGGTGACAGTCCTAATTCATCATAGTTATGAACATCTGTATGAGCTCGATCCTAGCTGGCTGCCCATCTGGTCTATGAATGCTCCTGCCAGACCTTTAATATCAGGCTCACCAGTGGCATGCTAGAAGGTTACTCGGTCATGTTTCACCATATCAACTACAAATCGAGTACCTGACCATCAACTGTTCTGCAGTACAATCACCTCATTACTTTTTTAGATAAAGAATTGTGATTTGAGGACGATGCTACTTACTTATTTTATTTCTTTGAAAATTACATAACAATTAAAATGCTTACTTTAGAAGGGACATGATTGTGCTGTTCTTAAAGGACCACTTTTGTGAAACATTGTAAAATTTAAAATACTTACATATAGAAAATGTACCTTAATCCCAGAGTACACTGACTATGAATTAGTTTTTTTCCTAAGTTGCTGTCCCTTTATTTACAGTAAGTAGTAAAAAGCTGACAGATCTGACAATCCATCCACAAGGGCTGTTGAAGAGATGTGATATCCCATTTATGGGCCTGACCATTCCTTCTGATTGTTTCTTTAAGATCACAATCATCAAATCGGAGCTTGATTATTCACTAAAATTGCATCATTAACCACTTGCTGTCCCTATGTCTTGAAAATAAGTCTCTGCACTCTCCTTCCTACAAAATCTTAGATAACACTGTTTATTTATCTCTGACCTGATAACATCACTACAGAGTTGTAAAGCAATGACAGCAAAGGCCTCTCTTCCTCCCAGGGAATTCAATGGCAGAGTTAGTTAGTAAACACATGTAAAATACACATTCCAGGAGCAGACAGTAGCAGATTGTATACATTAATTAATTGTTACATGTAATACATAATCACTTTTTAAATAAACAGGAGGGATAGACAAATAAACTGTTTGGGTTTAATGTACAATATAACTGTTTACATTAAAGCTACAATGTATGAAAGTGGTTAATTGTGTATTTTTTCACTTTTTCTCTTATTTTCCTTTTAAAATGCATAGAAAATGAAGTAATTACTAATAACAAATATCAGCCACAAAAGCCTTATTTATTCTGAAAAAAAAACCCAATATATAGATCATTTAGTTGTGATAATTATTGATGCAGTTATTTCCAAGGTAATCACAGCTGAGCTGAACTGTGAAAATTACCAGGATTGTAAAGTGGTTAATGGTCACCTGAAGTATATACGTACTAAATCAGCAAACAATAACCCAAAAGAGTTCTCTATGTTGGTAGTACAATACAGCAGGGACTACTGCATGAGGAATCACTGAACCTTTATCATACAAAACTTTGGTAAGTAAGAAAGGCCCGATTCTCCACAAGATCAAATTTATCATTCTTGCTCTCTTTTTCTATATACTGTGGATGCATGCCAGAATCCACACAGACATGGCATCTATCTACCCTATGGAGTAACTGAGTGATTGCGGTAAGCCAGACAGCAAAAGAGCTGCAAAGGATAAAAAACAACAATGTACTTCATCCTTTGTGCAAGATTATGAATTAATGACATAAACAGAGAAGGGAGAATTGTGGGTATTTTTTCACAATGTGTATTGTTGCCATGGCTTCCAGAAGGTTTCCTGAAATAGTTGTAGCAGCTGCAGATTGAAGTTGAAAGATAATACGTAATTAATATTATTCAATCACAAAATGACTTGTGTAGTTATAATATATATATATATATATATATATATATATATATATATATAGACTGTATATTAGGCCTAAGGCCCATTTAAAAATGGGAGCTAGGCTCTGGCACATGCGCACATGCTGTGGCACATGCCGCACATGCGCATGCACCCCCCACGCACGCCTCATGCCCGTACCTTCCCGTGCATGCATCCGCCGATTGCGCACCCGCCCACACGCTGCGCGCTCACAGGCCCCCCGCTTCAGGACCTGTCCTCTTATTCTGCCCATCAATACTCCCAGCTCTATTGAGTTTCTCTGCATCCCTCCCTGCACATGTGCAGTGCAAAAAATCACTGACACAGGGGCAAAACAGGACGCAGAGACACAGGCAAATTATATAAAGAGATACTGTACGTTTATACTGAAGTGGTGTAGCCCTTTAACCACTTAAAGCCACATGCTATTTTACCCTTCCCACCAAAAGCCACTTTCACCTGCCAGCGCTCCTTCCATTCAATAGACTTTAACTGCTTATCACACCTAAATGATCTATATCTTGTTTTTTGCTACAAACTAGGCTTTTGTGTGTGATATTTGTTTTCAGTAATTATTTTTGTGCATTGTAAAGGGAAACATGAGGAAAAAATGAAAAATACACTATTTCTCCAATTACATCTCATATAGTTTTAAAGAGAATCGGTACTGTGAAAATCTTACATAAATAAACGTGCCAGCCTGTTTGTTATCTTCTCCTAGCCCCTCTGTGACATTTTCGCTGCTCCCCGCTGCTTTCCTGGTGATAAAATCACTGTTTTATTCATTGTTTTTGTAAACAATAAAGATGGCCGCTAAACAGGAAATACATAATCAGAGCAGGTGCCTGTTTGCAGAAGCTCATCTCAAATGTGACTTGATTGCTGGAATGTTACTCCCACATGTTGCCTTAGCTGCTTGTCTGAGCTCTGCACTGATCTCTCAGCACTCACAGCTGTGTGAAATGTCTCAGCTCCACGAGCCTTGCAGAGACGCTGGCTGTGACTCATAAACACACAGGAGAGCGTGCAGGGGGTGTGCATAACTTCTCCCTATCAAAGTAGAGAAAGTGCATTCCTCTTTGTCTCGACAAGGCTTGACAAGAAAAGAAAATTAGATCTATTACAGAGACAATGCAACTAGAAAAGGCTGCAGTACTCCAGACCACATTCAAACAGTTATAGGATAGAAGAAATAAGGCTGAAAATGTTGTTACAGAGTCTCATTAAAATAAACAATGCTACTGTAGATAAACCCCACACAATTTATTTGCCAATTTGTACTGGCTATCACAACATTTAAATTATGTTTCTAGTACAATGTATGGTGCCAATATATTATTTGGAAGGAGAGGTGTATTTTTATGTTTTTTGTTTTCTCATTGTACTTTATCAATGCTTGCAAGCACTTATTTGCAAAAACAACAGTAATATACCCTCATGACATACATATTTAAAAAGTAGAGCAAATTATGTACTTTTTTTTAATTCTGTTGCTTTGTTTTCTTTTTACAAGTTTTTTATTTTGGTTCGGAATATAAAAAATAACAATTGTATGGCTTTTGATTCAGTTTATTACTAATACAAATTCACAAAACATAACCACAACCCTAAAACACCCTAAAATATTGAGTTTGTCCCAACCTATTTTTTATGTTACATGGGTCTAAATGATAAGACACACCCATGATTTATTCTACAGCTCGTCACAGTTAAAATGACACAACATATGCTGAATTTGGTAACAAACTGGTGGTGCAGCAATCCATTATACTCAAAGTACAGTTATGGCTTGCATTCCATTTTTTTTGCACTAATGTTTACAGCACCAGTCTTTATATGCATTTCACCAGAAGCTATAAGACACCAAAATTTAAAAATTAAACTCATATTTAAAATGAGGTGTAATTGTTACAGCACCTTTCTTTGTTTGCATAACCCAAGAAGAGTCAGGACATTAGGAAAAGGCCACAAATGTCACCGTTATGGAAAGCTAACATCCTGGGACATTCAAAGTGGGTGTTTTGTAGGCTACCAACTAGTTTTGCAGAAACTTTCCTAAGTTTGATCACAATTTAAAAAAAAATGTAATGATAAATTGAATTTTCCCTACCTAATTTTAATGTGCCATGGGCCTAAGCTTTAAGATGCATCAAAATGTATTCTACAACTCATTTCAAATAAAATGAAGCCGCATATATCTCATTTGATAACAAACTGGATGCACAAAAAGCCTGTGTCTTTTTTGCAGTAATTGTTACAGCACCATCCTTTGTTTGCATAGCCGTTTCTGGAACCCTCTGAACATATTCAACAAGAGCTTGTTCCCCCCGGCATTAAATTGTAACGCAACTACGATTACCATAGAATGTCGACAAGTGCCAGAGGTCTATGGTTGACTGAGTGTGCATTAAGAATGATCACTGTTTCTGACTGTAACAGTGATCAGTCACAAACACGGGTACAGATTGGCTCAGGGAACACATGTTCCCTTGCATTAGTTATTGCTGTATTTGGAGCCTCTGGTAGCACGTACGCAAGTGTACACTCACTAGGATCCACGGAAGCGTGTGCATGATCATGTGCAGCCTCGATGGAATGAGAGGCCTGATATAAATAGCCTGTTTTCAGGAAAGGTAGACAAACAGGCCAAAAGTTCATGTGGGCACACATTAGATCTGCCGCGTGCACATGCACCCACGGAAGCATCCGCACCAACGGCAATTTTGCATGTCACCAGGAAATGCACAGGACACACTTGTGCGTCCTGATAACATTAGGGGAAGGCAATTTGGATGCATATAAATGTCCAATTTGAAAGAGCAGGTTAAAACATTACAATATGAAAATGTATTTTTTAAGCAATGTTATAATATTAAAGGCGCAGAGTCTACCTTTAATAAATGTTAGCCATTTATTGTTGTGACTGTAGAGTACACTGAACAATGAGCTATGAATACTCCCCCTTCACGTACCATACCCACATTCAGGGTGATTCTCTCCTGGGAGCTGTTACAATAAATAGGCAAACAGGGCTTTTACCTTGAACTCATTAAGACAAATCCAGGTAATGGAAGCCAAAAATGAATCTCCTACTGAAGGCCACTCACAGACTTGAAAGCTAATCTTCCTTAAACTTGCAGGGTTGTCCTTAACAGCCCTTCACCTCCTTTGTCGATTATAATATAACTCTGGTAGCATGCAGTGATGTTAATTACATTGTTCAATAAGAGCCTATTAGAATTAACAGCACTGATATGAACTCTGGCTGGTAGTTCTGTATCTGCACAGCCTTCAATACCGGCATCTACTGAAGAGTTTTAGCCGCAGCTTCCCCAGCAACATGTTTATATATGCTTTCCGTATTAATATTTTTTATCTGCCTATGGCAGCCAGTAGATGGCGTGCTCCAGGCCAGCCCAGCAGCTCTGTGCAGGATCGAAGAGAGAAAAGGGTTCATTTAGTAAGTCCCATAAAAAGGACATCTGGTGTAAAGATAAAACCCAGACACAGAACAGCTCAGAGAGCAAGAGATATGACAGAGTAGCAGGAAAAAAATATCTAAAAAATGACCACCTGTACCATAAATTCCAGGTTTTGTTGGTTAGCCATGCCCCCTTTTCTGCCTTTGCAAAGGTGCTGAGAGATAGTAGGTGAGAGGAGCCTCATAATGTGGTTTGAGAATTACTCTGCTTCTACCTGTGCCTCTGAGCCAGCCTATCTCAGAGAGGAGAGGTAGCAGTAGAAGAGAGAAGTAGTGCAGGGCCAGCCACAGTATGTTGCATTCTGGAGCTGCCAAAATGCTTCCCTGCTGCTTCTTAAAGTAATCAGCTGCAGATGCATTGGTTAAAAAAAAAAAAGGAACAGTCATAATAAGTGTCATTCTTGCTCTTTTAAATTTTGGAGTCGAAGTCCACTTTAAAGAGCCCCTGAGGTGGTGGCAAAATAAAGAAAACTGGACTTTGCTGGGGCTTTCTCCAGCCCATGAGGCCCCCCGGCATCCTCCTGGCTCCTTTCGCGATCCCTCTGGTGGCTCCAGCACTGCGGCGACTTTGGGTGAAGTTAGGCAGGAGTTTGCGCAGGTGTTAGGGCTGGGTTATAGGTCAGTCATATGAGCCTACAGTCTGACCTATTGCAAATAGCCAGACAAGCCTGACATGGACAATGGCAGTTTCTAAGTAGGCTGAGTACTATATATACCCATGTTTACCTCATCATGTCACATGACCTGTTTAGGTATGCTGTAATGCAATTGTTTGGTACCTCATGCTTTCAATGTATCCATGGCATTTTGTTGAGCACCACATGTGTCATGTATCATAAGCCAGCCATGTGTATTGTGATAATCGGAACGCCCAAAAAACAAGTTCCCACTGTAAAGACCAGATCCTTACAACCAGGCGAGAGATCACTCCCAAATCGTTTTGTCAATAAAGAGTAATGATGAATTGATGGGTGCCCTCAGCTTTATTTACTTGTGGATTAGCCGCATGAGAATGCCAGACTTCTGCAGAGGAGGCAAATTAAAAGGGCAAATATCATAACAGCTCACAGCTTCTGTTCAGCAGACAGAAAACATGAAATACAACTCTGATTTGATGTTTTGATAGCAGAAGCAGCTCAAAGCAGGAGGAGGAACACGTCCTTTAACTTTTATATTTAATTGTGCCACTGATTTAGTTGTTAATTCACTTAAGCAAACAACATGATAGTAATTGCAGCAATAAAGACCAGATCAACAATAGACATAAATACTAAATATGCATAGAGTCATTAGAGAGCATTAGTGTAACCAGCAACAAGGGAATTCATAAGACGGACCTCAATAACCGCAGTCCCAAGGCAGCCACTCTTGTCCATCTTTAAATGTCAGCAGAAAGTGTCTCTGTGGCTGCGCTGTCCTAATTACACACTGCGGTGATGGCTCTTTTCTGTAAAATTAGGCTTAATAAAATAAAAAGTTTGGAAGCCTTCGGAATCTTTTATATGCAGGGCCATTAATGACCAGCCACAGGTCTTAGGTCACAGAGAGTCCTGTGCTGGAGTTTACTTTGATGCCTCCACCCTCGCTATTGGCAACTAATTGAAGATGGAAGTACAGGCTATATACTATAGCCGAGCACCAGAAATATCAAAGGGCACAGCAGAGCAGCAGAGAAGGGTAGGTTAACAGGCGCCACTTCGGGGGTAAGTTAGTTTAGTATTAAGGGTAGGGTGGGTGAGGGTAGTGTTAGGAGTAAAGAGGTGATGGTAGTGTTAGGAGTAGGTGGAAGGAGGTTAGTGTTAGGAGTAGATGGGGTTGAAATAGCTGAATTTTGCGCAGCGGTACGATGATTGGGCTTCACCCTGTGCCAAGCTGTCCCACGCTGAGAATAATTAGACAAGGTGGTGGGAGGTTAGTGATAGGAGTTGAGTGGGATAGGGTAGTGTTAGGAATAGGTGGGGGAAGGTTAGTGTGAGACTTAGGTTGGTTAGGTGATTAGTGGACTATCTGCAAAATTACCGATGTTCTACTATTGGTAATACCACCCAAAATTCTTAGCCTCCTTTTTTTAAATGTATACGCTTTTATTATTTTGCCATCACAATTTGGGGTGTACAATTAAGATGAAGCTTAAATATGTTGACCTGCTTATTGGTGTGTTTTTGAAAAATAAATACAAATACATTAAAACGAAAGTTGTTCCTACCAAATCCTCGTGTGTTTTTCTTTCCACAGTAAAAAGAAAAAAAATATATATAAAAATACTATAAATCTAAGCCGTAGATTGCAGAAAAGATATGCCAAGCAAGTTTCAGACCCGAGCAGAATAATGTATATACTAGACAGCTTTCACTTGATTCTAAAATCCCCAGGTGCCTAAGTAAATTCAGAGTAAGTGGGTGTGATGGCTTGACATGCTGTATATTTTCCAAGTTCCCTCGATGACTTTAACTCCTTGTGCAAAGTCAGGTGCCTTATTCAGGATAACGTGTCTTTAGTAGTGAAAGAAACATTAGCTGTAAACATCCTAGCCTGGTCTAATTATTTCAACCAGTTATTGCAACTAGGCTATCCTGGATTGATTGAAGAGGTTCTAGCAGCCTGTGTGTACTTGCATGTGCAACTGCATAAATGTTAATTCAATAAGCGAGCAGCAGCTCCCTATGCACTGTGATATGACACAGGCTAGGGTCAAAAACATTAGCAAACTGATGTTAATAAATCCAGGTTGGATTTCCAAAATCATCATGGTTCTGATCCAGTTCTGTATAACGCCTGAAGAAGAATCTTAAAGTTTCGAAAGCTTGCAATTAACCATGTACCGTTAGTCACTATAGGAAACATCTGGGAAAAATTAAAAAATCGAATGTATTTACCTAAGGCTTCTTCCGCCGCAGCTCCGCCCCAAGCAGGCCCTCTGGGGTCCCCTCTGTAGCAGTGTGCATTTGAGAGCCACTTGTTGGTTTGATGTCTTCATTTCTGTTCCTAGACTAACACCGGACAATACTTCATATTCTTCAAAGATTTCTAGTCCAGGAGGACCTAAGGTCTGCTTCATACTACAACAATTTTTTTTTTCTGGGATGTGAAAATGCATCAAAACTGTCAGCCTATGGTATGTCAAGTATAAGTATGAGCTCATTCACATTTTTCCATTCATGTTTAAAACACGGACAGTTTTTTTTTAGGATACCAGTATGCAGACATGGAACCAACAAACATTGAGTCATTAATGACTAACTGTACATGGTTTATTGCAAGCTTTCGGAACGTTAAGTTACTTCTTCAGGCATTGTACAAGACTGGATCATAACCATGCATTTCTGATCCCGTGCTATTTAATGTCTGGTAATATTGTTTGTGGGGATGCAAGCTTTATACTGCTGGATTCAGTACATAGAATGGAGTTTTCACTTATATACTAGTATTGGTGTTCAGATTTGGCGTATTGAATTCAGAACACCTGAATATTGATGAACACCACACTTCAGCTGCAGCACCATTTCAGGACTGAACAAGCAGACAGGGCCAGGGGGAGTTTACGATGCGTTTTACATGACTCTGGTGCTTCCTTCTTGCCAAGAATGAGGAAGCATTGGAGACACATAAAGCGCCGTGAAATGCAAATATTAAACGCCCCCTGACCATGCCCGCTTGTTCAGTACTGAAATGGTGCTGAAGTGTGGTGTTTGGGGGTTCTAAATTTGATACGCTGGATTCAAACACCAACACTTTTATTTACCATTCGTCAACAGCAAACATCAATAGCGAGGCCCTTCATTTTTAAGCTTTTCATTTGATTCAGTGTTTTCGTAGAGTCTAGCATTTTATCTACTTTTAAAAGCTGCCAGTGCATGCCTAGTTTTAGTCTGTTTTGATTTCTGTAATGCATCTGGATATTAGGGCAATACTGAACACAGAAGTGACCACCTAAACCAGGGCTGGGCAAACTACGGCCCACCGATGGAGGGCCAGATTCCTGTCATCCTCTCCTCCCTTTCAAAATTGCTTGCAGCACACAACAATATGAGGAACTCAATCGCTTGGTTCCAGTGGCGATCTCCATGGAAACAGTGATGTCATGTGAGTGACCTGCTGTGAGTATCTACCAGCACCTAGCCATAGAGATTATCACTTGAACGAGCAATTGGGTGAGTTGTTACTGTGGGAAGCTCCAAAATCTGCATGAAGGGGGAGAAGGAAGGGAGAAGAGCAGAGGTTTGTGGGCTGCATTCTAGAGGAATGCGACCCGCAACCTGATATGTTTGCCCACCCCTGGTGGGACTATACATAAATAGTACTGTGTTTTTAGCATGGGGATATTTGATCCCTATAGCAGTTTGTGATATGGTTATAATGAATTTGGGTTTGTTATGTACCATATATATGACCAGGTAATCATTTCTGTATCATTTTAGGTGATGATTACTTCTTTTTAGAAATTATAGCATTTCTGAATATAACCTAGTGATCGGTTCATGATGCCAGTCAAGCTATTTTATGTAGCCCATGATCTCCTCTTTAATAAGGTTTTGGAAGTGGGATTAGGAGGTGATGCCCAGCTTAGGCCTTAGGGCACCAGTTTAGTCAGGACCTGCCCGAACTCTCATCAGCTAATTTAGGCTAGCTGTTGGTATGCCTCCAAAAAAGAATATGGTTTCTCCCAGTTTATGATTCCTATGTAGGATGAGGCAAGTGAATGATTGTACGGTTCTGATCCAGTTCTGTATAATGCCTGAAGAAGAAACTTAATGTTTCGAAAGCTTGCAATAAACCATGTACAGTTAGTCATTAAAGGTATCACCGGAATCAACGTTTGCTGGTTCGATGTCAGCATTTATGTAGGATGAGTTGATTATTTTGCATCTATGTTTAAAACCAACAGGCATTGCTTGTAAGTGATACCTTTGCTTGGCTCACAGAGCAGGGTCATCCACCAGGCAACCTAGGCAGGTGACCAACCAAGAGGCCCACCAGCCACCTACCCTGACTTATCTCCACTTCAGCTTACCAAAAAGACCAGAAGGGTGGCCCAGATCTACTACCTTGCCTAGAGCCCTGTTACATCTGAATCCATCCCTTTTGGCTGAGGTTGTATTGCAGCTTTATGGATGCTGCTTGCTGTCTTGATTTAGGCATCAGTTGAAAGAGGTGTATATTGTACAAATATTACAAGAACTTGCTTTGTTTAATTATGTTGACTATTTCTATAGTGGAGCGTTGTGTCAATTTTATTTCCTATTTTCTTGGTCAACACACCGTGTTTTGCTAACAGAAATTTACCTTTTATATCTGTCCATGGTAATTCTTCATCAATTTCAGCCTAGAATTAGTCTACATAATAAAGAAGCTCATTAAGTACAGCAATAAATTGTAAAACCTCTGTGTAAACGTCTGCCATGAAAGCTAGTCATTAAATCTCCCTGCACAAATAATTACACCAAACATATGTGCAACACATAAGGAAAAGAACTTGTAAACATGTTAAAAAAGGCTTAAGTGTAGTTTTGAGCTAAAAATAGCAGATCTTTTAATTGGATAATGAAAGACACTGTAGGGAGGGTGGTGTACTTCATGGGAGGGACAAGAGCAGTGTACCACAAGCTAGGGTAGACAGAGGTGTAATACAAGGAGGGGAGACAGCAGTGTACCACAGGCTAGGGTAGACAGATGTGTAATAAAAGGGAGGGAAGACATCAGTCTACCATGGGCTAGGGTAGACAGAGGGGTAATACAAGGGAGGGGAGACAGCAGTGTACCACAAGCTAGGGTAGACAGAGGGGTAATACAAGGGAGGGGAGACAGCAGTGTACCACAGGCAAGGGCAGACAGAGGTGTAATACAAGGGAGGGGAGTAAACAGTGTACCACAAGCTAGGGTAGACAGGGGTGTAATACAAGAGAGGGGGGACATCAGTGTACCACAGGCTAGGGTAGACAGAGGTGTAATACAAGGGAGAGAAGACATCAGTGTATCATGGGCTAGGGTAGACAGAGGGGTAATACAAGGGAGGGGAGACAGCAGTGTACCACAAGCAAGGGTAGACAGAGGTGTAAGGGAGGGGAGTCAGCAGTGTACCACAGGCTAGGGTAGACAGGGGTGTAATACAAGGGAGAGAAGACATCAGTGTACCATGGGCTAGGGTAGACAGAGGTGTAATACAAGGGAGAGAAGACATCAGTGTACCATGGGCTAGGGTAGACAGATGTGTAATACAAGGGGGGATAGTCAGCAGTGTACCATGGGCTAGGGTAGACAGAGGTGTAATCCTAGGGAGGGGAGTCAGCAGTGTACCACGGGCTAGGGTAGACAGAGGTGTAAAACAAAGGGAGGGGAGACAGCAGTGTACCACTGGCTAGGGTAGACAGAGGTGTGATACCAGAGAGGAGAGACAGCAGAAAAGCTACCAGTGTTTCACAGTGACGGCTGTTGGCAGTATATTACAGACAAAATAGAGCAATAAACTACAGAGGGTAAGTTGTGTTTTACAGAGAATGAAGGAGGGCAGTGTTTACAAGAGAGTGGGAGGACAATGTTCTGCAGTGGAGTAGTAGGGCGGTGTACCACAAGAGGAAATAGGTGGGAAGTGTTCCACAGAGGAGGAGCGTAGGTAGTCCCTCAAAGGGGAGGTCAGTGTTCTACAATTGAAGGGTGGGTCCACGGAGGAGGAGAGAGAACAATGGTCCACAATGAAGGAGGAAGGGCTCCTCAGGTGGAAGGGCATTGTTTCGGAGGAAAGGAGGGAGGGCAGTGATCCACAAAAGAGGAGGGAATGCAATGTTCCCTTGTGAAGCACTGCCCTCCATCCTCTCTTGTGGAAGACCACCGTTCGACAGAGAAGCAGAGAAAGCAGTATTCTACAAGGGAGGAGGGAAGACAATATTCCACAGGGGAGGAGTGGAGGCAGTCCTTCAAAGGGGAGGGCCGTGTTCTACAATAGGAGATCTGCTGAGGAGGAGAGAGAGCAATTTTCCTCAATGAAGGAGGAAGGGCAGTCTTCTGCAGGAGGGGGGGATGTTGTGTTCCAGGGGAATGGCAGGAGGGCAGTGATCCATAGAGCAGGAGGGAGTGCAATGTTTCCTTATGAAGCACTGCCCCCCATTCTCTGGTAGGCTATTCCCATGGAAGACCAGTGCTCAACAGAGGAGGAGGAGAGAAACCAGTATTCCACAAGAGAGGAAGGAAGGCAATGCTTCACAGGAGTGGTGAGAGGGGAATGTTCCACAAGGTAGGAGGGAGGATTCAGTCATATTTCACAAAGGAGGGAAGTATTACACCTTATCGCAGTGTTCCACAGGAGAGGAGGTAGGGCAGTGCTCCTAGGTAAAGGGAGACAGTGGTTAGCTAAAGAGGAGAAAGGAGAGTCAGTCAGTGTTGCTTAGGCAAGGAGAGAGGATAGTATGCTACAGAGTTCTGGTTAAATTATGTCCTAGCTATATACACCAGAAGCAGCACTATAGTGTGCAGTGTTCAAATATACTGCAGTTTCTGACAGAGGTGGGCCAAGGTCCTCCAGCACCCAAGGCTTAGACACCAAAGTGCGCCCCTCCATCCTTCCCACCCCAGCTGTCACACACTGATTGCTATTACACTAAGAGGTGCCACAGGGCCCACAGCCTCCCCAACACCTTAATATCTAGTTATCTGGCTTGCAGTCACTGCTATGTATCCCTTTTTCTTATTTCTTTCTGCTTCAACCACAATTAGGAATGACAGCTGAATGAATTGTGCACCCCCTCCTACACTGCGCCCCGAGGCTGGAGCCTCTCCAGCCTATGCCTCGGCCCGGCCCTGGTTTCTGAACCTGATACAGATTTCAAGACAGAGACTATTTGAAATTAGAACTGTTTAATTTTTTTTCACAACCAACAACCATACTTAAAGAGAATCTGTATTGTTAAAATCGCACAAAAGTAAACATACCAGTGCGTTAGGGGACATCTCCTATTCCCCTCTGTCACAATTTCGCCGCTCCTCGCCGCATTAAAAGTGGTTAAAAACCGTTTTGAAAAGTTTATTTATAAACAAACAAAATGGCCACCAAAACAGGAAGTAGGTTGATGTACAGTATGTCCACACATAGAAAATACATCCATACACAAGCAGGCTGTATACAGCCTTCCTTTTGAATCTCAAGAGATCATTTGTGTGTTTCTTTCCCCCTGCATCTCTCATGCACTGAAGTTTCAGGCTGCTCTTTTCTTCCTGCAAACAGCTTTGCCTTTGTCTGTAATTCCTCAGTATGTAAAAGCCCAGCCAGCTCAGAGGACGATTTATCCAGCTTGTAAAAGATAAGAGAGAAGAGAGAAGCTGCTCTAATCTAAATAACACACAGGCAGTGTGCATAGAGGGGCCTGGAAGGGGGAGTTCATAGCAGAACCACAACACTGAAGAACTTGGCAGCCTTCCAGACACAGGCTGACAAGTCTGACAAGAGAGAGATAAGTTGATTTATTACAGAGACTGTGATAGTACAAAGTGCTGCTGTAAGCCAGAACACATTAGAATAGCTTTTCGAACTTGTAGGATGATAAAAAACAGGATGCAATTTTTGTTACGGAGTCTCTTTAAGTCTGTGGTGGAGACTGCTGAAAACGTGAAGTCTGTTTCTGATTGGTGAGTGTGGGGCTATGCAGACAGCTCTTAATTCCAATGCAACTTCAATGAGGCCTGGTGTTTATTCCAGTAGATACTAATTAGGCCTGTTTCTTACGTGGGCAACATGTTTGTGATATGTCCACATTTTCACTTCAAAGTGTTAAACGCAGGTGAATGAAAGATTAGGCATAATTTATGCTTGGCCCCTGCAGGCGCCTCTTTTCTGAGGAGAATTTCCATGAAAGGGGGACCTTGCTAACAGATCAGCGTGTGCGCTATAGCAGAACCACAACAAAGGATCGACGTGTGCTGCATTGTGTTTATGCCTCCAGCTGACTGACACAGTCGCATTTCGGAAATGAAAAGGCAGGCCGATAAATCCTAGATTGCTTTGTGGAGGAAAAAATGAAATGAAACGCGCCAGCTTAATACGGTGTATCAGACTGAACTGCAGCCAATTAGTCACTGGGGGAAGTTGGGCATGCACTAATTAGGGGAAGGAAGACGATGACCGGATTAGGTTAGTGTCTTCGCCTTTTCTATCCTAATTGCCGGGTGCATCCGATTCTTTTCTGGTGGAATTTTCACTCAATGAACCTGGAAATGAATAATGCAGCCCTGCTATGTGGGTTCTCTTTAGTCCCACATTCTGCCAGGAGACACCCTTGTATTTTGCCGTTTAATGCACCTTCTATAAACACAGAGTTAGGCCTGAGACACGCTGTGAGTGCTTTCTGGGAGCTTTTCTGACCAACAGAGCTGTCTGATTGTTTTTTTTTAAAATGCTCCCATTGACTTGCAGGAAAATCACAGTAAAATTTTGCGATCCAGATTTTTCAAAAATGTCAATGGGAGCATTTTTAAAAAAAACAAAACACTCAGACAGCTCTGATGGTCAGAAAAGTGCTCAGAAAGCACTCAGGGCTAGTTCACACTCGGCGCCTGGAGCGCCACTAGCCTGCAATTTGGGATCAAAAGCTCACGATTCAGCACATTCTTTGTGCTTGTGACTCCCATTCATTAGAACGAGAATCACAGTGCAATCGCCCCGAAATGCTGTATGCAGCGCGTTTGCGATTGATCGAAATCGCAAACACTGCAGTGTGAATGTATCCATAGGGATACATTAGTAGCAGTGCTTTGCTGATCGCCGGGAATTAGCCCTCACAGTGTGTCTCAGGCCTAAGGCAGTGGTCACACTTGCAAAATTTTGCATGCATGTGGCAAAACGCACACCACCATTGAAGTCAATGGCTTGCTCGGTAAACTGATTTTTTTTTTTGTGCATGCACTCATGTCCCATTTCCATGTTTTAAAATCAGACAGCTCTCTGCTCTTTACTGCACAATGTGCGTGTTCCCAATCACAGTATATTTCATCACCATACAAAAAAAAGTGAATGAACGTTGAAAATTGGGGATGGAAAACACAATGATCGCAAACGCAATTGCAGAGTGCCAGAAAACCTAAGATTGAAAAAAAACCCGGTATGCTCAGACCAGGCGTCACATGACATGCGTCACCTGACATATATAGTGGCTGCCTTACGTCTGTTGACTAATTTTAAAATAATGCGTAAAGTAAAGCGTTTGCATAATGCATCTGCTTGTCAATGTGCAGGATCTAAATCCACCTCACTGCTGTTCCCTGCAGGAGCTTGCCCATGCAAAATACTTTGCATCTCAACTGGGGTGCTGCATGTAGGCCTCCTCATGCCCCCAAGAAAAGGGGGCAGTGCAGACACCCCCCTAGAGCCCCTTACTGCACTGGAGCTCTGCAACTGCCCCTCGAGGGGGGGATGCAGAGAAACGCAGGCGGCACAAGTCTTAAACATGGACAATATCCATTGGGGACCATACGTGTTGCCCCCCAAAGTATAGATTCCTTAACTTCGTGAATTGCACCCAGTTGAAATTGCAAAATGCATGTCGGGGCGATAGGGAGAAGGATCAGACAAGCCCCCCACTGGGGGATGATCTACACCAAATATAACTATAAACCTGTATCTATAAAACTGTTGCATAAAAGGCTTAGCATTATGCATGGCTCTTTTTTATTGGATGTCAATCATCCAATGACTCTATCACAGTTTTGGTATGGGATTCCATTCATTGTTATGATTCCCACAACCTAGCAGCCCACATTTTTGCACACCACCAATCCATTTTAATGGTCCATATTGTGTCTTATGATTCAGAAGCCCCATTGAATTTCTTTTTACATCCACAGGAAGATGCAGTTTTCTCCCTGCAAAACAACTGGCTCAGAGCAAATTAGAAGATTCATTAAAATCCAGTATAGCTGAATAGCTTCCTTTTGCTGTGTAGACAAAGATGTAAACAGCAAAATAAGTCCTATTACGAGGCAGTAGAAGGTTAGCCAATGAGGCAACAACTCTATTTTCTGGAGCACAATCAGTGTAAGTTCTCACAATGGACAATTACCCTAAGTGTGTGCCTGCGGCAGCAGCACAGTTGGATAATCGGTCCATCGCTCAGGGTTCAGCACCTCCCACTACTTGATTAACCAATTTGCATTATGCTACATTAGCGCTGGTAACCTGAATCTCTTCTTCACCAACTTCTCAGATGTCTGAAAACAAAATCAGCACATTTCAAACCGATGTGTCCTATGGTAAAATGTATGTGCATGCTAGGCTAGAATGAAATAGAAGAACAACCTAGTTATTTAATTCTCCCAGACATTTTAACCATCCCTGCAGAGCATTAAAGGTTTGCGCAGGGAATTCTTTCTATTACCGTGCTTATAATTATTATTACTATGCATTTAGTTCTCGCTCACACTATGGGCTTGATTCACTAAGACAAATAGCATGCCTTATCCGAGTTAACGTGCCTTATCAGAGATGGCACACCTTATCAGAGTAGCATAGCGAGCGCTACAAACTTATGCCTGCTAATTGGCAATGACGAGAGCTCCACTAGTCCTGCCCTGAGCCCCTGCGCACTCGCCACGCTACTCTGGTAAAGTGTGTTAACTTTGATAAGGCGTGTGTTATCTCTGATAAGGTGTGTTAACCCACGATAAGTCATGCTATTAGTCTTAGTGAATCGAGCCCATTTTGTGGTGCTGTCAGTTATGACGCACTGCACATGGGGTGTGATCCGTTGATTTTCGTGTTACCATTCACAGTGCAGAGAGTGGTCCTGCAGGTTGCGAAATAATGAGGCCAGGAACACTTTAGCGAATGATGAAAGCAATTCGCTATTGGAATGTATAGTATTGCGGGCGCCAATGTCCACACAGCGTATGTCCCCGCGCATGCATTGGAAAATCACGTTTGTGCTTGTGGTTAATCCAGCGCAGGAGACTTGGTTGCAGCCGGTGCCACCATAGGCTGTAATAGGAATTACGGCTATAGCAGCGCACAGGGAGTAACTTCGGCGCCGTCAGAAGACAGAGCTGAAGTTACTTATAAAACACTATAATTCGGCCTCCAGAAATTGCTGGAAGCCGAATTATTGTATTCCCCACCATCCATGACGCCTGGAGGGGGAATAGTATTTAACACGGCCGGGAACTTGTGCAGCAGCAGGATCAGCCATATACCGTCTGTATCCTACACACAAGTCTCCTGCGCTGATACCTCCTGCCCCTCAGAGGAACCCACCATCTAATCTCTACCATGCTCATAGTTTGATGTCCTTAAGGCTGGCCATATATTGGTGGAAGTGGCAATAATTTGATCTAAGAGGGATCTATCTGATCAAATCCCTCCACACATTGTACATAGATTCCAGCATGAAGTTATTGAAAATCTAGTGGTGCACTGTTTGATGCAGTGCAATGCTATGGGCCATTGATGTGCCACCACTCCGGTCCGGCCGCCAATTGACCGATATCTTCCATCCAGTACAATTGACTGATTACCTTGATTTCTACAGAAAATCGATCGACTGGTCAATGACCAGTCAATGTTGAGGCATAGATTTCTAGGAAATTTCAGCAAATTATCAAATTGATCATATATCGAAGGTAATAATCAACCAGTGTAAGGCCAGCATAGCAGTCCAAAGCCAACTAACTTGCCAAGATATTTTTGGGAAGTGGAAAGAAACATACATACAAACTCTATTAGAATGGCCAGAATTTAAACTTGGTATCGTAGTGCTGAAAAGGTCCCAGAAACAATATTGGTACAAATCTAAGGGTTAAGGGTTCAAGTAGCATAACATATGTATTGTACTGTCAACATTTTGATTTCAATAAATTTGATATAGTAAATAAAGAGAAACCATTTCTATAATTTGCCATATTTACTGCCTCTGACTGAAGCCAATCCTGATGTAATTTCCTCCCTTACCCTTTTTTCTCCTAGAAACTGCACTGTCATATCTAGCTTGCATTGTAAACACATATGAACACAGCATAGATCATATTTCAGCAGCTTCACACTGACCTGCCCTCAGCCAATCAGTGAGGAGCAGGAATGTGGGGGGGGGGATAACAAGCTTCTCTCTCCTTGGAAATGTACCGAATAGAGCCAGGCTGACTGAGATAAGATTTAGTACGGCAGAAACATTTATAATTATATTGGAATTCTTGCAAATGCAGGGTTAGGCTGCAGACTGCATAATAATCACAGAGCAGTGGGTAAATGAAATTTGATTTTATGGCTGAAAATTCCTGCTTTAATAAGAATTAATAAGGAGCTAGGATATAAATATCTTATATAACAGAATCGTCAAAAATCTGTGTTTAGAGTGCTTCACATATTTATATAAAAGAAAAAAATTGGTTTAATTCCTGCAATGATACAATGGGCTTGATTCAGTACGGTATTCCCAGTCTGGAGCACACAAGTAATCTTACAAACCTACCTATTACCGGCTACAGTGATTAGGAGATGTCATAGATTTCTCTTGTTTTCTTTCTGTGTTTGTTGGTATTGGGAGGGGAGTTAGGGAAGAAGGAAAGGGTCCGGAAATGGAGAGAAAGAAAGGGGTGGAATAGGAGGTGAATGTTTTTCAGTCAATCACAAGCATTAACCATTTCAAGGACTGCCCCTTTGTGATTAAAATAACTATTGCTAAAAATAATTCTGTAAATATGAAACATTGTTCTTGAAAATCATATTCAAAAGTGCGTTATTTTGCATTGATTGATTAAAATAGTATGCCCTCCAGTAAAGCAAATCTGTACTCAATAGCTACATTGCACTTTCTGCCATTGAAGTCATTCAGTATCCTTCTGTAGATTAGGAGGCTGTAACTAGTACAGTAAAAAGAAAAGAAAAAAACCGCAGGGGTACCGGGAGCCCTTATGGTGTATTATCTTCACGTAAATTGGATAAAAACAAGAGTAAATTATACTCACAAGTGTAGGTTGCTGTAAAGGCAACCACTTGTATAGGCATGTGGGGAAGTCCCGTCCCCACTCGGTCTTTGAGATGGTCGGTCGCTGCTCCTTAGGAGAAAAAGGCTTCACTTCTAGTAAGTCGTGAAGGACCCCACGGATGGGGTGGTAAGACGTCGTTTTACGAAGAGGATAGGAGGCGCCCTTTGTGATATTTCGGTAATTGATTCTTGTACAGAGACTCCACTTGATAGAGAGTAGAAAGGTTTTTTATTTAGCACTATAGACAACGCGTTTCGCGGCTTAAACCGCTTCCTCAGGTCAAATACAGGTGCTTTCAAAATAAACAAATGAACAAATAAAATGAATAAAATGCATTGGACACTCATTGTAGGATTAAATAAAAAATAATAAATAAAAATTAAAAGGTTATTAAAGGAAACATAATGTAGTTCTATTTAAAAATTACCGATAAGATCTATACAATAAGAGATATCATAATGTAGTGTTGTTATATAATAATGGTAGGTAAAAAATGAGTTATAATCAACCTGATAAGCATCATAGTAACATGTATATGATAATATCAAAATTAAGACAAAGGCATATGTGTCTCACCGGTAGTGATATACCACCCAGCTATGAACACCCTATATATGTATTGGGGAAAAAAAAAAAAAAAAAAAAAAGGAGAGAAAAAAAAAAAAAAAAAAAGTAAAGTTAAAGATAAGTGGCTATGTGAATATGAAGGGCAGGGATAATATGGATCAGTGGATCCAAAGCACCGGATGTGGGCAGTAGAAGGTGAGAGGCATGGGCAGACCAAAAGTATGTCCATTAGGTAGGCAGGGGTTGTAGATAGTGAGACTCCATAGTGGAGAGTATGTATTTATAACGGGGGGGTGGTCTCCGTTGGAGATATATAAATAAAAAATATAATCCTTATATATCTCCACCCTACCCCATCTCCACAACGGAGTTTCATTATCTGTAGTTTTTGCTAGCCTATCGTATACATGCAGAGGCCCTCAACGGAGGAGGGTTAGGCTGCAGACTGCATAATAATCACAGAGCAGTGGGTAAATGAAATTTGATTTTATGGCTGAAAATTCCTGCTTTAATAAGAATTAATAAGGAGCTAGGATATAAATATCTTATATAACAGAATCGTCAAAAATCTGTGTTTAGAGTGCTTCACATATTTATATAAAAGAAAAAAATTGGTTTAATTCCTGCAATGATACAATGGGCTTGATTCAGTACGGTATTCCCAGTCTGGAGCACACAAGTAATCTTACAAACCTACCTATTACCGGCTACAGTGATTAGGAGATGTCATAGATTTCTCTTGTTTTCTTTCTGTGTTTGTTGGTATTGGGAGGGGAGTTAGGGAAGAAGGAAAGGGTCCGGAAATGGAGAGAAAGAAAGGGGTGGAATAGGAGGTGAATGTTTTTCAGTCAATCACAAGCATTAACCATTTCAAGGACTGCCCCTTTGTGATTAAAATAACTATTGCTAAAAATAATTCTGTAAATATGAAACATTGTTCTTGAAAATCATATTCAAAAGTGCGTTATTTTGCATTGATTGATTAAAATAGTATGCCCTCCAGTAAAGCAAATCTGTACTCAATAGCTACATTGCACTTTCTGCCATTGAAGTCATTCAGTATCCTTCTGTAGATTAGGAGGCTGTAACTAGTACAGTAAAAAGAAAAGAAAAAACCGCAGGGGTACCGGGAGCCCTTATGGTGTATTATCTTCACGTAAATTGGATAAAAACAAGAGTAAATTATACTCACAAGTGTAGGTTGCTGTAAAGGCAACCACTTGTATAGGCATGTGGGGAAGTCCCGTCCCCACTCGGTCTTTGAGATAGTCGGTCGCTGCTCCTTAGGAGAAAAAGGCTTCACTTCTAGTAAGTCGTGAAGGACCCCACGGATGGGGTGGTAAGACGTCGTTTTACGAAGAGGATAGGAGGCGCCCTTTGTGATATTTCGGTAATTGATTCTTGTACAGAGACTCCACTTGATAGAGAGTAGAAAGGTTTTTTATTTAGCACTATAGACAACGCGTTTCGCGGCTTAAACCGCTTCCTCAGGTCAAATACAGGTGCTTTCAAAATAAACAAATGAACAAATAAAATGAATAAAATGCATTGGACACTCATTGTAGGATTAAATAAAAAATAATAAATAAAAATTAAAAGGTTATTAAAGGAAACATAATGTAGTTCTATTTAAAAATTACCGATAAGATCTATACAATAAGAGATATCATAATGTAGTGTTGTTATATAATAATGGTAGGTAAAAAATGAGTTATAATCAACCTGATAAGCATCATAGTAACATGTATATGATAATATCAAAATTAAGACAAAGGCATATGTGTCTCACCGGTAGTGATATACCACCCAGCTATGAACACCCTATATATGTATTGGGGAAAAAAAAAAAAAAAAGGAGAAAAAAAAAAAAAAAAAAAAAAAAGTAAAGTTAAAGATAAGTGGCTATGTGAATATGAAGGGCAGGGATAATATGGATCAGTGGATCCAAAGCACCGGATGTGGGCAGTAGAAGGTGAGAGGCATGGGCAGACCAAAAGTATGTCCATTAGGTAGGCAGGGGTTGTAGATAGTGAGACTCCATAGTGGAGAGTATGTATTTATAACGGGGGGGTGGTCTCCGTTGGAGATATATAAATAAAAAATATAATCCTTATATATCTCCACCCTACCCCATCTCCACAACGGAGTTTCATTATCTGTAGTTTTTGCTAGCCTATCGTATACATGCAGAGGCCCTCAACGGAGACCACCCCCCCGTTATAAATACATACTCTCCACTATGGAGTCTCACTATCTACAACCCCTGCCTACCTAATGGACATACTTTTGGTCTGCCCATGCCTCTCACCTTCTACTGCCCACATCCGGTGCTGTTAAGCTTGGAGGTGTAATCTCCACAGTCAGCATACAACACATAAGCTGACGTGAAGGAGGTACACACACCAGCACAAGGGAACAGGATATCCCCAGTTTAGTGGAGGAGAGGACTGACTCCAATAGGAGATTGTGGTGCACAGAGCCGGTGCAGATCCGAACAGCCACAAACAACACTTTCGTAATAACGTCTCAGCGCAAAGTAGCGCTGAGCGCATAAACCAGGACTGAGGAGATCAGAACAAGTAGACAGAATGAACGCTTGCTAGCTAGCGGCTACTTAGCGACAGCAAGCGTCCAAAACCAGACAGACTGGAATGAGGCAGCCAATGCGTTGCGGCGATGGCGTGCCTCACAAAGACAGGACAGGATAGTCAGAAGATAGCAGGATCAAGATAGATGAACGTAACACAGATAAATATACAATAAGTATGATTTCCTAGCGTATTACAATTACAGCTATCAATGAAACTATTCGTAACGTCTGACTAACATATGTATATATCGGCAATGAACCGATATATGACATAAGCAGGAACTCTGACTAAGACTGGATAAATACAGGGAACAGGACTCAGAAGGATTCGCTATCTCTTCGCAGAGATGAACGCAATCCACAAATAGTAACAGAACAGGATTCAGAAGGATTCGTTATCTCTTCGCAGAGATGAACGCAATCCACAAACAGGACCAGGAACAGGATAACTAGCTCAGCACGGGTGTTCACGATACGCGCAAACTACCAAAACGTGCTGGAAAACTGACTAACTGAACACAGGAAATAAACAGTTCGTGTACGTATATATCAGCAACACTGATATATCAACGTAACACGGATACAAGGAAAATAACAAAATGCGCAAGTATGCGTATATATTGGCGATGAACCAATATATGACACAAGACAAGCAAGTAACAACTTCTAGAACAAGAGCAGAACTAGGAGGACTCGCTGACCCCTTCGCAGGAGTCAGCGCAGTCCACACGGACCAGGAACGAGGTGGGGCACGAGCAGAGTAACAGATAGAGTCTGAAACTATGATAGCCCATGAGGCATTGCAGGAAGCAGTTCTTTATACTGAGGTCATCCAATGGGAGCAGACCTGCAGATTCCCACACAAGTGAATGGTAATTAATCACAGGCTGATAGCAGGAAAAGGCAGACAATGATATGCAGCCTGCAGGAAAGGGACCGCCCCTCCACTGCAGCAGACAATGTTTGTTTACACAAAAGCATATTAAACTGTCATTAACTTCAGAGCGACTGCAGATGGAATCAGCAACTAGTTTAAGTGCAAACCAAACTATGCAAGCAAATGCATGTAATGACATTAGAACTGCTTGGTTTGCAATACCACTGCAGTCAGCAGAAAACGCTGCAGAAGCGATCATAACAGTACCCCCTCCCTTAAACGCGGCCTCTGGACGCCTATGAAAACTGACATATTTCTCCTGAACCACCCAAACCAAAAAATCAGAAGTGGGAAATCCAGCAAACTGATCTGACTGAAAATTCATGAAGGTCAGATCCGTCCGACAAAACCAAATTCCCGAATCAGTCTCACCAAAACTAGACCAATTGGAACCAGAACCTACCGAACCATGCCCGTCAGCACCACAAGCCTCAGTGTGATACCCATCAGAACCACGACTTCCAGAGAAAAGCCCCCAGAAACTCTCTGAGCGATACCCATCGCCTTCCCGGGACTGTCCAAAAACGCCAAAGCCTTTGCAATGCCCACCGGAACTGTCCCCACCAACACAAAACCCACCGTTGAACCAGTCCAAGGTACCAGGACAAGTTTCCTCAGAGATCTCCCAGAACACTTGGAAGCTCCAAAGAGATCCCCACAGGTCAGAACGCCCCTTAGGCTCACATGGAGAACCATCAAGAACCCCTATGGAACCCAGGGCAACTCTAGAGTCAGGGTCACAAGGACAAACATCAAGATCAGGGTTTTTAGGGACCAGAACCATCTCCGGGCATGCAGGCCAACCGGCAACATCAGAACATGTCTCCACTAGGGAAGCGTGTGAGCACGCCAACACAGACACACTTGGGCACTCTGGCATACGAAGCACATCTGGGCACACCGGCACAAGAGAGACTTCTGGGCATGTCAAGGAACTGCAAACCTCAAAGTCAGTCAAGGTAGGACCGAAACCAGGACTGGGCAAAAAAAAATCATCATGACTAGACTTCACAGTTACTGGATTCTCACTAAAAAATGCAGGATCAGACTTAGATGTCTCTGATTCCAGCAAAGTTATTAACAAATCATGTTCAGGGGCATTTACAAGACAGGACAAATCTTCTGATGTATGCACCGAACTAGACAGGGTTCCCATACCTTCTTCTGGACTAGACAGAGACTCATCAAATACACTGGATTGGAGCTCATGAAGGGCTGCAAAACAAGTCAATAGTGCAGCAATCCCCACTGAACTAGGCAAAACTGAGTAACTCACTGGACAGGAAGGGAATTCAGGAACTTCTGCCACACCGGCCAGAGAACCAGAATTTTCCAGGATACAGGGCTGGGTTTCAGAAACACTCATTAACCCGGACTGAAATTCTGATATTTCTTTTATTTTTTCCAGCGAGTCAGAATTATCCATGTTACAGGGCAAGACTTTTGAAACATTCAGAGGACAGGGCTATCATAATGTTAAGCTTGGAGGTGTAATCTCCACAGTCAGCATACAACACATAAGCTGACGTGAAGGAGGTACACACACCAGCACAAGGGATCAGGATATCCCCAGTTTAGTGGAGGAGAGGACTGACTCCAATAGGAGATTGTGGTGCACAGAGCCGGTGCAGATCCGAACAGCCACAAACAACACTTTCGTAATAACGTCTCAGCGCAAAGTAGCGCTGAGCGCATAAACCAGGACTGAGGAGATCAGAACAAGTAGACAGAATGAACGCTTGCTAGCTAGCGGCTACTTAGCGACAGCAAGCGTCCAAAACCAGACAGACTGGAATGAGGCAGCCAATGCGTTGCGGCGATGGCGTGCCTCACAAAGACAGGACAGGATAGTCAGAAGATAGCAGGATCAAGATAGATGAACGTAACACAGATAAATATACAATAAGTATGATTTCCTAGCGTATTACAATTACAGCTATCAATGAAACTATTCGTAACGTCTGACTAACATATGTATATATCGGCAATGAACCGATATATGACATAAGCAGGAACTCTGACTAAGACTGGATAAATACAGGGAACAGGACTCAGAAGGATTCGCTATCTCTTCGCAGAGATGAACGCAATCCACAAATAGTAACAGAACAGGATTCAGAAGGATTCGTTATCTCTTCGCAGAGATGAACGCAATCCACAAACAGGACCAGGAACAGGATAACTAGCTCAGCACGGGTGTTCACGATACGCGCAAACTACCAAAACGTGCTGGAAAACTGACTAACTGAACACAGGAAATAAACAGTTCGTGTACGTATATATCAGCAACACTGATATATCAACGTAACACGGATACAAGGAAAATAACAAAATGCGCAAGTATGCGTATATATTGGCGATGAACCAATATATGACACAAGACAAGCAAGTAACAACTTCTAGAACAAGAGCAGAACTAGGAGGACTCGCTGACCCCTTCGCAGGAGTCAGCGCAGTCCACACGGACCAGGAACGAGGTGGGGCACGAGCAGAGTAACAGATAGAGTCTGAAACTATGATAGCCCATGAGGCATTGCAGGAAGCAGTTCTTTATACTGAGGTCATCCAATGGGAGCAGACCTGCAGATTCCCACACAAGTGAATGGTAATTAATCACAGGCTGATAGCAGGAAAAGGCAGACAATGATATGCAGCCTGCAGGAAAGGGACCGCCCCTCCACTGCAGCAGACAATGTTTGTTTACACAAAAGCATATTAAACTGTCATTAACTTCAGAGCGACTGCAGATGGAATCAGCAACTAGTTTAAGTGCAAACCAAACTATGCAAGCAAATGCATGTAATGACATTAGAACTGCTTGGTTTGCAATACCACTGCAGTCAGCAGAAAACGCTGCAGAAGCGATCATAACAGGTGCTTTGGATCCACTGATCCATATTATCCCTGCCCTTCATATTCACATAGCCACTTATCTTTAACTTTACTTTTTTTTTTTTTTTTTTTTTTTCTCTTTTTTTTTTTTTTTTTTTTTCCCAATACATATATAGGGTGTTCATAGCTGGGTGGTATATCACTACCGGTGAGACACATATGCCTTTGTCTTAATTTTGATATTATCATATACATGTTACTATGATGCTTATCAGGTTGATTATAACTCATTTTTTACCTACCATTATTATATAACAACACTACATTATGATATCTCTTATTGTATAGATCTTATCGGTAATTTTTAAATAGAACTACATTATGTTTCCTTTAATAACCTTTTAATTTTTATTTATTATTTTTTATTTAATCCTACAATGAGTGTCCAATGCATTTTATTCATTTTATTTGTTCATTTGTTTATTTTGAAAGCACCTGTATTTGACCTGAGGAAGCGGTTTAAGCCGCGAAACGCGTTGTCTATAGTGCTAAATAAAAAACCTTTCTACTCTCTATCAAGTGGAGTCTCTGTACAAGAATCAATTACCGAAATATCACAAAGGGCGCCTCCTATTCTCTTCGTAAAACGCCTTCTGTAGATTGTTTATAAATATTACAAACATGTAGCACTGCAAGCTGTGTCGTTGTCCACTTTGTAAAATCTGATATGAAAGCAGACATCTTTGGAAAGGGTAAGGGCAGAGATCACGTTTATCACTGTCTTCTAAAATCTGTTCTCCATGTAACCATTATTTCTATTCAAACAGTTTCTTAGACAGACGTTTGTTTACTATAGCTATGTTATTTATCTTTGATGACTAGGGATGAGCTTACAAATTTGAAATGCTCTTTCAAATGCTTCTAGAGAGAACCATAACACTTACATATGCAGGCCATGGCAGGTGGGGTTAACACAGCCCTGTCATCATCTCTGACCGCTGAACACCACTAGGGATGTGCTCACGAGTAATTACGAGTAGCTAGCTACTCGAAATTTGTGATTCTTCTAATGAGGCCTAATTGTCTCAGGTGTACAGCTGGGAGAGAGGGGGTTAATTACCCAGCTGCCTGCCACTTCTATGCGTACCACAGTCTCGTACGTTCCGTGGCTCAGGACCGCGCACTCTCCTTCCGGCCGAAGGAGGAAGTGCGTGGTACTGAATCGTGTAACGCGTCCCATTTTCACAGTGCGGGTTTGTGAAACGGACAAGATTTCTAATGGGAAAGGGGGTATCATCTACTGATTGGGACAAAGTTCAATGGTTTCTCTTTAAGCTTCCTACAAAAGCATGAGTACTGTGGCTTGCAGAGATTGGGACTCGATCCCTTAGATTGCAGATGTACAGATGATTAGTGATGTGTCTGTTACACTGAAACAGGGAGGAGGGATAGTCCACGGCACATAATGGAGCAATTTCCGGCGGTTAGGTGAGGAAAAGAACACTGTGCTCGTGGATTGTTTGGGAATTGTTTTTTATAAAGATCTGGCAAGCTGGATCTTGGTGCTACAGTGGGAGCTCCTGTACACACTCTGGAGTTGGATACAGCTTGTGTACCTAGCTTTAGTTCAAAAATAATCCACCAGGGGTACTTTAAAATGGACACAAACTCTTGCACAGCACACGATGAAAAGTCTACTCTACATAGTTGCTCAAGAAATGCACTGCTCTTTGTTTGTTTAGCCACATCACAGTGTCCAATTAGTTCTTGTCAGCAGTCAGAGCTGTGAGCTTTGCCAAGGCTCACTGCTCATAAAGTAAACATTTCAGTGCTCCCAGGATAGTGAAACCAACTTTATATTTTTTTTAGGAATTCCATAAATTGTAATGACATTTTTTCTTTCTACCTGAATGTTATCGTGCTGTGGCTTCTCTTTTAGAGAAGAAAGTTCTGAATTTACTTCCACTTTAAGAAAGCTTCATTACATATTTAACAAAAAGTACTTCATTGAAAGTAACAACTATGTTTTATTTTAACATATGTTAGGGATCATGCTGATTGCTGGGCTCGTGTTTCAGGTAATCAGATGTGCATTGAGCAGTTAGATGAGGGCTGTACCAGTATGTGACACCGACACAATGAGGAATAATTCACATTACTTTGTCACTATTGAACAATCTGATCCAGACTGTGCCAAGGAAATTAATTAAGCATACACATAACCTACAGCAAACATGAGGAGGGGGGAGGGGGGGGCAGGGATTCTGTTCAGCTATCATTTTTATTATGCACTGCTTCTACCAAGTAATATATACAGTACATTCTGTAAATCCTGCATGTAGTATATTGTGAATTGTAGCCCCATGATAATAACTCATAACTGCTACTGATATCAGTTAAAGATAAACTTAAAGTGAACCTGAACTGAGTAAAATTATTTAAAATAAACACATGATGTACCTGCAAATGAATATTATATACTTACCTTGCTGTCAGTTGCTCTCAAAAGCTCACCATTTTTCTTCTAACAATGGTCCTTTCCAGTTCTGACACGATTGTGTGAGAACTGAAATATATCAGTTGCTGTTAGTTGTATATCAGTTGATGTCAGTTATAACTGAAAGTACAATTGAGGTGCAAGGTAATGTCCATGTTTTCCTATGGTTCAAGTGGGCGATATTACAGTTTAACAGTGTGCTGACCCAGAAGCTGTTACAGGGTCATTACCATTTTTAAAATGGAGGATGATCAATCACAGTGGACAAAGAGGATGCGGGAGAGAAGAAAGAGATTAACGAGTAGACTACTGTACGCAGGAGGTAAGTATGACCTGTGTATGTTTATTTTGACTTTTAATCTTCAGTTCAGGTTTGCTTTAACAACTTCCCATGATGAAGGACCATTGAACACCACATTTTCCTGAGAAACAGACTTGCCCTTTATTTTTTTTTCTGTTATAATGTTACTAAGTATCAATGGAACGGTTTCTCCAATCCAAGATCCAATCCGAGTCAGTCACGCTTCAAAGCAAGGAGTTATTTACTACAAATCCAAATTCCACAATTGAACCAAATTCCACAATTGAACCAATCTATTTATTTTAAGTGATTTTTGTTACTATGTTTGATCATACCAATTACATAGCTACGCGGAATCAAATTTTAAAGAAGGTCGGGCTGCCCATGGCTGAGGGGGGGTTAACTTCCCGATGCACTTAGACGATGCGTTCAATTCACATCCCATGTCACTCCTATACTTCCTTCAACCTAGAAGAAAGAAGCATGGGAGATACCTGGGACGTGATTGGAGCACATCGTCTAAGGTGGACGGATTGGGTGGGTTATCCGGCAGCGGGACCTCATTTAAATTTAGATTTGTACTCGTAGCTACTTAGTATGATCAAATTTGCTTGTTACCAGTCACTTTCTTTTCTAGCGTTCAGACTTCCCCCTGCTGGTTAGTGTTAGTGTTTGAATTCAAAACATCATTCCAAATTTACCCGGACACCACACTTCAGCACCATTCAGCACCGACCAAGGGTCATGTGGACAGAGTCATGTGGAGTTCAGTTACTTTCTCCCTCCGGCTTTCAAAGGGGCAGCATGGGAGTCTTCTGAAACATTCCATGAAGTGTAAGTAATTGAACTCTACCGACTCTATCCGCTTGTTCAGTGCTGAATGGTGCTCAAGTGTGGTGTTCAGGTGAATTAGGATGTTCTGAATTCGATGTCCCAAATTCAAACACCTTCACTACTAATTCTAATGCAATTGATAAAATAGGTTTGAGAAGGTTTTTCAAAATCTTCTTTAAAATGTTATTGTCTATCCACTTCACATCTGAACACAGCCACAAATGCTATCCTAGATCTGCACAGGCACTTGTTTTTGGCTGTGTAGAAGCTCTGATTATAGATTTTGTGAAATGAATCACTTTTCAAGTATCTGGTGAGTGGCCCAGACTCTGGCCAGTTCATGCACTGTAGATTGCTATTGATATAGGCTTAAAGGACAGGTGCGAGCAGGAAAAAAAAAAGATCTACTTACCCGGGGCTTCATCCAGCCCCTGGCAGCCTATCTTTTCCTCGCCGCAGCTCCGGTGTCCCAGGACCCCCTCCGTTGCATATGCTGAACTCGCCAGGTCGGCATCTTCTGTGGTAGTACTGTTTGTGATTGCGCTCATGTTGCTTGGAGCATTTTGCACAGGTGCAGAAGTACTGCATCTGCGCAGAAAGCTCCAGACCATGGGAGTGCGATTATGAGTGGCGTGGCTGCACACTCACACAGGCGCAGTAGATGCTGACCTGGCGAGGTTGGCATATGCAATGGAAGGGATCCCAGGACACTGTAACTGCGCGAGGGACGCATATGCTGCCAGGGGCTGGACAAAGCCCCAGGTAAGTAGATCTTATTTTTTTTTCCTGCTCGCATCTGTCCTCTAAGGTGGCCACCCATGGTATATATATTTGTATAATTTTGATTCAATTCGACCAGTCCGATCCAATTTTTAGGTTGATTGGAAGTTTTGAATAAACTGTTAGATTTAATATGCGCGTGTGTTTGAGATTCCTGCAATTTCATAAAAACTGTAAATTCCAAAGGATTTCTTGTTTGAAAAACAAAAAAAAACCTTTCAATTTTTTGGTACAACCGATCATTTTAATTGAATTGGGGTAAAATTGAACAGAAAAATTGTAACATGTTTGACCACCTTTAGGCTGCAACCTGGTCAGAGATAATCAGTCTGTACCGATCGCCTTGCAGTCTTAACAGCAGGGAGATGTTAGTCAAGCCCACCTACACAACATAAAACTAATCAGCTGATCATGATGGCCATGTGATTAAAATTGGAAGAGTGTATTTTTCATAACGGAAGTCCTAATTTCACAAAATATAAATGTGCTTAGCACTCTTTATAGCATTTGCTAAGAAATACTTTAAGTGGGTTCTCAGATGGATGATGCCAGTGAATGATACCATCCCTAATCGATTAAATGCTAAGGATAGACATATAAACAGTGGTGGCTGGTGTTTCGGCACATGGGGTTCCTCGCAATCTCCCTGGGCTGCTCCTGTCTCCCATTGAATGGCCCAGTACCCTGGCCGAGTAGTGCTTCATCACGCATGCACGGCCCAGCCACACATGACGGAACCACACTGCGATTTCTATGGGTTCCTGTGGTGGTAGCCAAAGTTCCACGGCGTCTCTGCACCCAAAATTTCTTGTTTCACATTCAGTCTCTGCAGGCAAAAGTTATGTGTTGTTAACATTTTTTTTTTATTATTTCATGGTTCAAACCGATTATAATGTTATATTGTAGTTCTCTTAAAATTCTATTCTGTATATGGAGCCACTTAAGTACCAAACCGATTTTTACAATTCTGGCATGCCTTTGCTTGAGTTGAAAGATTGCAGGCAAAGGTTAATCTACCCAAACACATTTAGTCTTGTTTTTACAAAGGCAGGGCTTTCGTTTGATACAATCTAATTATGATTATTCTGGAATTTGTTTGTGTTAAGAGAAAGTTTGCTTTAGAAAAGAAAAAAAAAATTGCATTGTGTAATTTTTAACCAAAAAATGTGTATATATCTTAAATTGCAGCAGTAAAACTTTTAGAAATTGATTATTCTATAGGTTTTCGATGCAAAAATGTTAAAATTATGATTATTTATTTTTTCAATACACTGCATGGCACTTAATAAAGGTGGAAATAAAGATTTTAAGGGATTGACCCAATTTGTTTCTCCTAGATGTTATCTCCTAGATTTTAATTTCACATTTTATCAATAAAATGCCTTTTGAGCCACCAGCCACCAGCAAGCAAGGATAATTTTGATACTACTTTCCCCCATACTTTTTGGTACTTTTTGAATTGCAGATTGTTGAAAAGTAAATTTAAACAGAAGATGAAAAATTATCTCCCAGGAGAAAAAGTGAATTGGATCAGGCCCTAAAAGGGCCCATACACTTATACTATTTCCTGCCGATATACAGCAGATTCGATCACTGCAATCAAATCTGCTGTGAAATCGTTTCGCAAACACTGACCGAATGATCGACTTCCATCCGAAATTGATCGTTCCCGACAATCTGTCCGCGCGGAAGATTTTGCTCGATAGCGGCATTCAAAAGTCCGACAACCGACGCTAGCGGTAATACATTACCTGTTCTGCTGGCACGTGTCCCCGCTGTCTCTTCTCCGCGCTGGGCTCCAGGGCTCCAGCTGGCTTCACTTACTTCCTGTCGGGGGAAGTTTAATTAAACAGTAGAGCGCCCTCTACTGTTTAAACTTCCCCCGACAAGAAGTAAAGTGAAGCTGGAGCCCTGGAGCCCAGCACAGAGAAGAGAGAGTGCGGAGAAGAGGCAGCGGAGACCGGGGGACTCGCGCCGGCCGGATCAGGTAATTTATGGGGGGGAGGGCATTGGGGGGCGGCAGCTCCACAGATTGTGAATCGGTTTCATAGTGAAATCGATTCAAAATCTGTTTGCATTTAGGCAGCCAATAGATCCCTCTGATCAGATTCGATCACAGAGGGATCTAACTGCTGGTCGATCTGGTGGCAATCGACCAGTGTATGGCAGCCTTAAGAGAGAAAATGTTATAATTAGGCGTTACAGTGATCGTGTGATGAGAAGCCAATAAACATCGCTCCTCATTCATTCCAAAAAGTGTCAGCTGTCAGAGCGCTCAAGACTGCTGCAGTCAAATCTGCTATGGCCTCAATTCACTAAGCAGTTTAGACTAGTCTACAGATGGTTCTTAGTCTACTGATGGTTTGGTGTAATGTTTTATACCTGTTTTTAGAACTGGTCTAACATTCAGTAATTACACAATTCACAAAGGCAAACAAGGAGTAACCACGCCCACGTTTTCTAACAGCGCTTAGACCAGCTGAATTCTTGTCAGTAAAGTAATTCTGTGAGGTATTTTAGATGTGAGGATGGAACCTTTTTAATTATTTATGCAGGAGTTTCATTGTATGCAGAGGAGAGCTCATCAAAGGAGAGGAATGTCAGTCATAGCTACTTGTTTGTAAATTGCATCTTTTAATCATTTCCCCTGATTTACCGACCTAATTACCAAATGGTTTATACCAGGTCTAAAACATTTGGTAATAGTGAATTCCCTTTTGATGCAACTGACCAAACCATCAGTAGAAAAAAACCATCAGTAGACTAGTCTAAACCGCTTAGTGACTTGAGGCCTATGTGTCAGAAACTTGCATTTATATAAGGTCAGTAGATTTTACTATGGGCAGTCCTGAAGTGGTTTGAACATAGTGGGTAAGGGTGAAAATGTCTCCAAGTAGAAACACCAAAGTGATTACCCTTCCATTTTACTCTTGATGCTAAACCTTACATTTTGTCAGGAGTTTTTAGCCTGCATCTACCACTTCTGTTCTTAAGCCAAATAGTCTTTCTTTTTATTGCAAGAAAGAAACATTTGCTGGACGTTTCCCAGAGAATTATCCTACTTTTCTGTTCTTTTCTGTACCATCCTCCTCGGTCTTCAAGATAAAACTTTGAGTTTTGATCAGATATTCAGAAGACATTGGTCTTTTAACAGGCTATAGTGAAAAACTAGGCCTTACGCCTAAGGAATACACATTTTCAGACTCACCTCTGCTTTCTGGGTAGAACGGGCAATAACTTCTTTTTGGATTCCCACCACAGAAGTTTAGTTTTTTAGTTTGCTTTTACTTGACATTTCCTTGTTAAAAACACAAGAACAGCAAAGCCTGTTATGTCAGGAAGTCACAGGTTAGAAACTCTACTGTTTTATTTCGCCTCTCTCTTTATCCTCGTTGATGAAATTCCATGTAGCTTTCTGCTTTTCTGACAGTGTTCAGATAGAAGTTATGTGAAATTTTGTCAGGTTGGTAAAGATGTAGATAAAAGGAGTAAGGTTCTAACTATTGAATATTTTTTATTAAATTTCCAATTGGTTAGAATTTGTACATATTTCCTGCCCAGTGTAGCACAGAGAGGACAATAAGAGCGAAAAAGGGCAATACGTAGGTAATTGACATATCATAAACAAGTTTTGTTTGAAGCTTGAAGTTATTTGTAAGGTTATTTTTAAAAAGAAGCTGTCAGCCATACTATCTCAGAAAAAAACCCCACATATATAAGTAGATAAATACTTGCTCTACTTATCTAATGTATTGCACTGTCCTCGTTTTGATTTTAATGATTTTTCCTTAGTAAAAAAGGAGAAAATCCTTCTTAGAATTCTCCATTTTAACTGTGTCTATCTTGAAGCCAATCCTGAAGTCATTTCCTCCCTTACGCACCTCTGCCTGATTGTGTGTGCATTGCCCGCCCTCCTCCCAATCTTCAGGCACTCCCACCCAGCTCTGCAATAAAAAGTGCACTGTCTGAGCATGAGAAATATTGGCTAATCAGAGAGGAACAGAGGTGTGGGAGGGGAAAACAGGAGGGAAAGAGGCTTCAGCCTATCAGGCTGCATTAGTTAAGTCTGAGGGGAAAGTAAAGAAGCAAAAAAAGACAACCCAGCATGCCCTGCAACTTTTATTGTGCGGCAGATGTACCAAATAAGATTCAGGGAAACTGGGGTATGTTGTTTTATGGATAAGGAAAGTAAGAGTGATTTTAGACTTTAGCCTAATTTGCATCCTTATTACTTGTTTACTAGATAAAAATAAAGAATTGATTTTTGAAGTTATGGCTGACAGTTACACTTTAAATTGTCTTTGTGACCTGCTTTGCATGACTGTAGTGTTAAAGACTTGACAGGTTTAGTGTGTTTCGCATGTTTGTACGTGTTCTAGACTTTTGCCCAAGTTCCTGTTGAAAGCCAGGGAAATCGAAAGATCCAAATGCTCAAACTTCCATGCACACATTTCAGCAGGGAGTTGACCAGTCATCACCACGACCCACAGATGCAAACAAGCTTATCAGAAAAGGTTGGTAAAGCCGCTAGTAAAATATCAGTAATATTACCTATATTCTACTATTGGGCGCTGGCTAATGCGGATAGTAGAATCTCATTAATTTCAAAGATACTCTACTATCGTTTGCCTAACCTACCTCTCACACGCACTCCTAACAATAACCTACACATTACTCACTTCTGCCTCCTGACAGTACCCTCCACCTAGCCTAAGGCCTTGTTCACATCTACGCAGCGCAGATGACCGCGTGGTCGAAACGCAACGTGTACGATCGCACGCCATCTGTGCCACTACCCGCTGCACTGCTGATCCCATCCAATGACAGTGAATGGGTCAGCTCTGCGCTTGCAGGCAGAATGCATGCAGCAGTACGCAAGCACATCATAGCGCATCGTACTGCTGTGCAGTGCCTTTGATGTGAATGGCAGAAGGGCTGTCTATGCCCTTTTATTATTATTATTTAGCATTTATATAGTGCCGACATCTTGCGCAGCGCTTTACAGAGTATATATAGGCTTGTCACTAACTGTCCCTCAGGAGCTCACAATCTAATCCCTACCATAGTTGTATGTCTATGTATGTATTGTGTAATGTATGTATTATAGTGTAGGGCCAATTTTGGGGAAAGCCAATTAACTAATTTGTATGTTTCTGGGATGTGGGAGGAAACCGGACTACCCGGAGGAAACCCACACAGATAGAGGGAGAACATACAAACTCCTTGCAGATGTTGACCTGGCTGGGAATCGAACCGGGCACCCCGCGCTGCAAGGCGAGAGCGCTATCCACTACGCTGCTGTGCTGCCCTTCTGCCATTTTTGCATGTGACACATCATATGCGATTCCAAATGCACACATAGAGATGAGCGTAATGACCTAATTACGATTTTGCGAAATTTCGCGTAATTAGTGTAATTACGATTATGGCCGTAAGTACATAATCGTAATGAAGAAGGATTTCGCGAAATTTCGCGTAAGCGTAATTTTCGCATTACAGTCGTATCATGCCGTAATTTCGCATTAAACGCTACCGTAATTTCGCGTTAAACCGTAACGCTCCGTATAATATAAAAAAGCCGCCGACTTTAAGGGTTAATAGCAAAGCCCCCTTAAATGCTAAGAGCCTCAAATTTGGAGAATATATTAAGGAGATCAGGAGGAATAAGAGGAAAATTTTTTTTTTCAAAAAGACCTTATAGTTTTTGAGAAAATCGATGTTAAAGTTTCAAAGGAAAAATGTAAACATTTAAAAACCCGCCGACTTTAACGGTTAATAGCAAAGCCTGCTTAAAGTTTAGGAACACCAAATTCCCAGGGTATATTAAGGGGATCAGTGGGAATAAGAGGAAAAAATTTTTTTTCAAAAAGACCTTATAGTTTTTGAGAAAATCGATTTTTAAGTTTCAAGGGCGAAAATGTCTTTTAAATGCGGAAAATGTCAGTTTTTTTTGCACAGGTAACAATAGTGTATTATTTTCATAGATTCCCCCAAGTGGGAAGAGTTTTACTTACTTCGTTCTGAGTGTGGGAAATATAAAAAAAAAAACGACGTGGGGTCCCCCCTCCCAGACCTCTTTAACCCCTTGTCCCCCATGCAGGCTGGGATAGCCAGAATGCGGAGCACCGGCCGCGTGGGGCTCCGCACCCTGACTATACCAGCCCGCATGGTCCATGGATTGGGGGGTCTCGGAAGGGGAGGGGCAGCCAAGCTTTCCCCTCCCCCTCCGAGCCCTTGTCCAATCCAAGGACAAGGGGCTCTTCTCCACCTCCGATGGGCGGTGGAGGTGGAGGCCGTGATTTCCTGGGTGGGGGGTTCATGGTGGAATCTGGGAGTCCCCTTTAAAAAGGGGTCCCCCAGATGCCCACCCCCTCCCAGGAGAAATGAGTATAGAGGTACTTGTAGTACCCCTTACCCATTTCCTTTAAGAGTTAAAAGTAAATAAACACACAAACACATAGAAAAAGTATTTTAATTGAACAAAAAACATAACCACGAAAAAAGTCCTTTAATATTCTTAATTAACCATTAATACCTGTCCTGTAATTATTTACCTGTCCCTTTAAATAAATGATCCCACGCAATATCCTCAGAAATGTTCTATCAGTTACAATGTAACAAAGTTATTATGTAACAACTTTGTTACATTGTAACTACGCCGCACCCGACGCCACTCGCCGCTCAGCCGCCGCATACGCGTCCGTGCAGGACGCTAAGTCCCCGCAGCTCCCGCTGTCCACCCCGCCCACATCTGTCACTCACATGTCACCCACATGTGGGTGACATGTGGGTGACATGTGGGAGAGGTGGGGAGGGCAGCGGAGCCGGCGGGGACTTAGCGTCCTGCACGGACCCGACAGAGCTCTGAGCTATAGCTCAGAGCTCTGAGAAGCATCTTTGTATTTGGGCTCCAAGGAGCCCCATTGGTCCTTAGCAGACCAATGGGGTTCCTTCAAATCAGAAGGTACCCCATTGGTCTGCTAAGGACCAATGGGGCTCCTTGGAGCCCAAATACAAAGATACTTTCGAGAGCTCTGAGCTATAGCTCAGAGCTCTGTCGGGTCCTGCAGCGCAGACGCGGCGGCGGCGGCGGCGGCGGTGAGTGACGTCGGGTGCGGCGTAGTTACAATGTAACAAAGTTGTTATATTGTAATAACTTTGTTACATTGTAACTGATAGAACATTTCCGAGGATATTGCGTGGGATCATTTATTTAAAGGGATAGGTAAGTATTAATGGTTAATTAAGAATATTAAAGGACTTTTTTCGTGGTTATGTTTTTTGTTCAATTAAAATACTTTTTCTATGTGTTTGTGTGTTTATTTACTTTTAACTCTTAAAGGAAATGGGTAAGGGGTACTACAAGTACCTCTATACTCATTTCTCCTGGGAGGGGGGTGGGCATCTGGGGGACCCCTTTTTAAAGGGGATTCCCAGATTCCACCATGAACCCCCCACCCAGGAAATCGCGGCCTCCACCTCCACCGCCCATCGGAGGTGGAGAAGAGCCCCTTGTCCTTGGATTGGACAAGGGCTCGGAGGGGGAGGGGAAAGCTTGGCTGCCCCTCCCCTTCCGAGACCCCCCCAATCCATGGACCATGCGGGCTGGTATAGTCAGGGTGCGGAGCCCCACGCGGCCGGTGCTCCGCATTCTGGCTATCCCAGCCTGCATGGGGGACAAGGGGTTAAAGAGGTCTGGGAGGGGGGACCCCACGTCGTTTTTTTTTTATATTTCCCACACTCAGAACGAAGTAAGTAAAACTCTTCCCACTTGGGGGAATCTATGAAAATAATACACTATTGTTACCTGTGCAAAAAAAACTGACATTTTCCGCATTTAAAAGACATTTTTGCCCTTGAAACTTAAAAATCGATTTTCTCAAAAACTATAAGGTGTTTTTGAAAAAAAATTTTTTCCTCTTATTCCCACTGATCCCCTTAATATACCCTAGGAATTTGGTGTTCCTAAACTTTAAGCAGGCTTTGCTATTAACCGTTAAAGTTGGCGGGTTTTTAAATGTATACATTTTTACTTTGAAACTTTAACATCGATTTTCTCAAAACTATAAGGTCTTTTTGAAAAAAAAATGTTTCCTCTTATTCCTCCTGATCTCCTTAATATATTCTCCAAATTTGAGGCTCTTAGCATTTAAGGGGGCTTTGCTATTAACCCTTAAAGTCGGCGGCTTTTTTATATTATACGGAGCGTTACGGTTTAACGCGAAATTACGGTAGCGTTTAATGCGAAATTACGGCATGAACGAAACGCGAAATTTCGCGTTGAAAATTACGCTTACGGTATTTTCAATTACGATTTTAATGGCAATTTCGCTACGCTAATTTCGCATCGTAATCGCAAATTTCGCATGCGTAATTATAGTAATGCGAAATTACGAAAATTTCAGCTCAACTCTATGCACACAGAAGCATGTATGATGTGAACAAGCCCTTACACAGTAAGTGCCGATGTGGGATTAGGCTACATAGTAGCTGAACCCTGTGAAGTATCATTTACCCCTACCGCTGCTATCTGCCTCTCTGCTGCTCTCTGCCCTGTCCCTCCATCCCGTGTTTGTCTCCGGAAAGCATCAAGCACCTATATAATACATGGTGCCACTATGCGGTCTATGCGGTGCCTGATAACCGGGTGCATAGGGGTGCCAAAGTTAGCCGCGCCGGCCTTACAAATTTTTGCAATTTTCACTTATGTTTTCTTCCTCCTCTTAGAAGTTTTATCTTAGCTAACCACGAATGTGAACTCCTCAATGTTCTCTGTAAAGTGCTTCGGCAAATGCATCAGCCTTATATAAATAAATATCTTGTTTCATAACATGCCTTTCTTTGTAAAAGCCTAGCACTACCTGTAATTCTCGCATCCGCAATCCTTCGTATTCTGTAGCCCTTGGACGAATGGAAGCAAAAACACTTGCATTGTGTCCACATAACCCGCCGCGTCTCAAGTAGGCCATAAAATGTACGGTTCCCTTTCACATGGTCACGATGATACAGCCAAGTCAGGACATCTTCACAAGCAGCGGGTTCATAGAAACCCAGAGAAGATCTCGGGATAAGTCGTAAATTAGTGTGACGGCATTTCTACAGAGGTGCTAAGTAGGAAGATGTGGATGCTCATTATGGAACTGAAACAGCATATTAAACAGGTGAAATGGTGTTATGTTAGTGTTTTAAAGAGGAGTTAAGCCAAAATACAAAGACTCTGTCCTGAATATGAAAGGGAACACTGAATATCTCACTAATGGGCTGGCCCCATGACAGCAATGAAAGTCTCCCTTTGAAAGGAACCAATAGAGTGCCCTTTCATGTATCCAGGGAGGGCCTGCCAGGGGGAGCAAAAATAATTTATTCTTAGACCTTTGTATTTCAATATGGAAGATCAGGACGGAATGGATCTTTAGATCAGTTGCTTCATATTGCACTCACATTACTGTCACTGGTTTTGTAGTACACTTTACACGAGACACTTTACATACAAAGTATGCCTGGTTGTCTCATTGAATGATCTGCTCTGAATTCTCATCCATATCCATGAATGTCCGCTTGCTAGAGGTTTTTTTTTTGTTCTCCTGTTGGTGCTCCTAAGCTCAATAAAGTTATTTTGTAAAGGATTCTGTCTTTTAAATGAACTTTGCTCCACTTTTCCTTTCCCAGTTGGGGTATATCATCGGGATCCTGGTCTGTAGCATCTGTTGTTGACCAGGGATAAGTGATGCATAAAATTGCTTGTTTCTGCTTCATAGACATATTGAGGGAAATTCTGGGCAGTCAGCACCATTGTTGTCATTGGGTTTTCCTATATACAGTAAGTAGTAGGAGAGATGTGTACAGGGACAGAATCTCCACCCGTAGACACCTGCTTCCGTTAATTTTGGATCCTTTCTCTTGGGGATGGATCTAAAGTGAATATTGTTTTGTGCACATTCTGTTAACATGAACATGAACAATGACCCCATCTAGGTTAGTGGTGTATGAGAAGCTGCTGCTATCTTATTTATCGATGCCTAACGGGGTCACATAACACATCAGTAAAGGCATTCTTGAACAGCCTAGCCTTAACCACTTCAGGACCGCCCATATTAAAATCTACGGCTTTTCTAAAGCAACTTTATTATTAACATGATATGCTTTCCTGGACTTCATGTACAAGCTTTTTTGTCGATCACTGCTTTAATGATTGTCTATTACGACAATCATGAATATTGTTTTGAAAAATGGCTGTTTCTTATGCTTAACTTTGGCTTTAATATGCAAACTGCTAATAAAACATTTGGAATAATAATAACTACTGCTTTTCTATGAATGCTAGTTTCTGATAGATTTTTACTGCAGCAGTCTTGCCGGCTCTGACAGCAGACACCTTCTGGAAAGAAGCAGGTGCAATGGTGATTGACTCCTGATCACCTGATCTCTAGGATCACATAATTATCACGTTTTCTCTCTTAAAATCCTAATTTCCAAATCTAGTGCCCCTGCAGTGTACCTAAAAATAATCTACTTAATTTTTTTGTTTGCTTTCAGAACATTTTAATCTACATAAGTTTGACATCTCTGCATAGAAAACATATGGAATAATCAGTTTCTGAATGTTCAGTTTGAGATATTTACTTTTTTGGGGGGTTCAAAAATTCAGAACATTTTTGTAAATTTTTGTAATTTTAAAGCATAAGGGCCCGTGTGCAATTAACTTTTTCTCCTTAGTTTTCTCCTAGGACATAATTGTTCATCTTCTATTTAAAAAAAAAAACAAAAAAACTTTTCAGCTCATTGCAACTGAAAAAGTACTGAAAAGTAGACGAAAAAGTAATAAGAATTTTATTGTCAATTTTAAAAATATCACCTAGGAGAAAACTAAGGAGAAAAAGATAATTGCCTATGGACTATTTTCTCTTAAAAGCACAAGCAAATTTTAGATTTATTATAAATCTTTGTCTTAAAAAAAAAAAAAGACCAAATGTGCTAAAAAAAAAACCTAAAAATTGCAAGATATCTTTCAACTCAAGCAAAGGCATAGCAGAAGTGTAAATATTGGCTGGGTCCTTAAAACTTAAAATTAACCTGAGATGAAAGACATCTCTGGTACCATACTTCCCTGAGGATTTCTTAAGCCCCCTTGAGGCCGCACAGTTCCTCGCCGTCTCCCTGGGTGGCTAGTATGGCCCGGTAGCCTGGCTGAGTCACGCTTCGTCCCGCATGCACGGCCCGGCTGTGCGCGATACCCCGTCGTGCTACCGTGGCTGGGAGCATTCTGTGCTTGCACAGTATTACTGCACAGGTGTAAAACGCTTCAGATAGACCAATGGTGGAGTGCGCACTGCCAGGAGGGACTGAGTGGCCTCAAGGGGGCTTAAAGTGTACCCGAGGCGATATGTGACATGAGATAAACATGTGTATGTACAGTGCAAAACATATTAATAACCAGGCTGTTTTTCTTGTTTTATTTTGCTGTTTAAAAGAGTTAATTTTCGGGCATGGAAGTGACTGCTTTTGTCTTGTCAGTAGCTTGTCAGGAATATAGTAAACTTCGCTGATAAGCAAATTAAAGCCATAAAAGTTTTCCTGGCAAAATACAACTTGTGAGGGCAGGGGAGAGATAGAAAAAGGTCAATAGTTCATGTATTTTAATTCTGGGACACTTAATAGACTGTCATTGAACAGAGACAATAAAACATTCAATCTACTTTGTAAATGTTTAAATATAAAATAAAACCATGGGATATCTAAAAAAGTCATTTTTAGGAGTAGGAGGATAAATACTATTGTTTATCTCATCAGCTTATTTTCACCTCGGGTTCACTTTAAGAAAGCCTTAGGAAGTATGGTACCGGAGATGTCTTTCATCTCAGGTTCATTTTAAGTTTATTTTCATACAAAATGACAAACACTTCAGTATGGATTATGGCAATAGGGTTATTATTGTAATTAATATTGTTGATTTATATAATTATTATGAATGGTATTAACCTTTAAAACTAAAATAAAACAGGTATTTCAGGAAAGTCCTATTTAGGAACAGGACTATAGACAAATTGTTTGTCAGTTTATTTTCAGTTCAGATTGGCTTTAATGTCACCTAATAGGAGATCAGGTACACTGACATAAATGATATACACTCAGTGAGGGTGTAAGTCCTGATAGAGTTCTCCTTTAAACACTGGACACGTTTTGAAGTTGACTTGCTTTAAATGTTTGCTGACAGTGTGAACATTGTGATTCATCTGTAGATGCTCTGCGCTGCACATCGTCTGTAGATTGATGCTTTGACTGATTCTCTGCAGCTTGGCAGGCCTCAGCAGCAGACGCCTTGAAGAATTTAATTTGTCGCTTTCTTAATGGACCATAACCTTCCATGACAAGGTCATTTGCTGCATATTCATTTAGGACACAACAATTGTCAGTAGGAAAGCAGGGCAGACTCTAAAACAAAAAATGTGGCTTTGTTATCAGCTGAAAATCCTTTCAAACCATTCTTCCATTGAGAAATAATATTAAGTTTACATGCTTATTAATTAATGAAGGAATTTATTTTGTGTGCAGCTCTGGCACAAGGCTCAGTAGAGCCCCTGCCTGCCAGTGGCATACAATGCACTCCTATTTATAAATACAAAAAAAGGTCTTATTTAAAGAAAATCTGTAATGAAAAAAACTCCCCTGGGGGGTACTCACCTCGGGTGGGGGAAGCCTCCGGATCCTATGGAGGCTTCCCCCGTCCTCCTCAGTCCCACAGGGGCGTGGCAGAGAAAATCCTCCCGGAGCGGCGGCGATGTAAATATTTACCTTTTGGCTCCAGCGCAGGCGCAGTATCCGCTGTTCCCACGGATATAGGCGAAAATAGCCGATCTCCGTTGGGCCACTCTACTGCGCAGGCGCAAGTCTCCTGCACCTGTGCAGTAGACCGGACCCGACGGAGATCGGCTATTTTCGACCTATCTCTGTCAGAAGAGCCGCAACAGCTCCCCGGCTGGAGCCTGAAAAGGTAAATATTGCACAGGTTGTCGGATTTGTCGCATGTGCGTTCAGGGGGCTGCAGCAAGACTGCCGTGGGACACAGGAGGACGGGGGAAGCCTCGATAGGGTCCAGAGGCTTCCCCCTACTGAGGTGAATACCCCCCAGGGGAACTTTTTTTCAGTACAGGTTTTCTTTAAGTACACAATTTTATTTGTGTGTGTTTCTGGTTAGAGACAGCACTTCAGGACTAAATAAATTTTCACATATCAGCACTTCTACCATTCATTTGCCAATAGCTTTATTACTACTAATCACACCTAACTGATCTATATATTGTTTTTTTTTTCAGGACAAATTAGACTTTTAGTGTGTGATAATTTTGTTTAATAATTACCTTATTTTTCAATGCATTTTAAAGAGAAAAGTAGGGAAAAAAACAGAAAAATACACGGTTTCTCCATTTACATCCATTATAGCTTTACAATAAACAGTGCTAACTGTAAGTTAAACCCACTCATTTTATTTGCTTATTCATCTTGGTTAAAACAACATTTAGAAAATAAAGGTGTCTTTTTTTCGTTTTTGTTTTCTCATTGTACACTATTGATGATTATAAGACCTTATTTGTAAAAATAATAGTAATATACCCTCATGGCATACATAGTTAACAAGCCAGGTTTCTAAGGTAACAATACAGTATATGTTGTTTTTTTCATATTCTGTCAATTTGTTTACATTTTACAAGTCTTTTATTTTGGTACAGCATATGCAAAAATGTAATTGCCTTTGATTCAGTTTCGGACTAAAATGAATACACAAGACATGGGCCTCAACCCTAAAACTTTCTCAACTCTATTCTACTACCTATCACGGTTAAAATGTTACTAGATATGTCTCTTGTAGTTTTGCTAAAACTTTCCCAAATTTGATCATAATTTAAGAAAATGCTTTTTGTATGTTTGATTGAGTTTGTCCATACCTATTTTTAGGTGATGTGTATCCAAGCTTTAAGACACACCAAAATGTATTCTACAACTCGTCTCGTGTAAAAATGATACCATGCGTGCCTCATTTAGTAACAAACTGATGGCGCACTCTCCACAAATACACTGGACATTTATAAACGTTCAGTTGTCATTAAAGTGGACCCAAATTAAAAATACAAGATTTCAGAAATAAAATCTATTTTCTAAATTATAATAATAAATAGCAGACTTTTTTTCAACTGCATGATGACAAATATAAAATATTTTACATTCATTGGAGGAACCCCTCACTTCCTTTCATATTGCTGGGACAGAATCCGGCAAACTGGTGGAGTAGATGGTGTCCAGCATAGGAGGAATTGCTAATGGCTGCCACCTAACCCTAGTTATGAAAAGAGATGGGTGAAAAGCATGCACTGAAATGCTCGTAGGCTTGAAGGAGTGTTTATCTTTGTATGTGTCAGAGTGGTGCAACTAAATATTTTGAATTCAAAAAAATGTTTGGTTCGGGTCCGCTTTAAGTGGTTAAACCGCCACTTGTGTAAACATGGGCCCATATGCAATTCATTTTTTCACCTGAGTTTTCTCCTGGGTGATATTTTTAAATGTGTCAATAAAATGCATTTTAAGCCATCAGAAAGCAAGAACATGCTCAAAATATATTTTGATAGTACTTTTTCATTTACTTTTTGGTATTTTTTTAGTTAAAAAGTACTGGAAAGTTATTTTAATTTGGAGATAAAAAATGAGCTCCTAGGATAAAACTCAAGAGAAAAAGTGAATTGCATATGGCCCATGTTGTCTTAAAGAGTAACTGTTAGGCATAAAATTAAAAAATCAATTCTCTGTTTTAATATGGTAAACAAATAATAAGGATGCTAACCAGGCAATCCAAAAGTTAAAAATCTCTCTTCATTTTCTTCTCAATAGAATATCATTTATCAGGTCCCCGGCTCTTATTTGGTACATCTGCCACAAAAGAGAAGTTGCAGTCAGGGTTGCTCGCCAGAGATCGGGAATTCGAATTGACCCGTTTTTCATGATTTTCATGATTGCCGAACAAGAATTCGAAGAGTAATACTGTTCCCGAATTGGAAGTCGAATGTACCCGAATAGTCACTCTCGAATTCGGCCGTAATCACGAGTGTTAACGCGTGATCACGAATTAGGCTTCGGTATCCAGTGGATGATGTCATTGGGCCAATCAGAAGGCCCCCAGCCGAGGCCCTAGCAACCAATCAGAGGAGGGGAGCCTGGCCCTCCCCTCCTCTATATAAGGCGGCGGCCATCTTAAAGAGCCCGTCCTTGCTGTGTGACTCTGCGGTACTGAGAGCATCTCCAGTGCTGCTGCGTGTCTTAGCAAGTGCTTTTCAACTGTTAAACCCAGCGTTTTACCTCCTACACACGTTCTACACATATTGTTTATATTGTTTTATAGTTAGTTAGTGATTTGATTGTTATAGTACAGTCAGCTAGTGTAGTGTACTGTATACTGTGCTAGGCTAGTGTTAGGTCTTTGTGCATGCTAGGGCCCGCTAGCCTAGGTAGCCTTAGCCTACTAGCTTAGGTAGGTTAAGGATTATAGTTAGTTGTGTGCTAGTACTAGTTTACTTAGTTTGTACTGTTAGTCTATGAGTTTATTAGCTTTAGTAGTGTGTTAGTTACTTTACAGGCCAGCATCTGTTGTGATCTGTGACTGTCATCTGCCCGACCCTATTGATTGCATCCGTGTGTGACAGACTTTTATTGTCACTCACTGTCTGTCACACGAGTTAGTTATCGACTACTGTATACACTACTGCTAGGGATTATAGTTAGTAGTAGTTTTTACCTACATACTAGTTTACTTAATTTGTACTGCTATAGTCTGTGAGTTTATTTAGTGCCGCAGTCTTCACTATCACTACTACTGTGTAATAGTTACTTCACAGGCCACTAGGCCAGGCCAGTATCTGTTGTGATCTGTGACTGTCATCTGCCCGACCTTATTGATTGCGTCCATGTGTGACAGACATTTATTGTCACTGTCTGACTGTCACACGAGTTAGTTATCGACTACTACACTACTACTACTACTACTATAGTTAGTTGTTACCTACGTACTAGTTTACTTAATTTGTACTGCTATAGTCTGTGAGTTTCAGTGCCACAGGCTTCACTACTGTGTAATAGTTACTTCACAGGCCAGTGGCCATTAGGCCAGGCCAGCATTTGTTGTGGAACGTAAAAGTAAAGGAAAAAGGGGATTTGGAGGGCATATGTCACATATCACAAAAATCAATAATAAAGTGAAAAAATACAAAATGTATTAATATTATAATCGAGCATATTAAAAAGCACCAATATAAAGTGCCAGGAGGCCTCACTCAGCAACCATCCAAACATCCAAACACACCACTGCCTAAGACCACCTAATGTGATCAGGGATCCCGAAACATCCTGCCAAAACTAAGCCTAGGCAAACGTGATGTATCGTAAAGAAAAACAGTTAGATTGTCGCAATCAGCAAGCCAGCATAAGTGAATGGAGCAGGATAGGTCTGTGTGTCCAGCAAAGGCCAAAAAGCTGATGCAGCATCCGCAAACAAGCAGTTCAATGAAATGGCATAGCAAGCATAGATGGATCAGATGAAAGTTGCAGCAGGCACAGTTCAAGCATGTAGCACAGAGCATAAGCCATAGTATACCCAATCCTGATGCAGCAATGCTCTCAACCCCATGTACTGGAGCCCAGGGCTGGGGGAGTAACCTGCAGTCAGCCAAAGATATCCAATCCGGTGTGCTGATATAGAAGGCTGTGGTGATAAGACAAAGTCCCAGCCAAGGCAGGAGGCTAAAATGGCAGTCCACAATGTGAAATGGATATTAGGCTTATCATCCACAATAGGTTTGCCATGGAGGTGCCCCAGGCCATCAGGGGGTGGGTGTGGACAGTGGAAGGGCGGCAGGCCGCAAGGCAGAGAGGTGCTGTCACCACGCCGGGAGCCCTGACGGGTCTACCGGCTTTTTCGAAGGGAGGCGTGGCTACAAATCATGCTCTTCCCAGAGCCCCTTATGGAGCGCGTCAAACCTCGTGCACGCGTCCGCATGCGCAATAACGTCCGCAACAGGCACACAGCTCAGCTCCGCCCCCACCAGTGGCCCAACCACCGTGCCGGACAAAGAAAGCCGGCATAAAGCGTGAAGTTGGCAAATCACAGGTGAGAGGACAAAGTGGGGGCGGAGAAAGAGGGACTACAGGGCAGCGCATGAATACATGGGAAGTATTTGCAAAAAATATATACAAATAACATAAATCAAAAGCACACAAACACATGCATACATAGATAATCCGAAAGAATCTATATTAGCAGCTCAGAGTTGACAGGACCTATTGTGAGCAAAAATTTAGTATAAAGCATGGACCATCAAGAACTGCAAAAACGCAGAGCCATGTCCAGACAGTGCGCTAACTCGGCGCACTCAAAAACGAAAAAGTAAAAGCACAAACATATGCCAGCTGTTGTGGCGATGCCGCAGAGGAGGACACATGGAGACACCAGATCAGAGCATGACGCAGCTCGCAGACACGGGGGGAATCAGAGGAGCCAGGGAAACAGGAGGGCAAAAAAGGACAGCAGGGCAAACGCAGGGAACAAAAAAAAAATCAATTAGGTAAAAAGGCCGCAAACCCGACCGTGTCGTTGAGGCCGGGGTATTCAGTGGCCTCCAGCTCATAGATCCACTGAGACTCTTTTTGTAGTAATAGACGATCAAAATTTCCACCTCTAATAGTGGTATGTATACGGTCAAGGCCAACAAATCGTATGCCCGAAGCACTGCCACCATGCTCAGATCTAAAATGTCTCGCAACCGGTGTGGTGGATGCAATGTTCTTAATATTAGTAATATGCTCAACGATTCTAGATTTAAAATCACGTCCGGTCTTACCTATATAAAAAGCGCCACAAGGACATAATAAGAGGTAGAGCACAAATTGGGTATTGCAATTAACGAAATGTTGCAAACGCCAATGATGGCCATTGGGAAGAACGACTTCCCTCCCAATAAATAGAAACCGGCAAACAGTGCATCCACCACATCTATATGTCCCGGTTACGATACAATGGGGGCGCATGGTCTCAGTGCCCCGGAAATGGCTCCTGACAATCAGGTCGCGGAGAGACGGCGCGCGCCTGCACGTAATCTTGGGTTCCGGTGTCACCAATGGTTCAATTTTAGGATCATTGATAAGGATATACCAGTGACGCTGCAAAACACGAGTGATCTCTTTAAACTGTGCTGAATAACGCACACAAAGACGTGCTCAGTCCGCCACGTCTCTCCGAGACCCGCCAGAAGCCAATAAGGCACTTCGATCGGCCATACGAGCTCGTTGGTATGCCTGTCGTAAAACACGATCTGGGTAACCCCGATCCCTAAAACGCGATCTCAAAATTGTTGCTTCCTCCTCAAAAAGTATCGGCGGAGGAGCAATTCCTCCTAACACGGAGGTATTGGCCCACAGGGTTGCCCCTGACGGTGTATCCATTTGTTGTGATCTGTGACTGTCATCTGCCCTATTGATTGCGTCTGTGTGTGACAGACTTTTATTTGTCACTGTCTGTCACACGAGTTAGTTATTGACTACTGTAGACTACACTACTGTTAGTACTACTACTATTAAAAAAAACAACTTTCTTTTTTTTTGTCACTCACCACCAGTCACCACCAACCCAGACTCTTTATTAAAGTTTACATCCTTTCCCACCCTTGTTGCCCTGGTTGAGGGCTCGGAGGAGATGTTAGTGGATGATGATGAGGTGGGGGACCGTCCCTCTGTGCCACCACCAGCACAGTTGGTTGAAGGCAGCCCGTCATCGGAGGAGGAGGCGTCTCTGGCACAGAGGCGCGGCAGCAGCATGGCGACCATCACAGGGCGTGGAAGGCAGGAGCCACAGCCTGCTGCTTCAGCCGCTACCACCACCTGCACCAAAGCTCCTCCAAGCAAAGGGGAAAAACTCAGCCCTCCAAAGGGAAATAACCTCCCCAGCCCTCAAGCTTGAAGGGCAAGTTAAAATCCCCAGTCTGGCGGTACTTCACTGTGTGCGTTGACGACAAGACCCGTGCCATTTGCCACAGTTGCGGTGTCAGCCTGAGCAGATGTCGCGATCTGAACAAGTTGGGTACCTCATGCCTGCAGACCCACTTGGAGACCAAACATTTTGAGGACTACAGTGAGTTTCTGAAGCTGAAGGACAGTGGCGCAGGCAGTGGTCAGAGCCAGACAGCCACTGCACAGCCTTCAGCAGCAGCAGCAGCAGCAGCATCCCACCCTCCTGCTCATCCAGCATCAGCAGCAGGAGCACAGAAACTCACTGCTCTCCCCGGGCAGCCAGTCCTCAGTGGCCTCATCTGCTCCCTCCACAGTCGCCTCCTCATCCTCCTGTTCAGGCAAACGCCACGAGACCCTGCTCAGCTAGGCCTTTCTTGGTGTGACCAAGGTTCTGCCTCCCACCAACAGGTGCATCCAGGTGCTGAACGCGCTGCTTGCCTGGGCCATGTGCTCCCAGCTCCTGCCATACTCCTTTGTGCAGGAGGGGAGTGACATGAACACTCCTGCAGTATGGGATGCCGGAGTTGCAAATTCCCAGCCGACACTATTTCTCCTGCACGGCGATCCCAGCACTGCACCACTTTGCTATGGCGAACGTGGGCCGCTCGGTCGATCACGCCATGAGTGAGCGGATCCACATCACCATGGATTCAGGGAGCAGCTGTTTTGGGACAGACTACTACCTGTCCTGTCCTGGGTTAGCCTTTCCTATTGTTTATAGGGCATTCCTCAAGCCAAATACTTTTTTATTTTTGTTTTAAAACTCTAATTCCCTATAAACTAAACAAGCCACGCCCACAGGTTTTCAGAGAGCCAAGGCACTTTCAGCCAGTAGCAAGGGCTCATGGGAGCTCACTCTGGGCAGGAGGGGGGGGGGGGGGGGGTATTACTAGCCAGAGATTTCAGAGGCAGAGGGGAGGAGGAGGGGGATTAGGTTTTTTTGCTCAAGATGCAGATAAGCCTGCCTCTGTGTAATGTTTACAAACAACATAGCTGCTGTCACTGTATCAGAGGAAGAAATAATCATATTCTATTAAAGCTGTTTGCAGCTAGATTTGCTGTGTAAACCATCTAAACTTTAGATAAGATGTATAGACAAGTTACTTGTTATAGTTAGTTTTTCATCTCAGATTCACTTTAACCCTTTAGCAGCCAATTTATTTATGCTTTCATGAGCTCCAGGACAATTTATTTTAGGACACTTTTTATTTCTCATTTGCTACACGTCATTGCTTCTAATTAGTACTGCTGTAATGTGTATTTATGGCCACTTGTCACTGGGGGGAGCGTGAGACTTTTGCTTTTAGTTTCTATATTTTCTGCTAGTAGAGAGAGAGCAACATATTCCAAGAATTTACAGCACAGCAAATTCTGCCGACTGAGGTCAAAAACAGTGTGCTTATCTCAAACAAGAAAACTTTATTGAAGCTGCTAATGGATTAAAGGAACTAGCAATTGGCTACTCCACTAAGCACCAACAGCACTCATACAGGCTGAAGGTAGGATGTAGAGAGAACATATAAATGTCCCACACATAGTGAACTAATAGCGTGAACCCAGGATTCCAGAGCTATGAAACAAAATACTAATCACCAAACCATTATTTGGTTATTAAGATTTCTGGCTCTCCTACACCACACAGAGTCTTTGATAGAAAATTTCCTCTGCGATATGTAACTTGAGCTGTGACCCTTTGTTCTTTCGTCTCCTGTCTGCTTGTCTTCTTCACAGAGATGCGGCTGGAAAAAAAGCTTTGAATGAAGGCTTGTCAGTCATTGGGGAGAAGTGCAGCATCAGCTCCCATTGACTGCCAGCTCCCTACTCTCTGCATGGCTTCCCGCCTCATTTCTTTTACACAGAAGAGGAGAGAGAGCGGGCAGTCTGAACATGCTTGGAGGGAAGGAAACAGGTTTTTCGAAAATGTCTTAAAGTGATCCTTAAGCCAAATGAAAAAAATGAGATTTACTCACCTGGGGCTTCCCTCAGCCCCCAGCAGCCGATCGGTGCCCTCGCAGCTCCGCTCCGATGTCCCAGGACCCGCCGGCGAGCACTTCCGGTTTGGCCGTCACCGGCCGTCAGGCATGGGAACGCGAGTGATTGTTCGCGTTCCCAGCCTGTATATCGCCCCCTATGCTGCTATTGCGGCCTCCTGGGGGCTGAGGGAAGCCCCAGGTGAGTAAATCTCATTTTTTTCATTTGGCTTAAGGATCACTTTAACATTTTATCTAAAGCATCAATTTAACACTCACTGATCAGCCAAAACATTAAAACGAACTGCCTAATATTGTGTAGGTTCCCATTGTGCCCTCAAAACCGCTCTCACTCTCCAAGACCTCTGAAAGAGTCTGGATGCATCTGATACCAAGTCAGTAGTATCTGACCCTTGAGGCCTTTAAGCTGCAAGGTGGTTCCTCCAAGGTTAGACTTTTGTTTTCCCAGCAAATTTCGAGCTAAATTACACACACAATTAGCCACCCTCATGGTCTCAAGGAAAACATGATTCGTCAGACCAGGCAAAGCTTTTCATTGCTCCATAATCTATTTCTGAGACTTATGTGCCCACTGTAGGACAATGGTTAGAAAATCTCCATTGTCTAAAGCCCTGTGCACACGCAAGGTGAAACTCAGCTAAGGCAGACGTTAAAGGAGATGCAAGGTGAAAAAAATAAATGTAGCTTTACTTACCTAGGGCTTCTTCCAGCCCCTAGAAGTCTCTCTGGTCACTCGCCGCAGCTGTGGTCTTCTCCTGGGTCCCACCAGGACCTACAGACGCTGGATTCTCAGCATAGGCGGTTAAAAGAGTTGCTAGGTGATCTAAAATCCAAATGTAACGTTACTTCCACCACCCATCATACATGCTCCCTCTTTCAACTCATTCACGCAAGCCCTCAAAACCCACCTCTTTAGGATGGCCTACCCACCTCCTACCACACAGTAACTCTCTACTGAATATTTAACAGCCCCACCTAGTGTTTCCACCCCACCCTTTAGATTGTAAGCCTCTGGCAGGGCCCTCAATTCCCTAGTGTAATCTACAGGAAAAACAGACTTCAGAAATCATCTGTAGAAAGTAACGGGGAACTCACACTTGTAAACTTGTCCAACTTGAAGATGGGGACAATATCATGTTTACTTGAAGTACCGTATGTTTTCAGTAAAGATTTGCTTTACAGATATTTAGAGTCAAATTTAGTAAACTAAAGCATTTTACAGTTAGTATATCATGAATGATTCAACAAACCTGAAATTATTTTTACGTCTCTTATTTGGTGTTAACCATAGTAGTCATTGTCTGAGTTATATTAGTACATAGTGGGATTGCTAATGTGCTACATCATCTAAATGTAGGCACTAGGAGAGGGCTGTAAGGTTTATATATCTGGAAAGGGCAAATTGTTGTTAAACAACTAGAGAAGGCAGGTTAGTAAGAACAGATTTTGGTGAAGATGAGGTTTCATAGGCAAAGTCAAAAACATCAAGGTATACAGAGAACTGAGGCTCAACCAGACATGATGTTTTCACTGCACAATTTTCTTTATTTTAAGTAGAGTACATATAACAACACCAGCACAATGTTTCTGGCTGGTTTGCCTTTTATCAAGTGCCCAAGTGCCCAAGAACATTGCAAAGATTAAACATCTGATTCCCCCAGAGGATCTTCCAACCCTAATTCACGCCTTCATCGCATCACGACTGGACTACTGCAATGCCCTTTATGCCGGCCTCCCCAAAAAGGACCTGCGTCGCCTGCAATTAGTGCAGAATGCTGCTGCCAGTTTGCTAACAAACCAGCCTCGCCACTGTCACATTACACCGATCCTTCGCTCACTGCACTGGCTACCAGGAGAATGGAGAATACTCTTCAAGATTGGACTGCTGACATTCAAATCCCTGCACAATCTGGGCCCTGGATACATGAAGGACCTGCTGAAGCTGCACCACAAGATCAGCAAGTTCTATAAACTTGGTCACTCACAGAGTGCACCTCAAAAAATCTGGAGATAGAGCCTTCTGTCATGCTGCCCCTACTCTCTGGAACTCCCTGCCACACCCAGTAAAAACAGCACCAATCCAGACTGAAAAGTAACCTGTTTAGCCTGGCATTTCCGGACTTATAAAATTCTTCCTCTGTACTACGATGGTCTGAGCCATGCTTATGCGCTTTGAGTCCTACGGGAGAAAAGCGCTTTACAAATGTTATTTGTTGTTTGTTGTTGTTGATAAACACTTTATAAATGGTTAACCAGCCTGAAACATCATGCTGGTGTTTCTACATGTACTCTACCTCAAACAAAGTACTGTGAAAACTTCACGTCTGGTTGAGTCTTGGTTCTTCGCATTCCTTGCAGTCTTCCGGAAGTGGTCAGGGGCATGGTAATAACCATGGCAGCCATAGCAACTGCTATGGAGCCCTGGAGCATAACGAGCTCAGGTAGTACTTAGTGTATTCACTATTAACTTTTTTGTGTTCATGCACCCTCAAACGTTGTCTCAGTACTCATGAACTATGTGCAGTGTTGAGTGCATGAGAATGTAAATCGCTCAATTAACTTACATCCATAGAGCAGGGGCAGGTTGCATTGCTTAAGAGTGCCTACATCTGAGGGCCCCATAACAGTTTTTCTATGGGGCCCCATGATCACTAGCTATGCCACTGGTAGTGGTGGACTCCTTTTTGTCCGGTAGCTCCTGAAAAACATCACACGAGCCTGCAGGGTACTTCCAATTTGGTATTCATAAACACCAATCACCTCTTCTACTTGTGCTGAGTAGTTTGCAGCACCCCCACCACACAGAACAGAAAGAGCCAGGAGCATGCATACTATAAGGAGAAGCTTCTGAACTATAACAATAGATTGCATTGAGCCTAATAAATTCTCCAAAACTTTTAGTGCCTTTCGAAAGACAAACCACCACCACTTAATTCCAATGTCTGGCCTTTATATATAACATTTATTATTTGTTGTATTATTACTGTTATTGCTATTATTCTGATCCAGATAAAAATATGCATTGTTCATTCTTTTAAGCATCTTTTCAGCTGTTTTTGTATTGTTATCAGACAAAACATGACATCCACTTGAAGTGTTGGTAGGCTCCGCGATAAGGTCAGAACATCCGTTCTTCCTGCGTGTTAAACGTTCTTGTGCAAAACCGTTATAAGCAGAGGCACACAAAGCACGACGGTGTTCGGAGGCTTTTATTCTTGCAAGCACCTGTACACTCCGTGTTCTTCTGCTCTAAGTGCATCTTGTAATGCATTGCAAAGAGCAGACAGGAAACAGACGTGACTTGAAATGTACTTAAGAATCAGAATATGTATAGGTATAGACAAGGCCGCATTTCATCTCAGTTTGTGAGTGACTTTCTCATAGTTATTGAGTTACACCATCACTAAGGAGTAAACTGCAGTAATCAGAATAGCATGAGTAAAAGTTTAAGCCCAATGAGTAAAGTGTAATGCAATATGGTAATACAGTATACACTCGTTAATCGGGTGAAGTGCATAACCTAACTAAGGGATGAGTTAAAGAGTACCTCCGGTAAAAATTACTGGAAGTCTAGGTGCTAGGTGTAATGATCCGCCCAGCTGGATGCACTGGCAGACAACTGTTTGACCATTCCTCTAGTCTGTGGGCTGCAGGTCTCTGCAAGAGAGACCTGTTTTTCCATTACAAGTTTCTCGTCTGTTCTGCTGCTGGGGAATTTGCATACACTCGTTATGCAAATCCCTTACCTGCCTCCTTTGATGACTGGCAGTATAAAGAGCTATGTTTCCCAGAGTCCTTTGCTGGTCATAAGAGTTAGTTCCTGTGTAACACTCGCCTGGAGTGTCAGCCTTGCTTGTCGACAGGAAGTCGTTCTGATCCTTGTTCTTGGAGTATAGCTGGAGCAGCGGTTGCTACCAGCTATCTCATCTGTTCTGTCTTACTTGGATCGCACTAGCCCCTTGCGCTAGTGCTGTGGATCCTTCTGCTCTGTCTTCCTGGATTGCACTAGCCTCTTGCGCTAGTGCTGTGGATCCTATCTCTCGCTTATCCCTGTTTTCGTGTATCTGTCTTGTCTGCTACGAACGCTTGCTGGAGGCTCGGTGAGGTAACCGTTAAGCAAGCGCTCGCGTCCTCTGTTTCATGTTTGTCTGTCCGTGGTTAGATAGGCGTGCTTGTCTCTGTTGTGCTTATCACGCGGGGACCGCGCATAAATGCGTGCACTGTTGCGAATGAGTGTGGTGTTTGCGTTTAGCTAGCGTTTGTTATTTTCCTTATCTTCTCATTGTATGATTTGCTGTGCCTTTGCTACTCTCGTGCTCTGCCTTGCTGTAGCCTTGTGTCACCTCTGGCAATCGCCTCTCTCGCGATTGCTTTCCTACTTCATATCTGCTGTTGTGTGTGCACCGTCGCCGGTTGGCGACTAGTTTGGTGCACACACGTACAATCTGTCCCTGTGCTCATTCTCTTTCGCAATCGCTTCTCTTGCGATTGCGTTCTCACTTGGTTTCCTTTGTTGTATGTCCGCCGTCGCAGGGTGGTGGCTAGATTGGTGGACATACATACATTCCTAATCTGTGCTTATTCAGTCTTGTGTCGATGTTAGCAATTGCCATCTCTGATGATTGCCTTCTCTCCTGTTCTTCATGGTTGTGTATGCACTGTCGCGGGTTGGCGACTAGATTGGTGCACACACATACCCTCTGTCGCTTTGCTCTCTCTCCTTCAGGGCTATCTTGCCCTGCGTTTCTTCCCTTCATACAATTCCTGTCTGGCGTCTGTGGCAGGGCAGAGGAGCTGTTCCTCTGCACTCCACAGCTCCACCTGTCGACAGGAATTTCCCTCTACAGGTGCATTGCACCTTTTGCTGGGTTCCCTCAAACTACACGCTTGTGGAAGATTTCCGCAGTGTCAGCGCACGTCTTGTGCGCTGATCACAGAGGGAATTCCACAATCGTTACACTAGGCCTCGACAATGCAGATGAGGGTGGCCAGAGCCTCTAAAAAAATTGCCATGGTCGTATCTCTGAGAGGGCGGAGCAATCCCCTGCCTGAAGGGATGATGCCAGAACAGGTAAGTATTTAACCCTATTTCCTCCCCAACCCTCCATCATTGAGATAGAGCCTGTCATAACAAACTCTTGGTGCTCTTTAACTAATCTCTGTGTGTTACTTATATGCGTAAAGCATTGCCGCAGGTTAGTAACTATTGTTAATCAGTAATGCCTGTAATGTTTTATGCATTTAAATACAATGTGTAACTTGTTTATTGCTTATGAGTTACTCTTTAGAGGAGTTTATTGAATATAACCTTGAGTGTGGGAATAACAGGAGGGAACAAATGGAACCAATCAGAAATGATGGGCAAAATTTCATTTTGGGTAGAATGCTGTGAAAAACAAAAAGGAGCACAATGTTTGCTTTTCTATCTCTAAAAACATTGAAATCAAATGGTAGTACAAGATGCACCAAATTGGATATTATTAAGCCATGTTGCATTCCATCAATACCCCACAGGAATTCTGTCCTGGCAATCAGCATCTCTTAAAATCACGTAAGAAACAGATGGCTAAAGAAAAGGAAACAGAATTCAAAAACAAAAGCACCTAACGGTATGTAAAACTTAGCTATGGCATCTCAAAGCCAATTAAACCTCTGGTATATCCCTGATGTAAAAAAGGCACAGATTGGCCAGAGCAACCGGCTAATAAACAGTACCTGGAGGGTAGTCAGGAGGCAGGGGCACATTGCTGTCCATGTGTATATACAGTAGATCAGAAAAATAAGAGCAACCAAGGCTTCTGTCTTAGGCCTGGTGCACACCAAAAAACGCTAGCAGATCCGCAAAATGCTAGCAGATTTTGAAACGCTTTTTCTTATTTTTCTGTAGCATTTCAGCTAGCGTTTTGCGGTTTTGTGTAGCGGTTTTGGTGTAGTAGATTTCATATATTGTTACAGTAAAGCTGTTACTGAACAGCTTCTGTAACAAAAACGTCGGCAAAACTGCTCTGAACAGGCGTTTTTCAGAGCAGTTTGCGTTTTTTCCTATACTAAACATTGAGGCAGAAACGCCTCCGCAATCCAAAATCTGCAGCAGCCCGGGAGTATGCGTTTCTGCAAAACGCCTCCCGCTCTGGTGTGCACCAGCCCATTGAAATACATTACCCAAGCGGATCCGCAGCCGCAAGTGGATCGCAAAACGCAGCCGAACCGCTCTGGTGTGCACTAGGCCTCAATGTGTATGAAGTGTGCTGTGAGTCATGTCCTTTTAGCACTGGAATGATTTTGAAGGTTCTGAAAGCAGTTGAGATAAGCATTGTTTGCTTTCCCTCACAGTTAAGGCCAGTAAACACGCCTGACTGAGGTGGACGATAACGATCGCCAATAGCCAATAGGCGTGTGTACAATGGCAGCCGACCCTCGACCCCAACCCACAAGCGATCCACCTGACTGATCAACTCACCCCTGTGATGGCCGTTCACATCATCTTAGCCACTCCCAATCCCAGATGTTGACATAAATCAAGAGGTGTGTACGCACCTTTAGTCTGTAGACAGTTATAAAACAAATATGTGTGAAGTTGCTTTGCTGGAATAAAGTTTAACCTTAAAGCGGACCTGAAGATGTTTTTTAAAAAAAGAGTTTCACTTATCTGGGGCTTCTGCCAACCCCCTGAAGCCGTCCTGTCCCGCACCAGTCCTCAACGATCGCCGTTCCCCTGCCGCAGCGCAGTTTCGGTTTGTAGAGTCGCCGTCTACTGTGCCTGCTTGGCCATGGGTGCACGCGTCCTCATTTACACTCCCGTCACAGGTACAGTAGAGATTTTCTCGTACTGCGTTTTTGCAGGATGCTCCTGGCAGCGGGAGCAAGAACGTGTATGCGCTCGGCCAGGGCCGTGCAGGCGCAGCATATTCGACTTGTACGTCGGCGAAAACAGAAATGCTCCACAGGTGGGGGATAGAAGATCGTTGAGGACCAGTCCGGAAGAGGATGGCTGCAGGGGCTAGCAGAGGCCCCACGTAAGTGAAACTCCTTTTTTTTTTTTAAACCTCTTTAGGTCCGCTTTAACATCAAAATCCTTGAGAAATTGAATACATTTCTGACTGAGTGTTTCAGAAGATGTACAGTGACAATGTGATGTATGTCACATGCAAGAGTATTTAAATGACACAAATGCTTTGCTGAAGGTCGAGAAGACATTGAAAAGGACAAATGTCTGGGTCACCCTGTCACAGCATCAACCAAATGTCAAAAGAAAAAACAACAACAACAAAAAAAAACCCTAAAATTCCTTATACTCGTAAAATAGCAGTTTTTTTTCTTTTTCAAATTCAAAATCGTAGGTTTTCATTCAAAATTCTTTTAGCAAATTTCACCATCCCACCCCAACCAAAAAGCCTTTTCCTAAATATTAACAGAGGTATACTGCACACACTTGCACCTCAGTTTTGCTGTCTGCTGTCATTACTTACTAGCAGAACTCTGCTGAGCCTGAACCTGGACTATCTGGACAATGTTTTCAGAGCCTTATGGGAAATGGGATTTGAGAAGGAAGTTATTAGGAAGGTTAGAGAGAGCAACCAATTCTTAGTGGTGCAAGTTGGAGAACCTATTCATGAGAAGTTACTGTCAGACCGCTGCATGGACAGGATCCAACATACTATTCCTTATCTAACTTAGCTAGTTTATTAAATTTGCTAGTTTATTATATTAAGGCAACAACAATAGCAGTATTGTGGACACCGCTCTGCGTGTCAGTGGGCTGTGGGGTGTCACACACACAAAAAAAACCCACAGGAGACCGATGTGCTAGCCTTCAAAAGGGCTGTTTGGGGTGCTTTCACAGCAAGTGAGGAACAAGAACACAGGCTTAGCTAATGCTTTCCCTACCTATTTGTAGCAAGTTTGACCTTGCTCTCACTAACAGTCAGCAGCCAGCAGAGAATGAATCCAATATGGCCACTGCAGCTGCTTTTTGATAGGGGGTGGAGGGTCCAGGAAGGGGTGCTAGCTGATTGGCTGCCATGTGTCTGCTGACTGTGAGGTAAGGGGTCAAAATTGAGCACAATGATGATGTATAGGGGGGCGGGCAGTTTGCAGCAAACAGTTCGGGCCATCTCTACTTGCAAGCAAGAAAATACTAAAAATAGTTTTGATAGTACTTGTCCGCCCAAGTTTTTATACTTTTTCAATTGCAAAGTGTTATTCTACATAGAAGATAACAATGTATCTCCTAGGAGAAAAATCAGAAGAAAATGTTGATTGCATATAGGCCTCTGACCCTCATTCAATTCACATTTTCTGCTATCTTCTCCTATTTTTTTTTTAATCTTCTTTTTAAAATAAACTTCCAACATTCTGCAATCGAAAAGTTGAGGGCCGGGTCAACATACTTCAGATTGCTGGGGGGGCCGGAGTATACATAAAATAATGTAGAATTCTTTGTGCACCAGACAGTGAAGCATACCCCGGTGACAACCTGCAGTCCAATTGGACAACAGAGTCACCTGATGTGGAATTTGATTGGAAACCAGTGAATTACTGCTTTCTGGCTTCATTCTATATGCAGACCACCAATATTTAAAGATGTAGCTGACCGCTTCTGTAATACATTTTGTGTGCGGGGGGCTGGTAAAAAAGCTTCAGGGGGCCACACTGTTTAAGGACAACTGATCTAAGTAATGAAAGCCATAGATTGAAGAGTCCATGCTAAATGATTCACCTAATAATCTTGATGGGATTAGCAATTTTAGGGCCCCCACAAACCTCATAGCAGCATTGCAGAGATATGGGTGAATGGGTGAAAGCTCACACCTTTTTATATAGTATTAGGAACATGATTGCAACGCTGATACTGATGTAGTCAATACAACTGCAGTAGCATGTACCAGCAATAATAGCACCGTGTCTAACAGGGAGCAGATGAAACGCGCTGATACAATTTCTATGGACACTTTCCATTATTTTTCCTTAGAATGAAATGCAGACAGGAACTGTGAGAGAGGTAAATTGCTAATGAGATCTAACTGCAGTTATTTGTGCATGGCTGAATCAGTCTTCAGTCATATTCACCTGGGTGACTCTAATGTAGCCGACTCAGGCATTGCAGTAACACCCTGTGTTATTTTTATGGCGCGGGATGAGTTTATTCACACAGTCATAGACTTTAATAGGGTCACATTAAAATCTTGCTAAGCAACCTTTCTGTTCGGGATGTAGAAGGGATTGTTTTATATTGCTGATGAGATAAGAAGTGGAGAGTAGAGAATAGTACAATAATGATAAGTCAGCTATACTGAAATTTATTATAAAAGCAGAACTAAATTAGCTCTACGTGGAAACTGGTGGGTAGAGCTTTGTACCAATTTCCTAATTTTAAACACCTTGAATCCTTTGCCTTTTCCTGTTTTATATGAAAAAGCAGCCATATCGATGAGCAATCCAGATAGGATATGTATCTAGAATAGAGAAGGTCAATGAGATACAAATAATTTTGAGTTGATGCAGGTTCATGCAAATTTTGTATGCACTTGTACACAAATGTTCGTATTATTATGGTGCTTGGAAATGGACCCATCAAATTTTACCTCAGCAGGATTTGTTTGGTTTATATGAGCTGACTGTGATGTATAAGCAATTACTGTATGTTTTTTTTACACAGATCACAGTACTTTGGGATCATGGCAGGTGATACGGTGCTATCATACGCCAGACTGAGAATTAGCGTTAAATGTACATAGTAGCAAAAAGTTTCTGTACCGTGTTAGCCAAACAAATTACATAGGTCGAAAAAATAACGTTTTGTAAAAAATAATTAATGGCTAACTGATAGATTTAAATGATGCAAGCATTCTGGGATCTACAGTAGTCCCCTTCTTCAGGCATATTTGCAGATGACTTACTTCAGCTAACATCTGGAAATATGCCTGAAGAAGGAGACTAGATCCCAGAAAGTTAGCCATTAAAAGGTATTATTTTTTACAAAACGTTTTTTCTACCGTTAAATGTACAAAATAATAGAGGTAGCGTAAAAGAACCTAGGTGGGTTCTTTTACGCTGCCTCTATTATTTCATGAGAAGTAAACACGTATGATTGAAAAAGGCAGGGGTGGTGTTGCCTATACTGTAGATCTGGCATGCTGGAACTCTTGGAGCAACATCCAAACAGCTTCCAAATGCATTGTAGTCCTACTCACTCCGTCCATTGTGCATTGCGCGTCATCCCACCTTCTCTGCCTGTGTAACCATGTAGGAGGTCGGAAGGTCAACAATTGGCATACAATGGAGTGGGCGAGGGAAGTGAAAATAACATTGTGATCAGGCATTCTTAAGCTTCGGGGGCCTTTCAGGAACCAACATGGATCAATGCTGTTTGATGGAGAAGTCTTCCTCTACTGGGTATTGGGGCTTGTCAATGGTTACCATGGTGTTGTCTCATAAGAGATCTATGTACCTACACCACATTCCCCTTTCTGGGCAGGAGCATAATATGATGCTGCCCCTTGGTGCGTTGGGTTACTATATTTTGAGTCCACCAATAGTTCATTACAGAAGAAAAGCACATGACAAAATTAACTGCTGACTCCAATTTTCCTCCTTAAAGAGACACTGAAGCGAAAAAAAATATGATATTATGATTTGTATGTGTAGTACAGCTAAGAAATAAAACATTAAGATCAGATACATCAGTCTAATTGTTTCCAGTACAGGAAGAGTTGAGAAACTCCAGTTATCTCTATGCAAAAAAGCTATTAAGCTCTCCGACTAAGTTAGTCGTGGAGAGGGCTGTTATCTGACTTTTATTATCTCAACTGTAAGTGAACTGTTTACTTTTTCTCTGCTAGAGGAGAGGTCATTACTTCACAGACTGCTCTGAAAGAATCATTTTGAATGCTGAGTGCTGTGTAATCTGCACATATAGAATGATGCAATGTTAGAAAAAACACTATATACCTGAAAATAAAAGTATGAGAATATTTTCTTTGCTGCTAATCTTCTAGTAATTATTCATAGTACACAACCAATTCATTATATCATATTTTTTTTTCCGCTTCAGTGTCTCTTTAAAAGTGTATGAAATACATGCAGTCAGAACCTGCAAAAGTTTTATGGCTTGAAGCACATTACAAGTCTGGCAAAACCTTAAAGCATTTACCATCCATTTTTTTAACCGATAAGCCTGATGTTAGCAATTTCTCAATGTGAATTTGGTCTTCCTCCATGTCTCTTAGATCAGGAACACCTTTTGAAGCTTTCTAAATATGAATCAAAGGGGTGATGTACTTTCCATATTTTTTCTTTACTGAAAGGTTTAAAAGTAACTCCTATCCAATAATGTATAAATGTTGCCTTATTGTGTATATGACTGAACGGAGAGAAAAGGAACAGCGTGCACCTTCCTTCTTTCAAGTTTAATGGCGTGGAGTGACAGTCAACAAAGTTTGTAACAGGCATTAATAACACTTCAAACAAAGTCCGAGTGTAACATCGGTGTGATGCTTGGCATCTCTTACGTGTCCAGCAAATGCAGGGTCTGCGGTGCAGGGGGTGGGTGTCAGGCACTAGATGGTGGGTCACCCCACCATTACACTCGGACTTTGTTTGAAGTGTTATTAATGCCTGTCATGAACCTTGTTGACTGTCACTCCACGCCATTAAACTTGAAAGACGGAAGGTGCACGCTGGTTCCTTTTCTCTTCTGCAGTCATATTCTCAATTGTGTTTTTCAACTATTTTGAGCGGAGCACATGTCCAGGTGACAGTTGCAATATACAGTGCAGGGTGTTACAGGGCTGCGGAACCTGACCTCTATAGTATACTCAGCTCACAGTTTCATTCTTTTTGCGAAGTGCCCCATGTAATCTCCTTTTTTCTCGATTTCTATACTTATTAATTGTGTACCGGTAAGGAGAAATGAGGCTACAGGACAAAGCTATGCCTGCGTTTGTCTGTAGTGTCATGGCTCCACTCCTACTCTACCCACTTGTCAGCATACATGTTGTATGGCCGTCAATGAGTTAGGTGCAGGGAAAGCCGAATGATGACTCACCCTGCTGCCGCTAAACTCCCCGGCGGCATTAAATACTATTTCCCCTCCGAGTTATAGCGAGTTATAGCAACTCGGAGGGAGATGTTATTCAGGGTCTGGTGAACGATGGATCCCCGAATTACTCCTGTGCGGGGCGTGCATCATAGCACTAGAGCTATGACGGCACCCAGCTTTGGCTCTGAGCGCAGTACGTTGAAGTATTCTGCTTCGACTTGTCCTGCTACCTTTTAACATTACACTAAGTGCATTGACATCCGCTTATCACATATCGTGTATACATAGAGTATAGTTAGGAAAGGAAAATGGATGATTTATGTAATTGTGCTCTCAAATTAGAGCATTCTCTGTTTCGTTTTGGACCACGGATCTGCACAGCAAGAATGTTCTGTGCGAGTCCTGACTCTAGTAGTCACACTTCATAGGGACCTTAACCCAGGGGTGTCCAAACTTTTTAGGCCAAGGGCCATATCACCATGCTTGAGAGTGCAAAGGGGGCCAAGCTGGTGAATGAAACCAAATTTTTGCTGATTGGAGGATTATCTGCATATAATTCAAACTTGAGCCAAACATCTGATCTGCTTGCTTCTTCAGGGTCTATGGCTAAAAGTATTAGAGGTAGAGGATCAGCCGGACAGCCAGGCCCTGTGCATTGCTTAAAAGGAAACACGTATGGCAGTCTCCACTTCAGGTGTGCGCTAACCTCTAAGCAGAAATTATTTTTTCTAGGTGTACTTTATTAAGAATGTGTAAGGCGGGAGAAAGATATCAGCAGGGATTCCAAGTTCCCAGGTTAGCTGAGTTGTCGCCACTTCAGAAAGTTGCATGTGGCGGTGGTGCTACCTAACACATTAGCATTATTCATGTACTTAGCTAAAGAGGTTTGGAATAGGGAGAATGAACACTCTTTCAAAAAATGATTCCATTTGAATCATAAAAGACCTAAATTGTGAATATGTATTAATCTCTTAAATACAGTAGAGAGAGGTGTAATCACAAATTGTTGATAATGCAGCACTTTCCTGGTGTCTGCAGAACACTGATATTACGCATTCATGGGGAAAAATACAGCTCCATCATCTGAAAGGGAAAAAAAGAAAGAAAAGAAGAGAGAGGTCCTTTACATTTGTTTGTAGGAAGGGGATTAACTGTCCGGGTTTTCTGCAAACAACAGGTGTTGTTCTTCTTGGCATGGAAGGTTAATTGCGCACCATTCCAATTACAGAATTTATCCTCCTTGTTTGCATATAAAGTATGATCAGAGCGGCATGTATGCCTGCATGTTTACATATCAAAAAGCTTGTCTGCAAGGCATTGATTGTGCAAGTGATGTATAAAACCTGGGGGAATGCACTGCAGGAGCTGTCACTTTCTACCATATCTCCATCACTGACTAGAGAGAAAAGGTGACCAGAAAAGGGGTGATGTGCAGCCTTGCGCTAATCAAGCACAGTGATGGTAGATGTTCTCAAACAATACTATAGCAACTGCTCCCACCTTTAGAGAGCGGCTCGCTCAAAATCATTCTTATCATCCGAACGACAGTCTGTACACACGCCCGATTTCGCGTGCGGACAACTGAACGACGGGACGTTCAAACGACCCGTCGTTCGCAAAAGTCCGACGTGGGTATGGGCCTAAAAGGTGCCCATACAGTTAGACATTTTGCAGCCCGATCGACTATCCGATAATTTTATCTAATCCGATGAAAATCGATGAAAATCGGTGGTGAAACAAGCATGCCCAAAACATGGTTTGAACAATTTGGGGCCAGCAAATGAGACAGACCTCCGGCTGCTGTCCCCCCAAAATTCCCCCCCACCCTGAAGTTGTCGGTATGCATTGTAAATTCTGACCTGTCTCGCTGCTGCAACTCCCGGCCTCCTGCACCATCGCCCTCGTGTAGCACCAGGTGCGTGTGTGTGACCTCATGTGGTACATACAACATCAACTTTGTGGAGACACAAACTTGAACATCGAAGCTCAGCAACAAATGGAGATGGGAGCTTGAACATCCAAGGGATCTAACAAATGGAGTCAGAAACTTGAACATCATATCCAAGGGACATTAACTTGTACATCCAAGGGATCCAATGGAGATACAGTAGAAACGCTTACATCCAAGCTCAACAACAAATGGAGACAGAAACTTTTACATCGAAGCTCAGCAACAAATGGAGACAGACATTTCTAAATCCAAGCTCAGCAACGAATGGAGACAGAAACTTGAACATCCAAAGTAACTAACACTAAGGGCCATATGCAATTCACTTTTTCACCTTAGTTTTCTCCTAGGTGATATTTTTAAATTTGTCAATAGAATGTCTGCTAAGCCAGCAGCAAGCAAGAAAATACTCAAAATAATTTTGATAGTACGTGTGTACTTACTTCTCAATACTTTTTCAGTTGAAAAGTGCTGGAAAGTTATTTTAAATAGAAAATGAAAAATTATCACCTTGAAGAAAACGCAGGAGAAAAGTGGAATTGCATATGGGCCTAAGACACAATTAAGGAAACTTGGCATATTCAGTCTAGTGTACTGAACAGTGCAAAGACTTGTACACTGGAGTGACTAAACAGCCTCTAAATAGGAGCATGGCGCAAAACAAGATGGATAACTCTGCAGGTCTAAACTCTGCAGTCTACCTACATCTTAAGGTGAGAGTACACTCTCTTCTGAGGATAGCAAGGTGCACATTTTGGACAGAGAAGAATAGTGGTTCACAAGAGGAGTGAAAATGGACATCTTTGTCAAGTTGAAACATTCATCCCCAAATATCATCATCTCACAATGGTGCTTTAAAATCCTTTTCTATTTCTGCATGGTTTTGGGTAAACCTGTCCCAGATATTTCTAGACACACTATACGCCTCATCACCCATATCCTAACTGCTACTCGCTTAGCGATTGCTTCATCATGGAAAGATATTCCTCCTCCTAGTCTCTCTGAGATTAGGCTCAAAATAGAATGGACTAAAATGATGGAGCAAATGACTGCTTCTTTACGGGACACAGAACAGCAGTTTCACAGAGAATGGAATCACTGGAACCTTTACTCTCGGCCCTTCGATTATATGCCCCTGTAAACTTCCCAGATCACACCCAGGCCCCTCCCCTTTCTCATTGCATTTTCTCAGGCTTGCCCCCTATGTAGAGTGGTCTATGGGTTCTATGTCATTATTTTATTGGGTTTTGACTTCCTGATCCTCGTTTCTTTTTCTTCTTCTTCTTCTCTTTTTTTTTTTAGACCTGGCTTTTAAATATTTTCTCTTTTTTCTCCTTAATGCCTATATCTGGCGCTGCCCTTCATGGTCAGCCATATATGTTAACCTAGCTCCAATTTCCACCCTCTCCTTCTGAGACGACTGATTTTCTTCTCTCAATAAGATATTGGTCTAAAATTAGATTGTATCTCTCTCTCTCTCTTTACTTCTGGGTCTCCGCTGGCGCTCCTTTTCTCCTTTGCTTATTTAATATTTTGTGAATCTGATATATGCTTTATATATTTCTCATCAAACACTCTCTTATTGTTATTGTTAATAAAAAAGTAAAAATGACCAGCACTTCCTCCAGAATAGGTTACGCCTCCATTGCAGCCCAATTCCAATCACAACGGACTGTCGCCGTTTCGAACGGATAAACCGCTCTTTGTCAAGTGAAAGCTTTCACTTGACAAAGAGCCGTTTATCCATTCGAAACGGCGACAGTCCGTTGTGATTGAAATTGGGCTGCAATGGAGGCGTAACCTATTCTGGAGGAAGTCCTCATGCTACTGTTTGCAGCTAAGAGCTATATCTACTATCAAGAGCTATAGTTACATTCTGGGAGTCCAGATGTCATGGCTATTTTTTGTTCACTCTTTTTGTGAATAAATACCCTGCTTTTTAAGAATTGGCAAGTGCTGGTCATTTTTACTTTTTTGCTTGCATTAAGTCTGTATCAGCCATACAGGCTAGACTTGGCACAGCCGTTGAAGCCAGATAGATGTGCTGTCCAAGAAGTACAAAACATTGTTATTGTTAATGACATAATATACTTTCTACTTTCCTGATATGAATTATTTGTTAACACTGTCTCATTGTCCACCTCCTATCTTTGGTCTATTATGTCTAACCCCCTCCTACTTTTATGTTAAGAAATGTGTTGAACTTTGTTTGTTATTGCTTTCTTTTGAAATCACAAAAAAAGTATAACAAAAAAAATCCTTTTCTATTTTTTTCAATGACAATACACCTGGTAATTTTTATAATTACCTGCACATTGAACGCCAATTAGTTAGACTCTTAGTTGGCTTTCCTACATATATTTTTTTCCTGGGTATTTCCTCTATCTCATTGGACCTGAAGACAATTCTCTGTAAGCATGTGAGCAGCATGGCATAGTAGATAGGACCCGTGCCTTGCATTGATGGGTCACTGGTTTGAATCCTGGCCAGGGCACCAACTGCACAGAGTTTGTATGTCCTCCCCGTGTCTACGTGGATTTCCTCTGAGCACTCGTTTCCTCCCACATTACAAAAACATACAAATAAGTTAATTGGATTTCCCCTAAAATTGGTCCTAGACTATGATGGGCACATGGCTATGGTAGGGATTAGAACATGTGCTCCTCTGAGGAACAGTTAGTGACAATATTATATTCTCTGTAAAGCACTGTGGAAGATGTTGGCGCTATATCAATACAAAATAATAACAATAAGCATGACGAAATGTCTACTACAACATAAAAAGGTGTCAAGTTGTATCAACCTAGTTTCTTCTTTGGATTTCTATAATCTAGAGAAACCATAAAAACCTTTGGAAAGTAATTAAGGCCTCATCCTTTTGCACATGCTCCTCTTTATTGGTACCATTTAACTCTTGACGGGCTTACATTCAGCAAAACTGCATAAAATGAGTTCCAATTAGAAATATGAATACTGTAGTTGTTCATCCCATATGGTTAGATTTCAGAAAGCAAAAATATGACATCTCGGGGACGCTTAGTAATATAGGCACTGGAAATTCTTCCCTGTTTTGCCTTATGTGCCGCTGCCAACGAAATGCCAACTAGCTGCTCTCCACTGGCATCCCACAATCACAGGCTAGGCTGGCTGCTGAGCGACAGGCCGATAGCAGCAGATGTGTGCCTCCGTACCAGGGAGCCATGACAGAGATGGAATACTAATTCAAGAGAGGATGCAAAAATAAAATCTAGCAATGCAATAGCAGCCTTGAGCTTGTATGTTTTTTTCCTGAAGCATTAAAGAATGAGGAATTAATGGCTTAAAGCAGATCAAACCATACCTACTCATTTCTGATGGAAATTAATATACGGTACAACCCAGGCCATGTCTAATAGAGGATGTCTGCCGAAAATCAGGCAGAAACCTCATAAACATTCCATCTGATATTTCAAGGAAATCTTTTTAATCCAGTAAGGTAATTAGCAGGCATGTGTAGATCTTATTTCGTGCATAAGTGTGCAGGTAGACAAAATGGAGGCGAGGCTTAAGCCAGGAGCGCCAGTCCATAACCATAGCAGTAGCAGATGCAGAGGATCATCAGTGCTCTTCTATCATGGGTAATATAGTGGAAACAAATGCTCTGCTATTCATTCTTTCACCAGACTTACTTTTTAGTTATGCTTTTAGACAAATACGTTATTAAATACTGTCTGCACTAAAGATGGAAACTCGTTATCCTAGGCTAAGTGCAAACACTGAGAGATGCCTTCAGAAACACCAAGATATCTCCTGAAGGGGTCTGGGAAACTCAAACTCTAGGGCAGGGGTGCAGTATTGAAATAGGTTAAGCGCTCAAAGTCCAGTCTCTACTGCGGTCAGAATCCCAACTTGCACTTCTTCATATGGGGTGGGATAGTTACATCAATGATCCCCTCAATCATGTGATTGGGGAAAGGAGGTATGGAAGCACAGAGCGTGCTGCTGCCAGAAAGATCAGAGGAGTCACAATGCATTGCTGGAGCAGGTAAATATTAAACTGCTCTGCTGTACCACTCTGCTATGTGGGGAGATGGTGTTGAGGGTGGTGAAGGTGAGTGTGGTAGGCCCCATGCTTATTTTTTTTTGGTGGCGTCTCATGGGTCATTGCAGTCAGGGCCAGTTCTAGACTTTTTGCTGCCTGAGGCAAACTTATGAGGTTGCCCCCCCCCCACCTCCAGATTTGGAATGATTGCGCAGCACCTGACAATTTACTCTGCTTCATTTAATGTTCTCACATGACATGCTGCAGCTCAACATAATAGCAAACTGGCTGGCTGTTAGTCTGTGACAAACAAACTGCTCGCCCCCAGCCACTCCATTTCTCCTCAGTCAGGACAGCAGTGCCACCTCCTCCCTTCTGCTGTGCAGGTCAAATGAAACACTGCTGCTCTCCTGCCTCCCCCCTCCTCACTCACTGCCAGACTCCTCACACAGCACAACAAGCTGATTTTCCCCAATGATGACCTCTTCACCTTGCTCGCTCTCCTCTCACTTCTCCTACTCTGACTGCATGCTGTTAGTGTAAACACGGTACAAACATGCTGCCCCTATAATCTCTCCGCCTGAAGCAAATGTTTCACCTTGCTTCATGAGACATGAGACAATGTTTTAACCAGAAACAATGTCACCGGTGTGCTCTGCTGGAGGGGTAGGCAGTGTATTGTCGTTTTTTTACTAGTTAAGTTGATGCTCATTTGAACCTCTTGAAAGCCACATAAAATGTTAAGGAGGGTCGCATTTGACCCGCAGGCCTTGTGTTTGACGCTATATGTGCTCTATGGAATTCACAGGAGCAAATATTGGGATAGTTTAAAGAGAAACCGTGTCCAAGAAATGAACTTCATCCCAATCAGGAGCTGATAACCCCTTTTACATGAGAAATCTATTCATTTTCCCAAACGGATCATTAGGGGTCTCTGTATGGCTGATAATGTGGTGAAACCCCTCCCACAGGAAGCTGTGAGGACAATGGTCCTGGCAGTTTCCTGTCTGTGAACCTTGTTACATTGTGGGAAATAGCTGTTTTCCGGGTCGGTCCGGGTTGGACTGGGTTATAGCATAAGCCTCACTGATAAGTAATTACAGCCATAAAACACCCCCCCCCCCCCCCACACCTGATTAGCTCAGAGTCACACCACAGTTTATGAAGTCCCAACCATATTACATAAGAATAAATCAGGAAAGGGAAAAGAGAAACAGACCAAAGGGAGACGTGAGAGCTGCCTTCAGGGAAGGAGGAAGTACTGCATCCTCTGGCGTACAAGAAGCCCCCCCCCCCCCGCAACCCCCAGAATCCTCTGAAGAGTCGGAGGCCATCGCACATAGTCGTGAATTAACTTCTGATGGACACACCACTATAGTCATTTATTTATCATGTATGACAAGGAAAGATGCTGGCCGTGAACCATATAGTAAAAATGAGTTTTAACTAGTGGAAATTTTAATTTGAATCTCCACTTCCTGCTATTACCGATGACTATCATGGTACAATACTGTACTGCTATCCTTTCATAAAAGGCGAACACAGTGAATCCAGCGCAGGAGACTTGGGCGCACAGGCAGTAACTTCTGCGCCGCCAGAGGGCGGTGCTGAAATTACTTTTAAAACGCAATAATTCAGCTTCCAGCAATTGCTGGAAGCCAAATTATTTCATTCCCCACCATCCATGGCGGCCTGGAGGGGGAATAGTATTTAACACGGCCGGGACTTGTGCGGCAGCAGGATCAGCCATACCATAGGATTTATCCTATTCTTGTGGTTCTTGCTGCTGAAAGGCTATCATATACTGTCAAATAAACCTGAGAATGTCTCTTCTCATTGAGTAGCTTTTCCTATAACGGAACAAATGATATTGATGTCTTGGTACCCACTACCCAGCATATGTCTCCGGTGCTGCTGCTACCTTTCCCTCTGCACATGATTACCTACTACAGGGAGGCTCGCTACAACATAAAAAAAGGCCACTGTCCTATCTGACAGACCACTTCTCCGAACTCAGTTGCCAAGCAACCAAGGAGCTGTAGTACCTTTGCATTCTAGGCACCCACTGTGCTCTACTGACTCCTGGTTGCATAGTGGACAGAGTGCATGCTGACAATTTGTTGCTGAAGTCAGGTTGGGTGACTTAGTTCTTAGAGCAGGCTTTCTCAACCAGGGTTCCCTGG